>NW_026294551.1:45055810-45378310 GCF_007827085.1 Peromyscus californicus insignis | reverse complement strand
TCAAGTATAATTAGTATATTTGTTATTGGTAGAATGGCATCATAACATGGGACTAAACACCACTATATGCCTCCATATACAAATATTTTTTTTTTTTTTTTTTTTTTGGTTTTTCGAGACAGGGTTTCTCTGTGCAGCTTTGCGCCTTTCCCGGGACTCACTTGGTAGCCCAGGCTGGCCTCGAACTCACAGAGATCCGCCTGGCTCTGCCTCCCGAGTGCTGGGATTAAAGGCGTGCGCCACCACCGCCCGGCCATATACAAATATTTTTTAAGACAGGGTCTTATGTAACCCAAGCTAGCCTCAAACTTAATCTGTAGTCAAGAATGATCTTTAACTTTTGATCTTCCTACCTCTACCTCCATGCTGGATTAGAGGCCACTGACAGAATTATAAGCATGTTCTACTATACCCAATTTATACAATGTTGAAGACTGAACCCAGGGCCTTAAGCTTATCACTAACTTACATCCCTAGCCCTAAAATATTCTTATTTTGTATTAATATGCAAATAACTGCCATATCCAGAACTCTCTAAAAATATGTATTACAGAAAATACAGTAATTATTTCCTATTTAGTGTGCACATATATTTGGTTCTGTATACTATAGTATCTCTTTAAACCTTTCAGACAATTGGCATGTAACAGTGATAAAATTACTGGCCTAGCATCCTCAAGGCCCAGGGTTTGATACTCAGCACAGCAAAATAGGTAATTTTCATCAAAGTTTAAATTTAAGACATCATTCTTTAAAATGGAAGCAATTTTGGGTTTTTTTTTGTTTGTTTGTTTGGTTGGTTGGTTTTTGTTGTTGTTGTTGTTGTTGTTTTTCCAAGACAGGGTTTCTTTGTGCAGTTTTGGTGCCTGTCCTGGATCTATCTCTGTAAACCAAGCTGGGCTCGAACTCAGAGATGCACCTGGCTCTGCCTCCCGAGTACTGGGATTAGAGTGCTGGGATTAAAGGCGTGCGTCACTACCACCCAGCAGAAGCAATGTTTTGATACACTTAAGATATTATTGAAGCCGGGCTGTGGTGGCACACAGCCTTTAATCCCAACACTCTGGAGGCAGAGGCAGGTGGGTCTCTGAGTTCAAGGCCAGCCTGATCTACTAAAGGAGAGATATTCTTTGTGCAGGGGAGATGAATCATTGGGTAAGAGCAGTTGCTGAACAAGCATGAGGGCCTGGGTGAAAATTTCCAGAACCCATATAAAAAAAAAAAATCTAGCTGTGGCCATATGCACCTGTAATCCCAGACTGTGGGAGGCACAGAGAGGAGAATTAATGGGGCTTGTTGCCATCAGCCAACCCCATTCAGCCAAGATACCCTGGCTTGGAAGGAATAAGGCAGACAGTGATAAAGCAGGACACTCAACATCCTCCTCTAGCGCTCCCCCACACATGCACATACACATTTTTTTAAAAGACACTCTTAAGGCCGGGCGGTGGTGGCGCACGCCTTTAATCCCAGCACTCGGGAGGCAGAGCCAGGCGGATCTCTGTGAGTTCGAGGCCAGCCTGGACTACCAAGTGAGTTCCAGGAGAGGCGCAAAGCTACACAGAGAAACCCTGTCTCGAAAAACCAAAAAAAAAAAAAAAAAAGACACTCTTAAACCAGTCTTGGTGGAGCATGCCTGTAATCATAGTCCTCAAGAGGCAAAGGCTGAATTGCAGCAAGTTCAGGATACCCTGGTCTACCTACCAAGTTTCAGTCTAGCTAGGATTCACAATGAGATGCTTTAAAAAAAAAAAAAAGTACTCAATTATAAGTCTCTAAACCAGTTGATTCTTAGAAATTCCTCTACTTTATAAAACATGAGAATAACCAAATTAACAAATCAGATACCAGAATGCCAAAAATTAAGTCATTAAAAGGGAATCCAGAGAAAGAGCCAGTTGTGAAAGAACAGGAAGTGATGTATACTCCATTTTGTGGATGACTATTTAGAAACATAAGCACCACACTAATCTGGAATCAACTCAGACTAACTGCTCTCATTATTCTCTGACAGTGGCATCAGGGGTCATGAAATAACCCTTAGACAATTCTTTCCTTAATAATGAATTTATTTAAGTGATCACCAACATACTTTTGTCACTTTTAGGGAAGAGCTCCTACCAGCTATAGAGAAGATACTTTAGTTCTAATATGAAATAGTAAGCAATTAAACCTACACCCTGTGTATATGCTTGAATTTTGTGGCCATTATTGATAAATCGCTCTTCTTGCATCTTTCCAAGATAAAAACAGTCACTCTTTACTAAGTAGTATGTTTGGATTTATACTTGCTAGTATGATATGACCATTATCAACAACAAACCATAAAACAGAAAATTAAGCATCATGGCATAATGTTTCCTGTATGAAGAAAAAACTATATATTCTGAAAACAGGACAACATACACTTTGTGTCATGAAGTAAAGGTTCACATGAAGTTGGTCATAATAGCTCAGCACTCAGAAGGCTAAGGCAGAAGGGCTGCCACAAGTTCAAGACCAGCCAGAACTGCATAGTAAGAACCTCCCACAACAAAAAAAACAACAAATTCCAGGCACACTGGCACAGGTTAGGCATGAGGTTCAGTTCAGGGCTAGCCTCAGCTACACAACATTTGAAGATAATCTGGACTACACAAAACCTTGTTCCCCCACATCTCCAAAAAGAAAGATAAAGGTTCAAATGAATGGTACTATTTACATTAAATGAACTGAGATGAATATTAAGATAATAAGTAAGGCAGAAAATTTCATTTTTGAGAAAAACATAATGTAGCTTTCTCAAAATTATGAAATAAAAGAATTGAGGGCAGGCACTGTGGCCCACACCTTTAATCCCAAGCACACACCAGAGACAGGCAGATCTCTTATGAATTTGAGGCCAGCCTGTCCTACATAGCAAGTTGTAGGTGAGTCAGGGAACTCACTACTATATAGTAAGACCCTGTTTTTTTTTAAAAAAAAAAAGTTTCTACTGGATGATGGCACACACCTGTAATTCTAGAACTCGGGGAGATTGGAGACAGAGGTATCAGTAATTTAGTCATCCACAGCTACACAGTTACACTAGCCTGGGCTACATGACAGAACTTAAATCAATGCCTAGCACTTCTGCTACATCTTTAAATCCTTGTCCTCAATTTAAAAGTAACGCTCAGACAACAAATATGACTTGTTAATAAAATAAGACATATTAACATTTTAGTAATCTTTATTACTGATAATATTCACGTATGGAACATTTTTAAAACACTTCACTACTAAATCTAATCAGTTAAATAAAAAAATGGAGTCAAGTGTGGAGGCTCACACCTGTAATCCCAGCACATGAGAGGGTTAGGCAGGAGGATTGCTGAGTCCAAGGCAACCTGAATAGAAAGACTCTTTCTTTAAAAGGAGGGTGGAGGGGGAGGCATGTGTGTACATCAAGACTCCTTTAAGGAAGAAAGAAAAAGTAAAAAATGTACATTAAGACTTCTTCAAGACTTGAAGGCTAATTTTTTTATTTCAGAAGGCACTTGCCAGAATGCCAAAACTGTTTTTTTCTTTGTTTTTCGAGACAGGGTTTCTCTGTAGTTTTGCGCCTTTCCTGGAACTCACTTTGTAGACCAGGCTGGCCTCGAACTCAGAGATCCGCCTGGCTCTGCCTCCCAAGTGCTGGGATTAAAGGCGTGCGCCACCACCGCCCGGCCAAAAATGTTATTTTTATTCTACTCTACTAAGGACAAAATCAACAAGTACTGTTGACAAATCAGACAAGATGGTTTCTTTTAAAACAAGTATGACATTGAAGCAAAAGTGGGGGGGGGGGGTACAGGATACAGATCACAACGTAACTGGGTGCATTACCTTGCATTTCCTTAAGAAGCAACATCTGCTACATACAAGTTTGTAACATAATCATTTTCAGAAATTTCTGTATCAATGTCATGCAAAATAGTATTAACCTTACAAAGTCACAGCCCGGGGCAAATGTCTGATCATCCGACAGTTTGAATGTAATAATTTCTAATAAGTCTCCAAGAACTACAAAAGCTAAAGAGAAAAAAGGAGGAGAAAGAATGGAAGGGATATAAAATTATTTTATTAAATCCTAACGAAAACTAACCCACCCGACCCCCGGGCCAAAAGTCAATCCAGGCATCTTCCTCTCTCAAAACAGAGCTAGAGAAACATCAAAACTGTTCTAACATGAGACCATATCCCAACAGTAACAAGAGCGGACATACTTCCCATGGACAGATCTCAGGGGAAGAATCCAAACAGTACTGTAATCGATTTAAAACTAAAGGGAAAAAAAAAAACAAAAAAAAAACTAACCTCTCCAAGGGAAGCGCCATTACTTGCCGCTCCTGCCCACCCCCCCATCAGTATATACATGGGTCTGTGTATGAAGAAACTGACTTGGACTTCTGCAGCATTGCAGTAGACTAGAGAGGACAGAGGGGGGGGAGGATGGGGGGGTAGAAATGCTTCCATCACCCCCTACAGAAGAAAGATAGGGATTTCCTGAGGGGGGGGGGGAGTTATCCAGTTAACTACTCAGAGCATTCTCCATTCCCAAGAATACAGACAGTACAAAGGAGGAGGAGCAGGATGAGGAGACCAGAAAGGGACCTCGCGCCTTTAAATCGGGGTGCACGTCAACTCAAATCTCCCTACTAGGGCCACACCTTCCCAGAAACACCCCTTCCACCACCTCTTCCGGTGACCCTCAGGAAAAAGGAATGCAATTGCTCTGGCCCCTAGAAACAGGAGGGCGCCCAGCTCACCAGCTTCTCCACCCCACCCACAGAATCACAGACCCTCCTTGTCTCCCTCCCCCACTCTACCCCTAGATCTGCCACCCAGAGAGGCCTGAGTGGGCCGAATTTCCCCGCCCCCTCCATGTCTTCCTCTCCCAAAGCAGAGGTGCCCTTACCCCGTTCGCCGGCAGGTCTGGGGCGGAGTAGGCAGGCGCAGACCCCTGGAGCGCTCCGGTGGCCGCGGTGCTGGAGAGCGAGGAGTGAGGAGGAGGAGGAGGAGGAGGAGGAGGGGGCCCGGCGACAGACCGCCGTCCCCCCCCCCCAGCCGCCCAGCCCAAGCTCTGCGACAAGGGGCCGGGGGGAGGAGGGGGGGGACGAGGGGACGACCGGGGTCGAGGAGGCGCCCTTAACGCTCGGGCTCAGTTAAGATGGCGCGGGGAAGTGCCGGGAGCCGCCGCCGCCGCCGCCGCCGCCGCCGCCTCGGGGGAACCGGCCGGGGCCTCGGCCGCCTCCGGTCCTCACAGCCGAGGCCCTGTCGGTCCCCCGCCGCGGCCCCTCGGCGGGCGGGCCCACGCGCACCCCTCCGCCGCCACCAGCACCCCTGGGAAGGGGGCGCTCACAAAGGGAAGACAGGCCGCGGGCCGGCGGGCGGGCGGGCGGGCGGGCGGCGGGGCGGGGTCCCCAGGGGCCGAGCGGCCTGGGAGTTTCGCGACTGCTCCGCGCTCTCGGCCCGCCAAGGGCGCAAGGCGAGCGGGACCCCTCCTCTCTCCTCAAGCGGGCGGCGGCACCGACTCACTCTCCTCGCCACCCTCCCTCTCTCCTTCCAAGCCCTGAAGCCACAGAGCTCGGCCGCTGCCCAGGTTCCCCCCCCTTCCCCAACACCACTCCCCTCCTCCCGACAGACATCTCAGTCTCAGATCTCGCGAGGTTTCTTGCCTGACAGGCCCGACCCTGCGCGGGACCCGACGGCGTGTGCGCGCGCGCGCGGGGGCGCGGGCGCGCGCCCAGACACACATACACACCCGGGAGCGCGCGAATGCTTAACGCTGGGTGGTGTGGCCCGAGCTGCCGGGAGCGCTAGGGCTTGGTCCGGTTCCACCCTCAGCTGGGTAGTGCCACGCGGGCGTCAGGTGCATGCTGTGCAGCCCGGAAATCCAAGGGAGAGGAGCTTGTCTGCACGCTCCTTCCCTCTTCCCACCTCCAGAACATCAGCCTCCCACTAAGCCTGCCAAAGGGAAAGTTTGCTCCAAAGTGTAGAACATTTCATTCCTACACACCTTAGTTGGGCTCCTCGTGGGATCCAGGGATAAACTTGGCAGCATAATCACTATGTAGCTGCGTTTGTGCGGTTCTAATAGTTGAATCTGGAACGGTTTGGAACGGCAGTTCGACTTGCCTATAAACCATCCTGTGCATGGAAAGCAACTTCACAAGGCTTTGTGGACTTTAGGAAACTTTTCTCAGTATAAAAGCAGCAAACTGGTGACACACCCCCTTTAATCCCAGCACTCGGGAGGCAGAGGCAGGTAGATCTGAGTTCTAGGACAGCTTGATCTACATAGTGAGTTCCAGGTCAGTCACGGATAAACAGTGAGACCCAGTCTTTAAAAAAAAAAAAAGTGGTTCTTTCTTTAAAAGCAACAAACTAAAGGATCCTATGCAAGAAAGAGATAAACCTTATCGTGGGTTTAGAAGCAATTTTTACAGTCATCCAGTAAGCCCTGCTGTGGTGGCGCACGCCTTTAATCCCAGCACTTGGGAGGCCTACAAAGCGAGTTGCAGGACAGCCAGGGCTATTAAACAGAGAAACCTTGTCTTGAAAAATAACCACCACCAGGGGCTGGAGAGATGGCTCAGCGGTTAAGAGCACTGACTGTTCTTCCAGTAGGACCTGGGTTCAGTTCCCAGCACCCACATGGCAGTTACAACTGTCTGTAACTCCAAGATCTGACGCCCTCACACAGACATATATGCAAGCAAGACACCAATGCACATTAAATAAATAAAAAATAAAATAAAATAATAAAAAAAAGAAAAAAAATCATCCGGTAGTGCTTGTTTCTCCTCTCTCTCTTACACACACACACAGGTCTCTCCAGTCACCCCTTATCCCTGGCTAGCCTGGGACTCCTTATGTAGAACAGACTGGCCCATCTGGGCCTCCTGCAATTGTTATTCAGGAACCAACAAGTGAGCGGGCAAGTGAGCGGGTTGTGATGGTGCACACCTGTTGTGATGGTGCACATCTGTAATCCGTAATCGCGCCACACAAGAGGCTGAGGCAAGAAATTGCAAGTCTGAGTTCGAGGCTGAGTTTGGGCTCCATATTAACACACTGCATATATATATATATATATATATATATATATATATATATATATATATATATAGAGAGAGAGAGAGAGAGAGAGAGAGAGAGAGAGAGAGAGAGAGAGAAGAGAGAGAGAGAGAGAGATGGTTCAGCAGTTGAGAGCAAGTACTGCTTGCTCTTGCAGAGGACAGGAGTTCAGATCCCAGCACCCATGTGGGGCAGCTCATAACCAACTGTAACTCTAGCCTCATACTATCCGACGCCCCCGGTACCCTCTAGCAGACCTGCATTTGTGTGGATTTTGTTCTGTTTTCCTAGTGTGGTGGCCCGTGGCTATCACTCACTCAGCTTTTTGGTGTTGGGTGTGGAGGCCGGAGAATCAGCAGTTAAAGATGAAGGTAAACTAAAGACATTGAGCCAATCTGGGTTATATAAAACTCTTCTCAAAAACAAGCAAACACACAAAAAGAATGCATAAAGTCATTTAAGAAAACACGTGCTGGGGCTGGGGGGATGGCTCAGCTGATAAAGTGCTTGCCACACAAGCAGGAGGTCATTAGTTCGGTTGTCCAGCAACCTATAATCCCCATACTGGGGAGATAAAGAGGATGCCAGGGACTCACAAGCAGCCAGTCCAGCCAAATAGGGCAAATTCCAGGTTTAGTGAGAGACTTTGTCTCAAAAAACAAAGTGAGTGGCTGGGAGGAGAGGAGGGAAGGGAAACAGCAGTCGGGATGTAAAATAAAGCTATATACATATATGTGTATATATATATATACAAAACAAAGAGGGAAAAAATAAAGTGAAGGGTCAGCAAGATGACTCAGTGGGTAAAAGGTCTTGCCTTGAAAGTCTGGGGATCTGAATTCAACCCGTGGAACTCAATTAAAGATAGAAGGAGAGAACTGATTCCACAAAGTTCTCCTCTGACCTCCACACCTCTACTATAGTATTCCTGCCGACATACACACATCATACATCCACATACTAACAATGATGTTTTTAAAGTGGAGAGGCAGGCATGGTGGCTGGTGCATGGCGGCTCACTGTGGTATCATAAACCCATATACTAATAATAAATATTTCTTTTAAAAGTGAAGGCCAAGGCTGGGTGGTGGTGGCGCACACCTTTAATCCCAACGCTCGGGAGACAGAGCCAGGCAGATCTCTGTGAGTTCGAGGCCAGCCTGGTCTACAGAGCGATATAAAATTATTTTATTAAATCCAGGACAGGCACCAAAACTACACAGAGAAACCTTGGCTCAAAAAACAAAACAAGCCGGGCGGTGGTGGCGCACGCCTTTAATCCCAGCACTCGGGAGGCAGAGCCAGGCGGATCTCTGTGAGTTCAAGGCCAGCCTGGGCTACCAAGTGAGTTCCAGGAAAGGCGCAAAGCTACACAGAGAAACCCTGTCTCGAAAAACCAAAAAAAAAAAAAAAAAAAGTGGAGCCCAGGCATGGTGGCTCATGCCTTTCGACCCAGCATTTGGAAAGCAGAGGCAAATGGATCTCTGTGAGTTCAAGGCTAGCCTAGTTTACATTAGTAAATTCCAGGACAGCCAGGGATATGTAGTGAGACCCTATCTCCAAGGGAAGAAAAAGTGGAGAGAGCCATAAAAAATACCTGATCCACATGCACAAGCTCCCATGGGCAAACACATATACACATATACACAAAATTATGGACTGCCTGGTGATGGCACATGACTGTAACCTCAGCGCTTGGGAGGCTGAGGCAGGAGGATTATGATTCTAGGCCAGCCTTGGCTACATAGGGAGACCATGTGTCAACAACGCCAACAAAGAGGGGGAGAAAAGGAAAGGAAAATCTGCTGCCTGGGGAGAGTTCTGATGTACAGCAGTTGCCTAACATGCATAAGGTCCTAAACTAGACTACTAGGCACCATCATGGTGGCTCCTTAACCAACTTAACAACTTCAATAAGTAGATCTGTCCTGGTAGTTTTGTGAGCAAAATTTTACTTTGAAAATGAAAACATAATTTAATTTAAAGAATTCAAAATTTTAGTAAACTATGGAAGTAAACTGACCAGCATCAGAAAAACAAGCCCTCTGCCTCAGCAGAATGTGCACGTGACTCATCCTCAATACTCCTGCTGGAGTCAAGAGCCTTGTTCTGTGAGTCATTGATTCCTCTTTCTGCCTATACCCTCCTCGACTCTCAAAGGACAACTTCCTCTCAGCATAAAAACGCATGCACTAGTTTCTCCATGGGGATGGGGAGAAGTAATTATCTTCACCTCCCTTCCCCTTCCTGACCTGTCTTTTTGGGTAACTATTAATCTTGCACCACCACTGAAACTTGATCATATTGACCTTGGTTGCTATATCTAGTGAAGTCATTTAATCCTTTCCTCCCTGTAATCTACAATATTTGATATATAACTGTCACTCCCTCCACCTTGAACTATTTTTCCTTGGCTTTTCAACACTCCTCAAAAACCAGTTTTCACACGTAGTGGTGGCACACATGCCTTTGGTCCCAGAGCTCAGGAGGCAGAGGCAGGTGGATCTCTGAGTCAGAGCGAAATCCAGGACAGGCAGGGCTACAGGGAAACCCTGTCTCGAAAAAAAAAAAAAAAAAATAATAATAATAATAATAATAATAATAATAAAGAAATTTTCTATCTTTCTTTCCTGACAGGGCCCCTCCCTCTTTCTCCACTGAGCACTTAAAATATATGTCCCTCTAATTCTGGTCTGTTTCAGCAAGAGATTGTCAGCATAAGAATGTTTTCTCCCAGAGCCTGGGGTTATAACCCTGTAATGGAGCACATGCCGATCATGTGGAAAATCTGAGTTCAATCACCAGGACACATCTCCACACACACACCTCAAAATATTCTCTGCTACCTACTTACTTCATACATGGGGATAGAAGGAGATTCGAGCCTTCTCATAGTATTTTTATGGGAAACTTCAAACAGATAAATAGAATTAGTATAGAATAATAATCTCTCTGACTGCTTTGCAAGTTGCCTTGATTGCAAATTTTTTATGCTGGGGGGAGGCAGGAATCAAGTCTCTGTATCCCAGGCTGGCCTCAAACACTCTATGTAGTTAAGGCTAGTCCTTAATTCCTAATCCTTCTGTCTCCAACTCGTAAATTCTGGGATTACAGGGTTGTTCTATCATGCCTAGCTAACATTTTACCTTTTTTTTTTTTTAAGGCTGTGCCACCACTGCCCAGCTTTATTACAACATCTTTATATAATTTGTCTAAAATTTTAATAGCATTTAATATCAATCCATGGTCGTTTATCCCAGTAATTTCCAAAACACCTTTTACAGTTCATTTATCTGAATTGGGATCTGCACATGATTCACCCTTCACGCTCGATTAATCAATAGGTACTTGTTTCCATGTACAAAAAGCTCCCCGTCTCTTATACCATCTCAGTTTGTCGGTTTTCTTTCTCATCACTTGTTTAAAGTTTACTTGCCAAAGACATGAGATCATAATGCCAGGAACGTTAGCTCATGCTCGTAATCCCAGCACTCAGAAGGTTGAGGCAGGAGGATTGTTGCAAGTTCAAGGACAGCCTAGGCTACTGTGGGACCCTTTCTCAGAAACACACACACATACACACACACACACACACACACACACACACACACACACAGAGAGAGAGAGAGAGAGAGAGAGAGAGAGAGAGAGAGAGAGAGAGAGAGAGAGAAGGCAAATATCCTATAGAATTTTTCCACATCTGGACTTCAATCTAGATCCTCATGATGTCTTTCACATTTGCTTCAAAGCTCACATTTCCTGGAAATTAGTAGTTAAATCTAAAGGTTTGATTGTATTTAGGATAAACTTATTTTTGTAGGAATGATGTTTCTAAAATATTTTGTGGCCGGGCAGTGGTGGTGCACGCCTTTAATCCCAGCACTCTGGAGGCAGAGACAGGCGGATCTCTGTGAGTTCGAGGCCAGCCTGGGCTACCAAGTGAGTTCCAGGAAAGGCTCAAAGCTACACAGAGAAACCCTGTCTCGAAAAAACACAAAAAACAAAACAAACAAACAAGCAAATAAAATATTTTGTGGAAGTTTGGGGTTTTTTGGGTTTTTTTTCTTTTCTTTGTTTGTTTTATTTTGGGTTTTTCAAGACAGGGTTTTCTGTGTAGCCCTGACTGTCCTGGAACTCATTCTGTAGACCAGGCTAGCCTCGAACTCACAGGGATTCTCCCACCTCTGCCTCCCAAGAGTTGTTATTTTTATTTTTTAATTGTGTGGGCGGGTGTGGGTGAGTGGTGGTGGTGGTGGTGGTGGTGGTGGTGGTGGTGGTGGTGGTGGTGGTGGTGAGTGTGTGCATGGAAGTGAAGATGCCTGCAGAAGCCAGAGACTTCAGATCACCCTAGGGCTGGAGTTAAAGGCAGTTTTGAGCCAACTCAGGTGCTCTGCAAGAGCCATGTGAGCTCCACACTGCTTTTCGTTTTTTGATTCATGGTCTCCATAAGTAAGCAAGCTGACCTTGGAACTCGCTACATACCCCAGGCAGGCTGACTTCAAAGTTGTAGCCATCTTCCTGCCCCAAGCTTCAATGTACTAACATTGCAGGGTGCACCCCCATGGCTGGCTCACACCTGGTGTTTTTATATTTTGTTCTGCCACTACTCCAATCTCATACTTAACCTCCACCTCAGCTGTTTCAAGTTGTTCCATTCCTCCCCATTTCCCTAGCATAGAGAGAAGAGGTGTTTCGGTTTGCTTAGGGCTGAGAATTAAGCTCAGATTCTCAAAACAAAATAAAAACTGTTCCTACCATCTTGACCTATTACTATAAACTATTAATACATTGTTCCCAGGGTGTAGGTCAAATCCCTACGCCTTGTCTAGTTCACTAATGTCCTGCAACATTCAAGTTAAAAAGGATTTTTTATATCTCAATTAGGCTTCCTTTGAATCTGTAAATTAGGGCCAGGAAACCGTTAAGAGAAAACAATTAGTACCAATGATGTTTTGATCTTGATAGAAAAATTATTCTCAACGTGACAAAATTCTATCAACATTAATACTTCCATTACAAGTAAACCAAGGTACTAAGAGCTTGCACCATATGTTCCAAGTCACATGGCTGGTAGATGAGGGCAGGGCTAGAATCTGAACCTAAGCATGAATGAATCCAAAGCACACTGTCTTCCTGTCATCTTGTATTCTTGTCAACTATTGACCAAGGATATGTGTGATATGAACGTTTCGGGTATGTGTAAGAGATGCCCAAGTATGTGTCACGTCTGTTGGCTGTTGTCATACATATATCTACATGTGGAAAAGATAGTTTGTCAGTGTGTCATCAGGTGCCCTGAAAATCATGACCATCTGTCCAGTGGAACAATTCAGTACCGTAACCCAGTAAAGAACTGAGTCACGGTGACTCAATTTAACAACGACTTATTGGCATGTGGTATGGTGGCTTACACCTATTAATCCTAGCATTTAGGAGGCTGTTGCAGGAGGATTTCCTTGAATTCAAGGCCAGCCTAGGCTCGAGAGTAAAACTCAATCTAGAAACAAACTAACTAACAGGCCCAGAAAACAAGGCCCAGCATCATGGTTCAACAGGTAAAGGCACCTGTCACCAGCCTGACAGCCCGAGTTAGATCCCTGGGTAGGACTCACATGGTAGAGGGAGAGGACCTCTGAGTTCGAATGCATACAGTGACACATATGTTCCTTCCCCCACCACACACAATAAGTGACTGTCACAAAAATTTAAACAAACACAAAATACTATATGATGGAATGGAAAGAAAAGAAAAAACCTTGTTGAATTTCTGTTGCATGTCAGCCTTCTTTTCAGTTTTTGGAGACAGGGTTTCATGTAGGTCATCTAGCCCAGGCTGGCCTGGAACTCATTATGTAGCCAAGAATGACCTTGAACTCCTAAACTCCTGATCCTCTTGCCTCCACTTCCCCTGGACTGTGATTATAGGTGTATACCACCACATTAAGCCAGCTTAAATAAACAAAATACAGATCTAATGTTTAGAGTTACTCTGTGGCAAGTAGTGTTCACATTTTTTGTTTTCTGTGGTCTTCCTAGACTCCTTGAAAAGAGGTGATATAATGATGGTTCCCATTACACATAAACTTGGAGAAGCTAAGTAACTTTGGGTAACATTGCACAGCCACTAAATACAGACAGAACACAGACTCTGGGGATTTGTTTCGTTTTTGTTTTTGAGTCAGGGTATGACTACATAGCCTTGGCTGGCCTGAATTCACTATATAGATCTGGCTGACCTGGAACACACAAAGATCATCCTGCCTCTGTCTCCCAAGTGCTGGGATTAAAGGCATGAGCCACAATGCACAGCCATTAAAAATTAAAAAGCAAAAAACAAGGGTTGGAAATGTTGCTTCATGGTAGAGCTCTTGCTTAGAATGCATGAGGCCCTGGGTTCAATCCCTAGTAACAGATTAAAAACATCTAAGTGAGAAATTAATTGTTGGCGGTAATCCTTCTATCCAGTGTCAGTTAATGTTAGCTTCTTGCAATCACATTGATATTTCCTATAGAAATCTCTATTCCCACTGGGCAGTGTTGGAACACAACTTTAATCCCAGCACTCAGGAGGCAGAGGCAGGTGGATCTCTGAATTCAAGGCCAGCCTGATCTACAGAGTTCCAGGAGAGTCAGGGCTACAAAGAAACTTTGACTTGAAAAACCAAAAGAGAAAAAGAAAAAAGAAAAGAAAAGAAAGGAAGAAATCTTTATTCTCTCACAAGAGAAGAAAAAAATAAAATAAAATAGAAAGCTGAATGAGAGGATATACTTTGGTAAGAAGGATGTGTCTTAGAGTTATCCATTTAGAAAAGAACAGTGAAGCACTCCATGGAACCAATAATCATCCAATAAATCTATACATTACTAGAAGCCCATTCAATGTATTCTGGAATGTTATCAGTGGACCCATGAATTTGTTTCTCCATTAAGCCCTCCTCCCTCCTTCTGTGTTTATCTCTCTTTCTCTTGGATAATTAGAGTCCCTGACTCCCATTTTTCCATGTAGCCGTCATAGACTTTGGTTTTAAGTGCCAGGAGCAGCCTATAACAGCAGATTGCAAAGTGGCTGTCATTCCTCACTCAGATGGATCTCTAGAACAATGCCTGATAGAAGCAATTTCACAGTCTAGAAAATAAAGCTGATCATGAACAGAGTTACTTTTTTATGGGGGTGGTATATGTTTTTTTGCTTTGGTTTGGTTTGGTTTGTTTTTGTTTTTTGTGGTTTGTTTTGTTTTGTTTTGTTTTGTTTTGTTTTGTTTTGAGAAAGGGTCTCCCTATGTAGCTCTGGCTGTCCTGGAACTCGCTATACAGACCAGACTGGCCTCACACTCACAGAGACTCTCCTGCCTCTGCCTCTCCAGTACCAATGCCTGGTTTCAGCATTACTTCTTCTTCTTCTTCTTTTTTTAAAATGATTTATTTATTTTTATTTATGTGCAAAGGCATTTTGCTTGCATGTATGTCGGTATTAGAATGTTGAATACTTGGAGCTGGAGTTACAGACAGTTGTGAGCTGCCATGTGGGCATTAGGAAATGAACCCAGGTCCTCCGGAAGACCAGCCACTTCTCTTAACCAGTGAGCCATCTCTCTAGCCCCCAGAGTTACTTGTCAAGCCCTTCGTTCTCCAATGATAGGATCCATCTTGTGAACATCTTTTTCAAACACCAGTCTTATGCACAAAGCCATGTGGTGATATATTGTATAACCTAATAAAATTTGCCTGAAGATCAGAGAACAGAACAAGCCACTAGATTAAACATAGATGCCAGGCAGTGGTGGCACACACCTTTAATCCTAGCACTTGGGAGGCAGAGCTCCGTCTGGATCTCTGTGAGTTCAAAGCCACCCTGGACTGCATTAGATTGACTCAGTCTAGGAAAGGAAACAGAGCCAGGCAGTGGTGGTGCACACCTTTAATCCCAGCACCAGGGAGGCAGAGGCAGGCAGATCTCTGAGTTTGAGGCCAGCCTGGTCTACAGAGTGAGTTCCAGGACAGCCAGGGCTACACAGAGAAACCTTGCCTGGAAAAAAAAAAAGTGTGTGTCACCATTGTCTGGCCTCTATGTTTAATCTAGTGGCTTGTTCTGTTCTCTGATCTTCAGCCAAAGTTTATTAGGGTACACAATATATCACCACAAAGCCATAGGTTTGATTCCTGGCACTGGAAAGAAGGAAGGGGGAATGGATTGGGGAGGGAAGCAGGAAGCACTGAGGAATGAAATCTTTTTAAAATATTCTGCAAGTGGAAGGAACAAATCCTTCCCTTTTAAACCACAAGAATATGTTGGATCAAGGTACCAAAAGATGGCAGCATGCAATTCAGTCTGAGAAAGTCCTGACCTGGACCGCTTTCAGTCTCAAGTATCAGATAAACTTCTGCAGCAAGCCATGAATAAGTTAAAGCAGCTGCCTAAAAGAAGAACGCAGCCCTGGAGAAATTCACCAGTGGCTGGAAAGGAGGTGCAGCTGTCACTGAAAACACTGACTTTGCAGTCCCAGCTCCATCACCCACTCTCAACGACCACCTCACCTTGTATCATTAAAATAAGCATGGTGAGCGCATGTCTCTTCATCTGTGAAATGGGGTTAGTTGACAGCTGAGGACTCAGCTCGTTAGTGAATTACTTGCTTGACATGCACAAGACTCTGGGTTCAATCTGAAGTACCACTTAAAAAAAAATGGAGTTGACATTAACCCCCTAGGAGGGTTACAGGAGGATTACATAAAATACCATGTAAAACGCTTAGCTTAGCTCTGTGCCTAACCCATGGAAAATGTTTTACATGGTTAGCTATTATTGCCTATGTGTAAGGGGGTAAATATTTATCCCACTGCTCTGACACTACTCACTGGCAGGCATCCCACGATCAGTGTCTCACAACGGTGATTGTCTGGGACATCTGTGACGATGGGAAAGGTTAGGCAGAATGTTTGTGGACTGAGAGGTTTTTTTGGAATTTATCTTCAAGACCAATTGGTGATTTTGTCATGGTTTTTCTTTGCCTGACATCTGCTAAGATTCAAAAACAAAAAGCTATGTGTATGCTCACCAGCTTCATGCCACACAGGAAACAGAAACAGCTGGTAATCAAAACCTAGAAAAGCCCATGTTCTTAACACCCTGGAATTATCTTTGGGCTTCGTTCATTTGTTTGTTTAAGACAGTCTCCTGTTGCCCAGGCTGGCTTTGAGTTTGTTGTGAACTCAACGAGGGTCTTAAAGGAAGTCCTTGAACTTCTGCGCTCCTGCCGCCAGTGCTCAAGTGCCTCAGTTATAAACGTGTAATGGGGACCAGAACTTAAGGCTGTGTCCATGCTGGACAAGCACCCTACCACCTGAAACACATCCCCAGCCCCACCTCCAACTCCTGGTCCTCCAGCCTCCCGTGTTCCGGTGCTAAGACGACAGGAGGGCTGCTGCCACATTTGTCTAAGGATCTTGTTGTTGGTATTGTTTTTTTTTTTGTTTTGTTTTGTTTTTTGTTTTGGTTTTGGTTTTGGTTTTTTGGTTTTTTGAGACAGGGTTTCTCTGTGTAGCTTTTGGTGCCTGTCCTGGATCTCATGCTGTAGACCAGGCTGGCCTCGAACTCACGGAGATCTGCCTGGCGCTGCCTCCCGAGTGCTGGGATTAAAGGCGTGCGCCACCACCTCCTGGTCTGCCACCACCGCCCAACGGTACTGTTTTTTAACTAAGTAGTAATACTGAACTAGTGAGAAACCTTTTTGTTTTGGTTGAAAGTGGCAGTTCAGCCAGGTATTGTAACATGGCCATAATCCCAGGATTCTGGAACTGGAGACCAAAGAAAGATCAGGACTTCAAAACTATGCTTGGCCACATAGCAAATTTTGAGGACAGCTTGCGTTATTTGATTCCCTGTCTGAAAAAGAAAAAAAGAAAAAGAAAAAAAAAAGACAATTCAAATCAAATGAGGGTGGGGATGGGGGGGACATATTTATTACACCATGAAAAGTCAGTCTCCGAAACTGAAAGTGTTGTAGAGGTCAGGGAGAGAGTCCTTACCCAGCATGTCGGAGGTCCTGGCTTTGATCCCAGTGTTTGGGGGAGAGGGAGAGAGAGAAAGAGAGAGAGAGAGAGAGAGAGAGAGAGAGAGAGAGAGAGAGAGAGAGAGAGAGAGAGATGGAAAATTCTATTCAATTGTTCGTTTGCTTATTGTGCAGCACTGGGGACCAAACCCAAAGACTTGTGCACACTGGGCAAGCCCTCTGCCATGGTTCCATCCCCAGCACTTCTTTTTCTCTCTCTATACACTGTACTCAGCCCCCAGTTCCTGGGTATGTTCCTCTATATAGTGCATCTTGTTTTAAAGCTGTATGTGTCCATACTCAGAACACAGGTACAGCTGATAAATTTGGATTCTTCGGTGTTTCCCAATACTGCCACTAATGTCATGTACTCCAATCCTGAATATTGTCATTGATACCATACACACACAGGAAATGAATCTAAAAGTTCTCTGATATTAGTATGCCTCCCCCCCCCCCCTTTTTTGTACTAAGGGTTGAATTTCAGGTCTCATACATGGTGAGCAAGTTCTCCTTTTACCGATACTGTCTTTAAGTTTTTATTTAGTGTGTTTGTATGCATGAATGGTGTATGTGTGGTGGTTAGTGATTTTAGGAGTTGGTTCCCGCTCTCCAGTGTGTTCCAGGGATCAAACTCAGGTCACTGGGCTTGGCAGCAGTGGTTTCACCCACCGAGTCATCTGGTCAACCTGATAATAGAAAGAGCCTTTTCCCCCAAAGTTCCTGTTTTATGTAATATTTCAGCTTGCTTAGTACTTGAGCTTTCCTGCTTAAACTGCTTTTCCCTTGCCCACTGTCCAGAAACTTCCGAGCAGGGGACAGAGATCCGATACAGTTATCAAATGGCACTGTGTAAATGGTCACCCATATACCCCCTTTTCGTAAGTTTCCCTCACACAGAGCATGGGATATTGTAAATATGGAACTGAAGGCAACTGAAGAGCCAGCCAGATGGCCTATGAACCAACCCTGGCAACCTGAGTTCAATCCTACATGGTATAAGGAAAAAACAACCCCCAGTAGTTGTTCTCTGATCTCCACACACTGTGACATGCACTGACACACACACACACACACACACAGAGAGACAGAGACACAGAGAGAGAGAGAGAGAGTAAATTGAAATCATTTGAAACTTCAAGTTGAGTGGTTCTCAACCTGTGGATCATGACCCCTTTGGCAAACCTTTTATCTCCAAAAATACTTACATTACGATTCATAACAGTAGCAAAATTACAGTTATGAAGTAGCAACGAAAATGATTTTATGATGGAGGTAGTCACCACAACATGAGGACCTGTACTAAAAGATCACAGCGTTAGGAAGGCTGAGAACCACAGCTTTATGAGGACTGGAAGGTCAGAACTGGAGACTTGTGAACTGTTTCCGGCTTTCATAATGAGTTTCACAGCGATCACACTGAGGACGGATTGCAGCTTAGTGTTTTGTTTTGTTTGTTTGTTTTTTCATGTGGCAAAAGAATGTTGGACCAGGGGTGGAGGAAAAGAGGACTGAGAAGAATGGCCATTAAAGATCCAGAGCTACACCATCCTCGTTTAGCCTCCTAAAAGCAAAGGGAAACTTTTCGGTCTGGTCTAACAGCGTATAGACTCCAAATGAACAACCCTGAGAAAGTTAGCATGGGCGCTTCCCCTGGCTTTTAATCTTAGCACTCAGAAGGCAGAGGCAGGAAGATCTCCATGAATTCAAGGCCAGCCAAGGCTACATAGTGAGACTCGGTCTCAAAACAACAAACATAAAAAAGCCTCCCTTGGGCCATTTGCTTCACCAAGCAGTAAGACTTTTGAGTCACTCTACCACAATAAGTATACAGAAAGGATATTCCCAAAAGGAACGTAGGATACTTTTGCCAGAAAAAGAGAAATACAGGACAGAAAGAAACAACAGATGTTCACTAACTACAAAGTAGAAGTTAACTGTTGGTGAGGCCAAATGATGCAGTTCTGTGGGCATGCTGGTTAGAGGAGTTCTGTGGGCATGCTGGTTAGAGGAGTTCTGTAGCATGCTGGTAAGAGGAGTTCTGTGGCATGCTGGTTAGAGGAGTTCTGTGGGCATGCTGGTAAGAGGAGTTCTGTGGGCATGCTGGTTAGAGGAGTTCTGTGGGCATGCTGGTTAGAGGAGTTCTGTGGGCATGCTGGTAAGAGGAGTTCTGTGGGCATGCTGGTTAGAGGAGTTCTGTGGGCATGCTGGTTAAAAGAGTATGGAGACACCTAAGGTGGAAGAAACCATCACCTCACTACAGCAAAACTGCCTGTCTATGATCTCTTCTGGGAAATAGGGCATGCTAATGCAATGGGATATTTATTATTATTATCATCATTATCATCATCATCATTACCATTACTTTTATTCTTTTATTTTTATTATTGCTTTGGGGTTTTTTTTTTGGTTTTTTTTTTTTTTTTTTTTTTTTTGGTTTTTCAAGACAGGGTCTCTCTGTGTAGCTTTGCACCTTTCCTGGAACTCACTCGGTAGTCCAGGCTGGCCTCGAACTCACAGAGATCCGCCTGTCTCTGCCTCCCGAGTGCTGGGATTAAAGGCATGCGCCACCACCGCCCGGCTGCTTTGGGGTTTTGTTTGATTGTTTGTTTGTATGGTTTTGGTTTTTTGAGACAGAGTTCTTTTGAGTGACAGCCCTAGCTGTCACAGAACTCAATTTGTAGACCAACCTGGCCTTAAACTCACAGAGATTGCCTGCCTCTGCCACCAGAGTGCTGGGATTAAAGGTGTGCACAATCCACTGTCTAATAGGGTATTTTTTTAATTTTAATTCTGTGTTTATGGGAGTTTGTCTGCATGTATGTCTGTGAGCCACCTGGATGTAGTGCCCATAGAAGCCAAAAGAGAACATGAGATTCTCTTGAAACAAGAGTTACAGACAGTTGGGAACAGCCAGGTAGATGTTGGGAATAAAACCCAAGTTCTCTGGAAGAGCATCCAGTGCCACCTCATACTTCGAGACTTTAAGTTTCACAGAGAGGCCTACTAGAAAATGCATGGTTCATGTGACAGTTGGAACTGTGGCATGCATGTTCATCCCATGGAGAAGCATTCCAAACATTCCTAGAACCTCAGATAACCCTGCAAACATCCGGCAGGTGCAAGAACCCAGAAACACCCACAGGTCAAACACATAGTACCAAAGTAGCGGCAAATTTTGAGGACTCCAGCATGCGAGCAAGCCTTTCTTTGCCTAGAGTTCTCTATCATGCTCACCCCACAATTGCTTCTCTCTGTACACTGTAGGTAAACAACATTCATGCACTCCATTTGATTTCTCCTTTCTACACCTACCCCAATGTCTAACACATCACAGAAAATGTTGTGGAATGACTGAACTGATAGACAGTACTCATTGAATGTCAGCTATGTACGCCATACCAGGCTCTGGATGTAGACATGAGTAAGACAGTACACACCTAGCTTCAAGAACATAGCCTCATGGGAAAGAAAAACTCTTTGGTTATAAATGACACAAAAGCAGACTCAAAGCAGCTTAAGGAAAACAAGAATATTTTGGCTTCCACATGCTTTTAAAGTATTTTTAGGTAGGTAGCGAATGGGGAGTTTTTTTGTGCCAGGTTGGCAACAGAGTTCAGGGGTGGATAACATGTTCAGCATGCGTGAGGCCCTGGGCTAGATCTCTCTCTGCCTCAATTCCACCATTTATAAAAGTGAGTAATAATCATCCACACTTAATATGGTTATTGAACACAATAAAATAAGTTCAGTGTTTCTAATTCTCCCTGATACAGGATTGAACACTCAATAAACATTAAATGTTTCATTATTTCTCCAAAATGCCAGAGAAAACCTTATGACACCCCAGGCTCTGATTGAATCTGAAGGTCAGCTTGCCATTCCTGAGCTGGACCTAGGGGAATGCTGGACACCCGTTTACTCTGATAAATACATCCCATCCGCGGGACGCCCTAAACTCAGCATGACCACCCCCGAGTAGACTGTGAATAAAGGAGAGGCTGCTTCCCAGGAAGAAACTAAGGTACGGTGACCAGAAAGAAAGACAATGGTTGCTAGCTAGCAAAGAGAAGAGATGAGCAGCACGATTGGCTTTGTGGGGCAGTCTGACTGGCGCCATGATCAGGATAAGCATCAAAGTCAATCTGGGGAGCTCTGACCTAGACAGGAAAGAACTGAAGAACTGAGAACCCCCAACACACACACACACACACACACACACACACACACACACACACACACACACACTCCCCCCTCGCCCTGCTGCCTGGCTGACCCGAGAGCTCCCAGGCTCACATTGTCACCGTTTTGCAGCTCCTAGGGCTGGCACATCCTTGTCCCTGGTCCGGTTTTCTATTCACTATGAGCTCTTAGGGGTTTTATTTGAACTTTCTCTTCAGCTTTATCATTCAAAACACCCAGATGGGGCTGGGGATCAGGTGCAGAGGCAGAGCTCTGGCCTAGCAAGGGCAATGCCCAGGCTCATCAGTTAGCATGGTGGTTCATGCCTACAGCAACAGTACTCAAGAGGCTGAGACAAGAGGATTACAATGAGTTTAAAGCTAGCCCCGGACTATAGAAGTGAGAGGTCCGAGAGACAGTTTAGTGAGCAAGGCACTCACCAAGCCTGACAACCTGAGTTTGATCCCCAGGCCCCACATGGTAGAAAGAGAGAATTGACTCTGGAAAGTTGACCTCTGATCTCCACACAAGACCATAGCACTTACATGTCCTGCAGGCACACACACGTGCAATAAAAATATATATTTAAAAAAAACTTCAAGTGGTCAGGGGACTGGGGAGACAGCCCAGTCAATAAAGCGCAAGAATGAGGACCTGTGATCCAATCCTCAGAGCCTACTTGAAAGCTGGGTGTTGAGACTGGAGAGACGGTCAACAGGAAAGAGCACTCATTGCTCTTGCAGAGGACCAGGGCGTGGTTCCCAGCATCCACATGGTGGCTCACAACCATCCATAACAGCAGTTCCAAGGGATCTGATGCCCTTGGAACTTCCACAGGCACCAGGCATGCATGCAATGCACATACACACAGGTAGACAAACACTCAGGTAGACAAACACTCATACATAGGAAATAAAAATAAATAGATCTGATGGGCGGTGGTGGTGCATGTCTTTGATCCCAGCACTTGAGAAGCAGAGGCAGGTGGATCTCTGTGAGTTCGAGGCCAGCCTGGTATACAAATTGAATTTTTGGTATACAAATTTCTCTGTTACACAGAGAAACCCTGTCTCAAAAAAAAAAAAAAAAAAGTAACAAACAAGCAAACAAATGGGGCAAATGCCTACAATCCCAGCACCGGGAGGGTGGGAACAGGAAGATGCCTGAGGTTTGCTAGCCAGTCTATCCAAATGGGCAAGCTCCAGATTCGGTGAAAGACTCTGTCTCAAAAAATAAAGTGGACAGTCATTCTGAAAGACACCTCTGGCCTCCCCATACATGTGTATATACATGTGTACACACAAACATACAAGAATAAAACAAGAAGTGAAAACAAAAATCCCAAACAAACTCCACTCAAAAAAAAAAAAAATTGTGTTCTGGATTGGGAATATAGCTCAGTTGGTAGAGTTCTTACCTAGCATGTATGAAGCTCTGAGTTTAACCTCCAGCTTTCTGTAAACCAGACATGGTGGATGATAGCTGTATCCTAGAACAGGTGGAGGCAGAAGGATCAGAAGTTCAAAATCATCCTTGGCTACAAAGCAAGTTTCAGGCCAGCCTGGGCTACATGAGACTGTCTCAAAAATATAAAGAGAAAGAAAAAAAAAGGGAGAAAGAAAGGAAGGAAGAGGGTGCTGTATTAAATCCTATTCCCATGCCATTTCTAGCTTTGGTGACTCCCACTTCATTATCAAGCCACAGTCAGCTCTCCCATACACAAATGCAAAGATGTCCCACACCCCTTCTGCTTGGGATCTAGACAATGCATTAA
This sequence comes from Peromyscus californicus insignis, assembly GCF_007827085.1. NCBI lineage: Eukaryota > Metazoa > Chordata > Mammalia > Rodentia > Cricetidae > Peromyscus > Peromyscus californicus. The sequence continues at coordinate 45,355,222 of NW_026294551.1, read as the reverse complement.
GAAAGCTAGCCTTGCTCTCAGATCCTGCTCTTCACACAATGGGAAGAGCACAGGATTGAGACACCTTGGTTTCCTGGGAGGGAACATTCCAGCTGTGAAAAACCCAAAGTTGTGAATTGTCAGCTGGTGACTGCCCATGAAACCTGTCAAGATGCCTGGCAGCTCAGCTGAGAACCTAATTACCAGGTACAAAGAGAGACAGGAAAAACGTGTTGCCAGAGAGCTCCTGGTCAGACAGAATGAGGTGCAGTGTCCTGGCCTCATCATCAGCCTCCTCCTGCTCCACCTAGAGCAACACACATTAGTATAATTGACAGTGCACGTGTTTACTGTCTGAACAAAGGAACCATGTCCAGCCACAGCCCGGTGTCAGCTGAGCCTTTGGCAATCGCATGAATTCAACAGTGGCATCTGAGTTGGCAGCATAAACACTTTGGGTATTCTTGATGCCAAGGACAATATCATCCTATACTTAACTTTTCTCTGCGGTTCACACAGCCTGCAACCACTCCTCCTTGTTTTTCTGGAGTGAAGGAGATCCTTCAGGAGGGATATCAACTTACCAAAGGTCACACAGTCAATCAGCAGTCCAGCATCGTCTCTTCCAAGAGGGAATATAAAAATATTACAAGAGGGCTAGAGAGATGGCTCAGAAGTTAAGAGCACCAACTGCTCTTCCAGAGGACCTAGGTTCAATTCCCAGCACCTACATGGCAGCTCACAACTGTCTGTAACTCCAAGATCTGACACCCTCACACAGACATACATGCAGGCAAAACACAAATGTACATAAAATAAGAATAAATAAGTTATTTTTTAAAATTACAAGAAAACCATTGGCATAGCGGGTAGAGACAGAGATGGCCAAGCCCAATAGCCTGAGGTTTAGTCCCAGGATCTACCTGATGGAAGGAGAGGGAGCCAACTCCTACAAGTTGTCCTCTGAGCTCTATACCCATGTTGTAGTATACACCCCACTCCTCCACATACACAGAAAAAAAAAATAGATGTGAAAAGGAATAATATCAACGGGCGGTGGTAGCTCAGATCTTTAATCCCAGCACTCGGGAGGAGGGGCACTCTGTGAGTCTGAGGCCAGCCTGGTCTACAAATCGAGTTCTAGGACAACCAGGACTACACAGAGAAACCCTGTCTTAAAAAAAAAAAAAAAAATCAGCCGGCGGTGGTGGCGCACGCCTTTAATCCCAGCACTCGGGAGGCAGAGCCAGGCGGATCTCTGTGAGTTCGAGCCCAGCCTGGGCTACCAAGTGAGTTCCAGGAAAGGCGCAAAGCTACACAGAGAAACCCTGTCTCGAAAAAAAAAAAAATCAGTCTAGGGCTAATGAGATGGCTGGAGCCAGTAAAGGCACTTGCCACTGAGTCTGATGACTTGAGTTCAATACCTGGAACCCATGATAGAAGGAGAGAACAGATTCCCAAAAGTTGTCCTCTGACTTCCTTAGACATAATATGGCATGCATGTGTATACACACACACACACACACACACACACACACACACACACACACACACACACACACACGAATGAATAAATAATTGAAAAGAAAAAGCCAAAAGCCATCAAGAGTGGAGGAGGAAAAAAAGAGAGAGAAAGCCATCAACCTTCATTAAGAATCCTCCAGTTAGAGAAAAACAGTGTTTATCTTTCTTTGCACAATTGCTTCAGCAGTTCTGGAACATAAATGATATCTTTCTTGTTAGGAAACACCCCCACACCCCCACACACACCTTGAAAACAGTGACCTGGGCATTTATAGTAACAGGGAGCCCAAGAAAATACTTACTAATCACTTACTGTATTCCTTGCTTCTATCTATTTAATCTGCAAGCCGATTGGTAAAGTATATATAGAGATGGTCCGAATCCTTACCTACAGCCCAGGAGGTTAGGCAAATTGTGTGAGTTCAAGCAGCTAACAACTGGCAAGGCAGCCATTTGTGGTAGCTCATACCTGCAGTCCCAGCTACCTGTGAGGCTGAGGAGGGAGGAGCATGTGAGTCTAGTAGTACAAGGCCCTGGATTTGGTTCCCAGAAAAACTTTCTTTTAATAGCCTAGTACACACATGATTTTTCCTCCAAGACAGGGTTTCTCTGTGTAGCTTTGGAGCCTGTCCTGAAACTCACTCTGTAGACCAGGCTGGCCTTGAACTCACAGAGATCTGCCTGGCTCTGCCTCCGGAGTCCTGGGATTAAAGGCATGCGCCATCACCGACCAGCTATATAAAAAAAAATTAATGATAATAAAAATAAGTAAATAGCCGGGTGGTGGTGGCCCACACCTTTAATCCCAGCACTCGGGAGGCAGAGCTAGGTGGATCTCTGTGAGTTCAGGGCCAGCCTGGTCTACATGGGAAGATCCAGGACAGGCACCAAAGTTACACAGAGAAACCCTGTCTCTAAAAAAACCTAAATAAATAAAAATAAATAAATAAATAAATAAATAAATAAATAAAGTGTCTGGTTCAAATAGAAGGCATTCAGGCATCTCTGACAACATACTCCATCAGATTCAAAGCCACAAAGAACCGGGAGCCAGGGTGGAAAATGGGGAGAATGAAGCGAAAGAAGGGGTCAGGGAGAAGAGACCAGGAAGGGGATCTGGCTAGGAAATTTAACAGACAGCGGGAGTCCTTCTCAGAGACCGCCTACCAAGACCCACAGAACGGAGCTGGTAGACTGGAGAAGCTGTAGTCTTTTCTCCCTTTTTCCATTTACCACTTATTTTCTCTTCTGTAAAAGGATTAGCAGGATGAACTCAGTGGGAAAGGAGGCCCCTGTGGGATCCTGTTACCAGCCATCTGTGTTCTGTTCTTTACTTTCGAACAAGACGGCTCCAAAACTCTGAGCTGGAGAGGGAGTTGGAGCTGCATACAGATCAGCGGAGCTGTTGCTACCCGCTCTGACGCCTGGCAGGATGACTCAATCCTCTGTGCCTGGAGGAGTCAGCTGTGGTCCCCTGGAGCCTCCTACTCTAGGGAGGAAAAATCAGAGAAGTGGGAAAGTGGCTTGGAAAAAGGGAAGGAGGACCCTAGCTTTGGGGCAGGGATTCGGGCTGGAAAGGTAAATTGGGACACCCTGAGACCTCAGTGAACAGTTCCAGCTGACCATGGCGGGGGCGGGGGGGCGGAGGGGGATTTAAGGCACGAGCAAGAAGAGCACAATCTTCCGTAGGTTTTAGCTGCTGCCCAAGAGGGGTATACATACCGTGTGGAGGATGGCAGTCGGTAAAAGCCATATGGCTGTGTCCCCAGGAATTCAGCTCAAACGCAAACCTCACTCACCTCCCGGGTGGGTTTTGTCCAGGTACAGGCAGCTCCCGCTATTTCCCGGCTTTCAGAAGATCGTGCCGACTCCTCCTGTTCCTACTGGGCACCATTAATACTTTAGACCGTGTTTGTGCTGAACAGTTGCTAGCATCAGACCTCTCCCCTGGTCATTCACTCAGATCTCTGAGATACAGGCAATTAGGAAGAAGAAACCATGCCAGGAAGCTCCTAGGTAGCCTTCCTGTTTGCCCTGCTTTCAGTTGCTTGTGTATCCATAGTGCCAGGAGGCATCTGGATTTACCCTATGCTAATACATAAACACGCTGCTCCACCCCCACAACAACCCCAGGCTTCCCTCAAAGAACTGTCTTTTCTTTTGGCTCCTTATCACTCACCAATAAACAGTCCCCGTCCCCCCACCCCCACCCCCCACCCTGGTTTGGCTTCCAGTTGCCATGGCAACTCAAAAGCAACGGGTTGAAGCTGCCAATAAAGGCATCTGCAAGAGCTCCGTACAGCCAGACTCCTTTAAAAACAATAGTACAAAGTGGAATCACCGCTACATCCACCCTCCCCCTCCACCCCCCATACACTCTCCATTGTTGGGTTTATGGAGAAACTGGCAGTTTTTGGAATATCCAAGAAAGGGGTTGCTTAGCCCCAGAGGAAAGGTTTTCATGCCCTATACAATGATCTTTTTAGATCCTAGCCTAGAAATCTGACCAACTGTCAGGTGTTTGCAGCTGTACAAAGGCCAAGATATTTACAAAATAAGTCTTTCTGTGTTCTTTCCTTCTATGTCTTTTCCTGTTGTTGTTGTTGTTGTTGTTGTTGTTGTTGTTATTCAAGACAGGGTTTTTCTATGTAGCCCTGGCTGTCCCGGAACTCACTATGTAGACCAGTCTGGCCTGGAACTCAGAGATCCACCTGCCTCTGAGGCCTCCCAAGTGCTGGGGCTAATGGCGTGGGTCAACTCAACTCGCTGTGCTTGCAGGGAAGAAACCGGGTTTTCCTTATTTCAGGGGTAGAACTGCTGGCTGGTTTCACACAGAGGGCTCTGAGAGATGGCTCTGGGCTTAAAACACTGGCTATTCTTCCAGAGGACTTGGGTTTGGGTTTCCCAGCTCCCACAGGAAGGCTCACCACTGTCTATAATGCTGGTGACCAGGCACACATGTGATACATAGACAAACGAAACCCTCATACACATAAACACAAAAATAAAAATAGGAAAGCATGAGCAGACTCTTGATAATAGTCAGACAGTATGTATGAAAATGCTCTAAACTAAAGGGCTCAAATAGGGGCTGGAGAGACGGCTCAGTGGTTAAGAGCAATTGCTGCTCTTGCAGAGGACCTAGGTTCAGTTACCAGCACTACACAGTGGCTCACAACCATCTACAGCTCTAGTTCCAGGGGGATCAGATGTCCTCTGCCAACCTCTGAGGGCACCACAAACCCACATGACACACATACATGCATGCCAGCAAAACATTCATACACATAAAAATGACATACATAATAAATATATTCTCTTAAAGTTCTCACACAGTCATATTAACTATCACCCTTGTCCACACTCCCCTGCCATTCAGGTTACATGGCAAAACTGCTAAGTGCCTATTCTCTGAGCCAAACTTCCCAACTTGCACCCCTTCTGTCCCCTTTGCTTTTCAAACCACTGGCAAAGCTTCCCTGCTGCACTTCCCCTGCCTGTAAAATGAGGAGTGTAACCGTATCTGTTCAGAGGGCTTTCACATAGATGAAATAAATCGAAATCTATAAAGTGTACAGAGCAGTATCTGGCTCTCTGTACCAAGTATCTCTGCTGTACCGCAGTCTACTGCTGGACACACTGTTGTGCTGGGAAAAGACAAGGTACCCTGTCCTCAAAGAATTCACAGTCTAAGCCGGGCAAAGTGGTACACACCTTAATTCCCAACACTCAGGAGGCAGAGGCAGGTGGATTTCTGTGAGATCAAGGCCAGCCTGGTCTACAGAGCTGCCTAGTGAGTACTAAGACAGCCAGAGCTACACAGTGAGACCCTGTCTAGAAAAAAACTAATAAAATAAAATATAAAAAATTCACAGTCTAAATCGTCACGCCAGAGAAGACCAAGTAATAATATTAGGAAACGTGACCAGTGCTTCTCCCCATGAAGCAAGGAAACAGAGGAGGGAGCCAGAAACTTTGCCTCGAAGGACCTAAGTTTTTCCCAAACAGATAAATGGTTCCTGTGTCAGTTAGGCATTCCAAGTTACAAAAAGCAAGTCACTCCATTTAGCTCAGCAATTTTATTCTAAAGATATACATCCCAGAAAGTCAGGAAACAACAGACCAGAGGAACAAGACACAGCATTTTGGCATTTTTACCCTAATGCTTAATCATTAGCATGACTTAGCTGTTTCTCTCCTGGCTGGGTTGCTTTTACCATTATTAATTACTTCCTTCCTTTAAATTTAAAACGTGGTTTGTTTTTTTTTTTTCAATGTTGGGGATTGAACCCGGAGTCTCACATATGCTAGGTAATATTCTACAACTGAGTTTATTTACAGTCTTTCTTCCTTTTTGGAGACATCCAGCTTGTAGTTTTTCTCTTTTGTTCTCATTCTTCACATTGTCTTTCTTGCTCGCAGGCTGTCATGCGTTCTTTCTTTGGGCAGCGCTGGGGATGGGACCTAGGTGCTCTGAGTGCTGAGCACACACTTTCCTGCTGAGCTGTATCCCATCCCTCTTCTCTTTCAATTCAGATATTAGAGAGCAAAAGATAATATGCCTGGGGCATGGTGGCTCCTGCCTGTAATCCCAGTCCCGGGAGGCTGAGGCAGGAGGATTGCACGTTTAAGGCCAGCCTGTTATCATACAGGGTGTCTGTGCTGGCTAGTTTTCATGTCAGTTTGACACAGTCCTTTCAGAAGAGAGAGTCTCGCCTGTCCCACCAGGCTGGCCCATGAGCAAGCCTGTGGTGCATTTCCTGATTGTGAGAGGGTCCAGCCCATGGTGGGTGGTACCTGAGGGAGTATAGGAAGGCAGGCTGAGCAAGCTATGAGAAGCAAGCCAGTACGACGCATTCCTCCGGGTCCCTGCCTTGATTTTCTTCAATGGTGGACCATGACACGGAAGCATAAGCCCAACAGAACCTTTCCTCCCCAAGTTGCTTCTGGTTATGGTGTTTTATCACCGCAACAGGAACCCTAACTAAGACAGGGTTCCAGGCCAGCCTGAGCTACAGTGAGATCCAGCCTTAAGAAACAAAACAAACAAAAAAGCTAGGTGACGGCCCGTTGGGGTGCACACCTTTATCCCGGCACTCGGGAGGCAGACACTGACAGATCTCTCTGAATCTGAGGCCAGCCTGGTCTACAGAGTGAGTTTAAGGCTTGCCAAAGAGGTGCATGGTGACACTGTCTCAAAACAGCAAACCCCAGGTGTGGTGGCGTATGCCTGTAATCCCAGTGCTTGGGAGGTAGAGGAAGGACAGGAGTTCAAGGCCAGTTTTGTTTACACAGTGAGTCTGAGGCCAGTCTGGGCAACAGGAAAGCTGTATGTAACACACAGAGATGGGGTGGGGGTGGGGTGGGGTGGGAGGAGCAGCAGGATGGCTCAGCAGGTAAAGTACTTGCTGACAGGAAATGCCAGCTTAAAGGCCTGATCTGACCTCCACATACCCACCTTGCACACACACACACACACACACACACACACTAAATAAATAAATAAATAAATAAATAAATAAATAAATAAATAAATAAAATTAGAGGAAATGGGAGAGGGCGCTGAGAGAGAGAATCTGAGCCTGCTCTTTCTATGCCAAGTATGTTGTAAGTCAATAGTCAGGTTCTTGACTGTCAAGGCCTAGTAATTGTAGCCATCACGAAACCAAGCCCAGTAATCATTGTTCATTGTATACATTTTTTTTTTTTTTTTGGTTTTTTGAGACTAGATTTCTCTGTGTAGCCCTGGCTGTCCTGGAACTCACTCTGTAGCTCAGGCTGGTCTTGAACTCAAGTGCTGGGATTAAAGGCATGTACGGCATGTATCACCACCACTCAGCCTTCATTTAATCCTCTTAATTCTATGAAGTAGATATAATTTTTGTTCAGTTTTGTTGTTGTTGTTTTAAAACAGTGGTTCTCAACCTTCCTAATGCTGTGACCCTTTAATAAATTCATCATGTTGTGGTGACCCCAACCATAAAATTATTTTCGTTGCTACTTCATAACTGATTTTCCTACTGTTATGAATCGTAATGTAAATATCTGCTACACAGGATATCTGATATGTAACTTTAAAGGGGTCGAGACCCCCAAGTTGAGAACCACTATTATATATTATATATATTATATATATTATATATATTATATATATATATTTTTTACAGAAGAGAACCACTATTTTAAAGAGTCATATTATGTAGCCCAGGCTTGCAGGGAACTTGAAATCTTTATGCTTCAGCCTTCCAAATGCTAAGATTCCAGATTTCTGTTACCAGGAGGAGCTATTCACATTTTTAACTCCATGAGATTTGGTATCTTTCCTTTCACTGGTCTCTCTCTCTCTCTCTCTCTCTCTCTATATATATATATATATATATATATATATATATATATATATATATATATATCCAGGACTGAGACAGGAGATTTATTTATTTATTTTTTGTAGGTGGTACTGGGAATTGAACCCAAGACATTATGCATGCTAGCAAGCACTCTACCACTGAGCTATTTCTCCAGCCTGGGATTTAGTCACCTTTTTTTATTTTCTTTGTTGTTTTTTTTTCTAGACAGGGTCTCACTATGTAGCTCTGTCCTGGAACTCACTCTGTAGACCAGGATAGCCTCAAACTCGCAGAGATCAGCCTAGTACAGACAGAGGCTCTGGGTTCATACACATAAATAAATCTAAAACCTTTTTTTTTTTTTTTTTTGAGACAGGGTTTCTCTATGTAGTCCTGGCTGTCCTGGAACTCACTCTGTAGACCAGGCTGGCCTTGAACTCACAGAGATCTGCCTGCCTCTGCCTCCTGAGTGTGGGGATTAGAGGCATGCGCCACCATGCCTGGATGAGAACGTTTTTTTTTTTTTTTTTTTTGGTTTTTCGAGACAGGGTTTCTCTGTGTAGCTTTACGCCTTTCCTGGAACTCACTTGGTAGCCCAGGCTGGCCTCGAACTCACAGAGATCCGCCTGGCTCTGCCTCCCGAGTGCTGGGATTAAAGGCGTGCGCCACCACCGCCCGGCGAGAACGTTTTTAAGACTAGCAGGATATTTGCTCTAAAAGTGATGGAAGTGCTGGCACAATGGTTCGCCCGCTGCCCAGCCTGACAACCTGAGCTGGATCCTCGGGACCCACACGGAAGAAAGAGAACCGACTGACTCCTGCAAATTGTCCTTCGACCTGCACACACAGATATACACATGAATAAATGAAGTTGGGTTTTTTGGTTTTTTGAGACGGGGTTTCTCCATGTAGTTTTGGTGCCTCTCCTGGCTCTCACTTTGTAGACCAGGCTGCTCCGAACTCACAGAGATTAAAGGTGTGCGCCAAGGCGCACGCCTTTTTTCCCAGCACTCGGGAGGCAGAGCCAGGCGGATCTCCGTGAGTTTGAGGCCAGCCTGGGCTAAAAAGCGAGTTCTAGGAAAGGTGCAAAACTACACAGAGAAACCCTGTCTCGAAAAACCAAAAAAAAAAAAAAAAGAAAAGAAAAGAAAAAGGCATGCGCCACCACCGCCTGGCATAAATGAAGTTTTAAAAATTAATTAAAAAAAAGAAGAATTTGAAAGCAAATTTGTATTTTAGAAAAATTACTCTTGCTGCAGAATGTAAAATACACTCCAGGAACCCAAAGAGCACGTAAGGACCGCTTGAGATACTAGCTCAGAGCAAGCACTGGAGGGAAGTAAGTGGAGACAGGATGATAAGTTTGATGTGGATGTCATCAGTCACATGTTAGTACCGCTGTTAGTATTCAGGGTCTTGCTATGTGGCCTACGTTTCCCAGGCTGGCCTGTGCTTGTGAATTTCCTGCCTCAGTTTCCTCAACAGCTGGGATGATGCTTGCAGCAGCGTCACACATGGATTCACCTATTATTTGCACCAATAAATATTTCACAGCTTCCAGGAAAAGTGCTGTGCCCTAAGGAATGACAGTGAGTAAGATGGCCTATGGCCCTTCCTCTCAGGAGAGCTTACTAAGGCGTGTAGACTGGAGAGGAATTAGTGATAAATACAGTGTGGTAGAGTGGGATGATTCACTGGCTTCTGATTGGCTGGCCCGAACAGGCAGGCTTTTCCCACCATACTACTTCTGGAGCAGAGGGTAAAAGGATAAAACCAGGAGGGAAGACCGAGGACAGTTTGGGGAGAGTCTTGTATGCCATCCAGGCTTTACCCTGGAGCCTTTAGGAAGCTACTGGAAATGTGTGAGCCAGAAATGTCTTGGACATAAATATTTGTTAGCAAATTCAGGACTTACTCCTCTTTAGCACTCAGAATTCCTCCAGGGCTAATTAGCCTGTTTGGGAGGATGACGATGCTCCAGTCTTCTTCTCATAGTCTGCCCTCTAGTGGTGAGAAGGAAGACAGCTTGCGCACCAGTTTGTAAGCGTTTGGTTTGCCGCTTTGGTTTTAAATCTTCAGGTGAAGGGCCTGGAGAGATGCTGAGCAGTTCCCAGCACCTAACTGGTGGGTCACAGTCACCTGTAATTCTAGTTATAGAGGATTGGATGCCTTCTTCTGATCTCCACAGGGACCAGGCATTCATGTGGTGCACATGCAAACAGATGAAACATAAATATGCACATCTAATATAGTTATATCTTATATATAGAGAGAGAGAGAAAGGGAGGGAGAGATCTGCTTTGCTCACTCTCAACTTGTTTTTTTTCATTTATTTACTTTTATTTATTTATTTGTTTGTTTGGTTGGTTGGTTTTTCGAGATAGGGTTTCTCTGTGTAGCTTTGGAGCCTGTCCCAGAACTCGCTCTGTAGCCCAGGCTGGCCTCGAACTCACAGAGATCCTCCTGCCTCTGCCTCCCGAGTGCTGGGATTAAAGGCGTGCACCACCACAGCCCGGCTATTTACTTTTATTTTATGTGCATTGTTTTATCTGAAGGTAAGTCTGTGTGAGAGTGTCAGATCTTGGAGTTACAGACAGTTGTTAGCTGCCATGTGGGTGCTGGGATTTGAACCTGGGTCCTTTAGGAAAACAGTCAGTGCCTTAACAGCTGAGCCATCTTTCCAGGCCCCACTCTCAACTTGTAATCCATCAGTATTTGTATATATTTTTACATTTATTTATTTGGTGAGAGAGAGAGTGTGTGTGTGAGAGAGAGAGAGAACAATTTGTAGGAGTTGGTTCTCTTTCCACCGTGTGGTCCTGGGGATCAGACTTGGAGGGAAGTGCCATCTGAACCATCTCCCCAACCCCGTTCCTTTTTAAGACAGTGTCTCATTTAGACAAAGCTGGCCTCAAACTCGATATGTAGCCAAGGCTAACCCTCAGCTCCTGATCCTCCTGCCTGTCTACCTCCTGGGTGCTGGAATAGCAGGCATGAGCCACCTCACCCAGCTGAACACCAACTGATGGGCTCTGAATGTCAGTAATTCCTGTTTCTTTCAGGAAGATTCTCTCAGCTGGTTTTCAGCAGAGACCACACATTCGTTCCAGGTTCTCTCACAGCTCCTGAACACACACTCACCAGCTGGTTTCTTACCCCCAGCTCCCCCAACTCCATCCCACCCACCCTACCCTACCCCCACCTGCACAGTTTTAGATGCTTTTCTATTCCAGGGCTGTGCAGATCTCTCAGCCGGCAGCCATAAGCAGTCAGCAAAGCTTAACTCTGCTGCCTCCAGGTGGTAATTTAGTGAAGTGCAGCTTTCTCTTGGAACCATTTCATCCTGGAAAGTTCTTTAAACTTGGTGTTTTAGTGGCTGGCATCTACTTCCTCTAAGTCTGAGTTGTAAAAGGATAGTGCTCCCCTTGGCTCAAATCTAAAGAATGAATGTGCAGAAAGAAAAACCAAGAGCAGGGTCTGGGTAGATGACTCAGGGGTTAAGAACATTTTCTGCTTTTGCAGAGGACCCGGGCTTCGTTCCCAATACCCACATGGTCACTCACAACCGGCTGTTACTCTAGTTGCAGAGGATTTGGATTCTCTCTTCTGGCCTCCAAAGACAACAGGCACACACATGGTATGCACACATATGTAAAACACTCACAAAATAAAAATCTTTTTAAAAACCCTCAAACTCGCAAGTCTCCCCAGCCCCCATGTATTCATCATTATTGGTATTACCATTTCTTAGTTACGAGCAACAGGCTCACAGCAGCTTTGAGAAGGGCAGGTTTACAGCAGCATCTTTTTTATTTGAAAAGAATTCCATCCCCCTCCATATCTTCACCCTCAGTCCCTTGCCCCAAAGTCCCCGTGTTTTTAAGACAGAGCTCTGATAATGCCCACTATGGTAGGAGTAGAATTAATCTATGTGTGTCAGAGCTGGCAAGATGGCTCAGGTGTAAAAGTACTTGCCATGCAAGCTTGACAGCCTGAGTCGGATCCCTGGAACCCACAGTGGAAGGAGAGAACCGACTCCTCCAAGTTGTCCTCTCACCTCCACCTGCAAATCTGAGGTACAGGTTTGTGCAACAAGCATGCTAATAATAAATAGAACAAATTTTAAAAAGGAATCTATGTTGGCTGGAAATAAACATTAGGATCTTTTCTCAAAACCCCAATTGATTTAAACACTCAGTGGCAATGTTCCTTTGGCGTCCCCATCAGTTAAGAAGAACTCACTCCTTGACTCAGTACTTGGTTACAAAGTGGCCCTTTAAATTGTAGCCAAGACTAAAATTTTATCTTACCTCTTCTGCCCCTAAAAGGGAGATTCTGTGACTAAACACTGATGTGGGTTTTCTAATCCAGCACATACACACCACCTAGAGTAAGTTTATACCAGAAGTTCTCTCTAAAGCCAGAGGATTTAAGGTTTCTAGTAGATCCCTTCCCCCCCATCCAAGCCCTCTGTTCACCCAGGAATTTGTGATGGAAATAATCCTGCCTGCTGGAGTAGAGCTGCATACCAGTGTTGCAGAGGGCAGACTGGCCGTTGCCATGGGTGTGAGAGTGTTTGTCTAGAACTGTCTGTACTGGGTGGTAGGCCTAAAAGCTGCTTAGTTCAGAGCTGATGGGATTAGAGCTGAGTTAGTTCCTCTGTGTCACAGACGAGGAAACAAAGACCCAAGACCTTAGCTAAAGGATTTCATCATGGCCCTAGGGAAAGGCACAGCCAGAGTTCCATCCCCCATGGTTTTCTTCAATGGTGGACCAGGATATTCTCTGCAATGCGTTTTACTACCCTTTGCAATAAGGCAGCCACCCCATCGGGGCTGAAGGTGTAACTCGATGGTAGAGTGCTTACCTAGCATTCGTTGAGGCCCTGGGTTCAATCCAGGTCCACTAATGCCAGGGTGCTATTCCAGGACTATGAATCATACATAGAAGTCCTAAGACTCTCAGACGGGCAACAGTGGGCATGCAAATATGTTTTTGTATTTGTATTTCTGCTTGTTCAAATTACCTGTGCACACCTGAAGGCAATTATACAGACTGGGTATTTGTATAGCTCTCCGATTTTTTGAAAGTTGTTAAATCTCAGTGCATCTTTTTTTTGAGGGGGTGGTGTTCAAGACAAGGTTTCTTACATAGCTTTGGCTGTCCTAGAACTTGCTCTGTAGCTGGGTGGTGGTGGTGCATGCCCTTAATCCCAGCACTTGGGGAGGCAGAGCCAGGCAGATCTCTGTGAGTTCAAGGCCAGCCTGGTTTACAGAGTGAGATCCAGGACAGGCACCAAAACGACACAGAGAAACCCTGTCTCAAAAAACAAACAAAAAAAAAACCAAAAACAACAACAACAACAAAAACAACTTGCTCTGTGGCCTGGAACTCAGAGATCTGCCTGCCTCTGCCTAAGTGCTAGGATTAAAGGCATAAAACTACCAACTGGCTTTGTTTTTGCTTTTAGAAAAGGTTTCTCTGTGTAATCCTGGGTGTCCTGGAACTCTCTCACCATAGCACAAGCTGGACTCCAACTCAGATATCTGCCTCCCTCTGCCTCCTGGGTGCTGGGGCTAAAGGTGTGTGCCAGCACACCTGCCTTCAGTACATCTTGAAAGTAAAATGAGAGTAAAGTATAGTATCTGTATCTATCTTTTTGAATATGGTGGCACAAACCTGTAGTCCCAGCACTAGGGAGACCAAGGCAAGAGGATTGGGAGTCAAGGGCAGCCTGACCTACATGAGACCCTGTCTCAGAAATGAAGGTGTCTTGGCTACTTTTCTATTGCTGTGAAGAGATACCGTGACCAAAGCAATTTATAAAAGAAAGCATTTACAGTTTCAGAAAATGAGTCCACTATGGTCATTATGTCGAGGAACATGGCAGGATATAGGCATGGTACTGGAGCAGTAGCTGAGAGCTTACATGTTGAGACAACACCATGAGGCAGAGAGAGAGAGAGAGAGAGAGAGAGATGGTCTGGGATTTTGAAATTTCAAAGCCCACGCCCGTGACACACTTCCACCTCCTCCAATAAGGCCACACTTCCTTTTTATTTTTTATTTTATTTATTTATTTATTTATTTATTTATTTATTTATTTATTTATTTTTTTTTTTTTTTTTTTGGTTTTTTGAGACAGGGTTTCTCTGTGTAGTTTTGCGCCTTTCCTGGAACTCACTTGGTAGCCCAGGCTGGCCTGGAACTCACAGAGATCCGCCTGGCTCTGCCTCCCGAGAGCTGGGATTAAAGGCGTGCGCCACCACCACCTGGCTTTTATTTTTTATTTTTTAAAGATTTATTTATTTATTTATTTATTATGTATACAGTATTCTGCCTGCATGTGTCCCTGCAGGCCAGAAGAGGGCACCAGATCTCATTACAAGTGGTTGTGAGCCACCATGTGGTTGCTGGGAATTGAACTCAGGACCTCTGGAAGAGCAGTCGGTGCTCTTAACCACTGAGCCATCTCTCCAGCCCTCCTTTTTATTTTTTTACTTTTTTATTTTTTCGAGACAGGGTTTCTCTGTGTAACCCTGGCTATCCTGGAACTTACTCTGTAGACCAGGCTGACCTTGACCTGGCAGAGATCCTCTGCCTCCCCAGTGCTGGGATTAAAGGCATGTGCCACCACCACCCCAGCTAAGGCCACACTTCCTAATCCTTACCAAACAGTTCTATCAACTGGGGAGCAAGCATTCAAACATAGGAGCTTATGGGGGCCATTCTCATTCAAACCACCACAGAAGGAAGGATTAAACAGTGGGATTTAACAGTACTTAGCAGAGTCACTGATATAAAGTAACTGCTATGTTCTTTCTTGTCTTTTTTTGTGTATGATTGTTTTCTTTGTATGTGTGGCTGTGCCTGGTGCTCAGGGACTGGAGTTGTAAACAGCTGTGAGCTGCCACGTGGGTGCTGGGAAACTGAGCCAGGTCCTCCGCAAGAACAAGTGTTCTCCACAACTGAGCCATCTTTCCAGTCCTCTTGTGTCATTTCTGTTACGTGCTCCTGTGATGAGTATGCTGGAGTGCCAAGTCAGTGAGCTAGACAACTTAATCTTTTCACTTAATTTTCACAACAAATCTTTGAAGTAGGTTCCCGGGTTATCTGCTCAGCACTGATGGTAAAACTAGAGAGGTTGAATGTTTTGCCCAAGGCCACTGGGAAGGAGGTGTGCAAGATCAACACTAGGTCTGGTGGGACATTGTGGTACATACCTGTAACTCCAGGACGGCCCCACCAACATATTGAGCTCCAGGACAGCCTGGGCTACACAACAGCTAGTAATATCCTGTTTCAAAATAAAACAGTCAAAACATACAAACAAGCAACAACAAAACTAAACAAATCTAATATTACTGCCTGTTATCATTTTTCTTAACACTTAAAAATTTTACATATAGCCAGGTGGTATAGCACTCAGGAGGCAGAGGCAAGTGGATCTCTGAGTTTGAGGCCAGCCTGGTCTACATAGTAAGTTCCAGGAAAGTTAGGGCTACACAAAGAAACCCTGTCTCGAAAAACAAAACAAAACAAAAATTACATATATAATTATTTAGTGTGTGTGCACAAGACACAGCATGTATATGAAGGTCAGAAGACATCTTTCAGGAGTCAAGTGTCTCCTTCCACCATGGGGTAGGTCCCTGGGATCTAACTCAGGTTGCTAGATATGACAGCAAGTGCCTTTACCCACCGAGCCATCCCACTGATGTCCCATCCCCATTTTGTACATTTTTGAGGCAAAGTCTCACATAGCCCAGGCTAGCCTCAAACTTGCTACTTGTGGCTAAAGACCTTGAACGCCGGTTTCTCCTGCCTTTACCTCAGTAGTGTAGGATTTCAGGAGTATATTATCAAACCAAACTCATATCTTTAATCTTAATAGTTTATATGTCTTGATTACAGAAAAGAGGAGGGATAATTCATCTACTGTGGAGTATTTAGACTTTTTTGTTAGAATTCTAAGTCCAAATATATTAGATGCACAGTGCTTGTGGAATGGGATAGCCTGTGCACATAAATACTTGTTTTGTTTAATTTTTCTTTCTTTTTTTTTAAAGATTTATTTATTTATTTTATGTATATGAGTGCTCTATCTGCATGTACACCTTTATGCCTGAAGAGGGCATCAGATCCCACTATAGATGGTTGTGAGCCACCATGTGGGTGCTGGGAATTGAACTCAGGACCTCTGGAAGAGCAGCCAGTGCTCTTAACCACTGAGCCATCTCTCCAGCCCCTTCATTTTTCTTTTTGAGACCGCATCTTGTATATCCCAGGCTGGTCTCTATATAGCCAAACTAGCTTTGATCTTCTGATTCTTCTAACTTTGCCTTCCAAGTGCTGAAATTACAGGTGTGTGCCACACCACACTTAGTTTAAGTATGGGTTTTGGGTTTTTTGTTTTTGTTTTTGTTTTGTTTTGTTTTGTTTTTTAGTGGGGCGGGGAGGTGGTTTCTCTGTGTAACAGTCTTGGCTATCCTGGAACTCTCTTTGTAGACCATGTTGGCCTTGAACTCACAGAGATCCACCTGCCTCTGTCTCCCCAGTGTTGGGTTTAAAGAGGTGCACCACTGCCACCCAGCAATTACGGGTTTTTTTAAGATTTATTTTTATTTGTGTGTGTTTGTGTGTATGTGTAGGTATATGTACATGAGTGCAGGTGCCCATGGAGTCCAGAAAAGGCTGTCAGATCTGGAGTTAGAGTTACATGTAGGTGTTGGGAACAGAATGTGGGCCTTCTGTGAGAGTAGTATATGTTCTTAACTGTTGACCTAACTTAACCATCTCTCTAGCTCCAAATTATAGTTTGATTTTTTTAATTTATTCATTTTTATTTTGTGTGAATTGGTGTTTTGGCATGGGTGTCGGGTCCCCTAGAACTGGAGTTACAGACAGTTGTGAGCTGCCATGTGGGTGCTGGGAATTGAATCCAGATCCTCTGGAAGAGCGCTCAGTGCTCTTAACCTCTGAGCCATCTCTCCAGTCAGTTTGATTTTTTTTTTTTTCGAGACAGGGTTTCTCTGTGTAGCTTTGCGCCTGTCCTGGAACTCACTTGGTAGCCCAGGCTGGCCTCGAACTCACAGAGATCCGCCTGGCTCTGCCTCCCGAGTGCTGGGATTAAAGGCGTGCGCCACCACTGCCCGGCTGATTTTTTTTTAATAGGGATCCTACTTAGGATAATGTACATAATGTACAAGGGACAATTCTCTGATGACAGAATGAAGTTTTAATCAATATCCTATTGCATTAAAACCTGGGCATAGTGTTTCAAGCCTTCATCCCAGAACTCAGGAGGCAGAGACAGGAGGATCTCCATGAGGTCAAAGCCAGCCTGGTCTACACAGCGAGTTCCAGGACAGCTAGGGATGCTCCGAAATGCTGCTTAGGAAGCTGCCTATCTGTTCTCCAAAACCTCTTCAGATATTAGGAGACAGACACTGAGCATCTTTCCTTAGTGGATATTCTCTCATTCTAGTTAATGCAACCAGTTTAATATCTTCCATAGTTTAACACATTCTCTTTGGTTACTAGCTTTCTATTAGGTTAATTGTATTTTTAAGATTTTTCTTATGCTGGGTAGTGGTGGCGCACACCTTTAATCCCAGCCCTTGGGAGGCAGAGCCAGGCGGATCTCTGTGAGTTCAAGGCCAGCCTGGGCTACAGAGTGAGTTCCAGGAAAGGCGCAAAGCTACACAGAGAAACCTTGTCTTGAAAAAAAAAAAAAAAAACAAAAAAAAAAAAATCCAGGGTTGGGCATAAACCTGTGGTCCCACCTACGTGGCAAGTTGAGGTAGACAACCAACCTGAGTGAAATAGTGAGAGCCCCCCCCCCCCATAACAAACCACAATTCAGTCAAGTTATTCTTTTGTTTAAAAGTAGTCATGGGACTGGAGAGATAGCTCAGAGGTTAAGAGCACTGACTGCTCTTCCAGAGGTCCTGAGTTCAATTCCCAGCACATGATGGCTCACAACCACCTGTAATGAGATCTGGTGCCCTCTTTTGGTCTGCAGTCATACATGCTGTATACATTAAATAAATAAATAAAAATAAAAAGTAATCATGACTGCTGACAAGATGGCTTGGCTGGTAAAAGCATTCACTGCCAAATGTGACAACCTAAGTTTGATTCCCAAGACCTACATTGTCTGACATTCACATGCAAGCTGTGGAACACACATTATCCCTCCATATAAATAGGTGTATTATTTGTTATTTTAATTGTGTGTGTATGTGTCTGTATTTGCATGCATGCACACACACATGAGTACAGGTTCCTGCAGAGGCCAGAGGAACTGGAGTTACAGGGGCTTGTGAGCTGCCTGATGTGGGTGCTGGCATCAAACTCTGGTCCTATGGAAAAGCAGGTGCCCTTAACCAGCAGGCCATTGCTCCAGCCCCAGATATCTTTTTTTTTTTATTTTTATTTATTTATTATGTATACAGTATTCTGCTTGCATATATCCCTTCAGGCCAGAAGAGGGCGCCAGATTTCATTACAGATGGTTGTGAGCCACCATGTGGTTGCTGGGAATTGAACTCAGGACCTCTGGAAGAACAGCCAGTGCTCTTAACCTCTGAGCCATCTCTCCAGCCCCCAGATATCTTTTTGTTAAATTAAAAGTTGGGGCTGGAGAGATGGCTCAGCGGTTAAGAGCCCTGTCTGCTCTTCCAGAGGACTGGATTAGATTCCTAGCATCCACTTGGTGACTCACAACTACCTGTAATCCTAGTCCACAGAGATTCAACACCATCATCTGGCTTCCAAGGGCACCGGGGACACATGTGCACAGACATTCATGCAGACAGACACTAAATAAGTAAATAAATGATTTTTTAATTAAAAGTAGTAATGGGTCGAAGAGTGCTTAGAGTGCTTACCTAGCATTCCCAAGACCCTGTGTTTACCCCTAGTACTACACAAAGAAGTAATCTACACCCAGTTCTTCCCTCCTCTTCCTCCTCTCTCCCTGGTGGTGAGAACCCATACAGAGTTTCATACATGGTAGGTGTGCTGGCTAGTCTTATGTGAACTTGACACAAGTTAGAGTTATCTGAGAGGTGAGAATCTCAAATGAGAAAATACCTCCATAAGATACGGCTGTAAAGTATTTTCTTAAGTAGTGATTGATGGGGAAGGTCCAGCCCATGGTGGGTGATGCCATTCCTGGGCTGGTGGTTCTGGGTTCTATAAGAAAGCAGGCTGAGCAAACCATGAGGAGCAAGCCAGTAAGCAGCTCCCCTCCTGCCTCCCAAATCCTGCCCTGTTTGAGTTCCTGTCCTGACTTCCTCCAATGATAAACAGCGATATGGAAGTGCAAGCCAAATAAACCCTCTCGAACTTGCTTTCTGGTCATGGTGTTTCATCACAGCAATAGAAATCCTAACTAAGACAGTAGGCAACTGTCCCACCGCCATACTACATCCCCCAGCTCAACATCTTTCCGTTCTTCTAAGAATGATTCTAAGAATGCAGTTCAAATTCCTTTCCCAACCTAGAAGAGATGCTGAGTGCTGTGGCCTCTACCTGCGTGTCCATGCACTTTTTCTTTTTCTTTTTCTTTTTCTTTTTCTTTTTTTTTTCCTGGCAGGGTTTCCCTGTGAAGCTCTGGCTGTCCTGGAACTCACTATGTAGACCAGGCTAACCTCAAACTCACAATTCTGCCTGCCTCTGCCTCCTGAGTGCTGGGATTAAGGGTGTGCACCACTAGGCCATTCACTCGCTTTTTATGTTGCTATAGCCTATTATGTTCCAGCCATCCTGGCCTCCATTCAGTTTCTGGAATGTTCAGAATTCTATCCTTCTGCATTAAGGTGTGTGTGTGTGTGTGTGTGTGTGTGTGTGTGTGTGTGTGTGTGTATGTGTTGTATGTGTGTAGTGAGAGGTCATTAAAGGTGTGTGTGTGGTGTGTCTGTGTGTGTGTGTGTGTGTGTTGTGTGTGTGTGTGTGTGTGTGTGTGTGTGTGTTGTGTGTGTGTTGTATGTGTATGGTGAGAGGCCAGAGATAGACATTGGTGTTTTCACTCTCTACCTTATCTTCAAAGACAGGGTCTTGCCACTGGAGATTGGCTAGACTGGCTGGCTGGCCAGTGAACTGGAGGGAGTCCCTGACCTCTGCTTCCTCCTTCCCCCCAGGGTTGGGGTTAAAAACTCTCCACCCACTGCCCAGCCAGCAATCCTCCTGCCATATTTCCCACATGCTAGCACCACAACATGCAGCTCTCTCCTCCACTTTTTTTTTTTTTTTTGGTTTTTCGAGACAGGGTCTCTCCGTGTAGCTTTGCGCCTTTCCTGGATCTCGCTCTGTAGACCAGGCTGGCCTCGAACTTACAAAGATCCGCCTGGCTCTGCCTCCCAAGTGCTGGGATTAAAGGCGTGCGCCACCACTGCCTGGCTCTCTCCTCCACTTTACTCCAGCTCTTTAAATACAAAATTCCCACGGAACAGGTAAAACCAGGGGAGAGCTGTCCTCATAAAAGCATAACAGTAACATGCTGTCTTTATTGAACTGCATTTGGCTATAGAATTTTCGAGGTTTATTGTGGGCACAGGAAGAAGTAGTCCTTTAAATTTCTATCCTAGTGTATCATAGAGGATATATTGTCAAAGGTGGCATTGTTCCTAAGCTTTGCTCTTTGAGGGAAAGGACAGGAAGTTGCAAGTTTTATCCTCAGGAAGGGTGATGATTTTCCTCGAGTCACCAGACTGTTCTTGCTTTGAACACTACATCTTGTTACAATTGATCGCTTTCTTCTCATTTTATTGGTTGCCAAGGAGCTGGCAAAGTTTTCTTCTTCCTTCCTTAGTGAATCTGGAACTTCACAGAATAGTTTGTGAGACACACGCATTCCTCTCTCTTTCCCACCCTTACACTCCCTTTCCCTTACCTTTCCAATATATTTTGTCTTGCTATTTATTTTTGTGACTTTTTTGTTTTGTTTTGTTTTTGTTTGTCTTCTGTTTAGCTTTGGAGCCTGACCTGGATCTCGCTCTGTAGACCAGGCTAGCCTCAAATTCACAGAAATCCACCTGCCTCTGCCTCTGGAGTGTTGGGATTAAAGGCGTGTGCCACCACTGCTTGGCTATTTTTCTAATTTTTTTTTTTTTGAGACAGGGTTTCTCTGTGTAGTTTTGATGCCTGTCCTGGATCTCACTATGTAGACCAGGCTGGCCTCGAACTCACAGAGATCTACCTGGCTCTGCCTCCCGAGTGCTGGGATTAAAGGCATGCACCACCACCGCCCAGCCTTCTTTGCAAGAAGAAAAAAAATATTCTCCAATGAATGAATTATTTCAGGTAAAATAAGGCAAGACTAGGCATGTAGTTCAGAGGTGCAGCACATACTTAGTGGTCATGAGGCAGGCAGATCTCTGTGAGTTTGAGGCCAGACTGGTCTGCAGAGATAGTTTCAAGACAAAGGAACTATACAAAGGGCTACTACTACTACTACAGGGCTACACAAAGAAACCCTGTCTCAAAAAAAACACAAACGAACAAACAAAAAAAGAATAAAAAATTTATTAATGACTCCAAAATCTTTATGTCCCACTTCTAAA
Source organism: Peromyscus californicus insignis (assembly GCF_007827085.1). NCBI lineage: Eukaryota > Metazoa > Chordata > Mammalia > Rodentia > Cricetidae > Peromyscus > Peromyscus californicus. Next base: position 45,333,804 of record NW_026294551.1, on the reverse strand, counting down.
AATTAATCCTATCTTCTCTGCCAGATCGCTGCCATCATGGACATGAGTCACGTGCAGCCCATCAAGCTGGCTACGGTAATCAGAGTGCTGTGCAGGACCAGTCCGCAGGGACAGTGCATGCGTGCAGGTGTGCAAGGAACTTAGGGATGATACCAGCTGCTCTATCATTAGAAACGTCAAAGGTGCCATTGGAGAAGGTGATGTACTCACCCTACCCGAGTCAGAAAGAGAGCTCAGAGGTTGTGCTGACCTTGCTGCCAAGTCCTGGATATCCACCACTTGGTCCATGACGACTTCTGACTATTAAATAAAGCATTTGTATTTTTTTTTAATTTAATCCTAAGAAAATATGAGGCCTGGAGAGATAGCTCAGCGGCTGAGAACATCTGCCCTTCCAGAAGACCCAGATTCAATTCCTGGCACCCACAAGGTGGCTCTCAACCATCTGTAGTTCCATTTCCAGAGGATCCCTTGACCTGTTCTGACTTCCAAGGGCACCAGGCACACAAATAGTTCACAGATATACATGAAGGCAAAAAACCCCATATAGATAAAATGCAATTAAAAAGAAAATTGTAACAGAAGAGGGAGAAAGTCCGTGTGTGAAGATGCATTATACTGTGACAGTGAAAACAGGCTTTTAAGCAAGGATGTTAGACAGTAACAGCTATTTTTCAGAGAAGTGTGATGCTAAAATGAGATGATGCATGCAAATTTCTTAGCATGTCACTCAGTGTACAAAGTGTATACTTTATACACTGGCTGGTTGGTCTCAATGCTAGCAAGCAAGCCACATCTCAGCAACACTGATTCCAGCACACAGCCTTTAATCCCAGCACCCAGGAAGCGGAGGCAGGAGGTTCTCTGAGTTCAAGGCCAGCCTGGTCTACAGAGTGAGTTCCAGGACAGCCAGGACTATGCAGAGAAACCCTGTCTCAAAAGAAAAAGGAAAATTAAGAGGAGGATGAGGGCTAAATAAAATTGTGTGTGCTGACCTATGACTGCAGTCTATTCAGCTGAAGTAACATTTACAAATATTTGCTACTTGGCAGATACTGTTTGAAGTGTTGGGGGTGTAAAATAAAGCAGAACAAAGTCCTTTACTTCCATTGACCAGAAAGGATTTGGCAGGTAGAGGAAACAGGATATAGTGGTCAGAGATCTTTCATCGACAAGGAAAGGTCACTGGGGAACTCAGATTAATCACCTGTAGGATTGGGGAATGAGGTTCACAGTTAGGTGCTCCAGGACAATGACCCATATCTAACTATCCACTGCCATTGCTAAGTACAGATATGTGTGTGTGTGGGTGGGGGGGGGGGTGTTAAACTGCCAATGCCATTGGAACAGACAACAGACACCAGTTTTTCATTGCTACCTCTGTCACCCAAGAATTCCTTCTTCCTGCAGACGTCTATTCCACCAAATTTCTCTCCCTTGAATTGCTAGCTCCCAGTGAAAAAAATAAACAAAAAAGCCCCCCCCAAAAAAACAAACAAACAAAAAAAACAGCAAAAAGCCACGTGTGATTGTGCACCCATAATCAGAGCACGTAAAAAGCCGAAGCAGGAAGATCATTGTGAATTTGAGGCCAGCCTTGGCTACACAGTGAGCTCCAGGATAGTCCAAGCTGCACGGCGCGACCCACTCTGAAACAGGTGCACAAACACACACATCTGCTGCTGTGCCTAGACACTGTGCCCACTCCTTGCTTTAAGGGAAGCTGAAGAAGTACGTGGTACTTGCCGTTTCTTACAATTCTGCCTCTAACCAGGACTCTGGGCCTGGGAATTCAGGAAGAGGCTTCTTGAGATCACTTTCCCAAAGCAACAACAGAAGTCCACTGGAGAGGAAGGGCGTGGGATGATAAGAGGTTAGAGAAATAAGCAGGGGACCGGTAATTCAGGGTTTCCAGGAGAAAATAAGGAAATGACTTTTACCTAAGGACTAGCATGATTGGATTTGTGGGTTTTTTAAAAAAAATATGATTGTAGTGATGCTGCCATTGACAGTGGGGAGGCAAAGCAGAGGAAGAGAGACAAATTATGAAGCCATTGAAGGAGTTCAAACTAGAGTTCCTCGTACCTGGACTGATGCCCGGAAGAGAGAATGGAAACGTGGGGTGTGGGGGACTAGCAGAGCGTGCCGATCAGGTCAGGGGAAGAAGACAATCGAATACTGGTGATTTGTTGCTGATCCCTGTCATCTGCCAAGCTTTCCCTCTACATTCTTACTCTTCGCCTCTCTTCTCGAGCTACACTGTCTCGATGACTGTGGCTCCAGAGGAAAGGCTTCTCTGTAGGACGAGTGGCGCTGGCGCTGGCGTCCAGGCTGTGCGCACAGCCTACTCCGTGTTTTATCACTGAGCTACGCCCTCATCCGCTCTCTTGTTTACACTTCTTCCCAACCCACTGCAGTCAGCGTAACCTTCAAAAATGTAAAGCAAAATCTCAGCTTCCACCTGTAACCTCAGACCCCTTGACTGAGCCCTTCCCTCCCTCCACCGTCACTCAGTGTCCCATGAGCCTCCCAGCTCATTACCTTCAGCCCTCGGGGTCTGTTTATTCATGCTACAGTCTACTTTTCCTTCGGAGTTTTTCTTTTGAGTATTTTCCCGCTAGGGTTCACTTCCTTAGTTTGTTGCTTGCCTTGTTGTTTTTTAATTTTAATAATATTACTATTATTACTGTCGGGTGCCTGTGTGGCTGTGCATGTGGAGGTCAGAGGACAGACAACTTGGTTCTTTCCTTCCACTTCTGCTTGGGCTCTGGGGGGAGAGCTCGGTTACAAACCGAGGGTCGCAAGTGCACTTACCCATTGAGGCATCTCATTGGTCCCCATGCTTGTTCGTTTGCTTTTTAATAAGATTTATCTATTTTTATTTCGTGTGCACTGGTGTTTTGCCTGCATGTGTGTCCGTGTGAGGGTGTTGGGACAGTCGTGAACTCCTTGTGGGTGCTGGGAATTGAACCCGGGTCCTCTGGAAGGGCAGCCAGTGCTCTTAACCGCTGGGCCACCTCTCCAGCCATCACCTCCTGGTTTTTATTTATTTATTTTTCTTTGAGAAGAGAGTCTAGAGCTCCTAGGCTCAAGTGTTTCTCTACTTTAGCCTCTTGGGTCCTGGGACTAGAAAAATTTGTAGTATCTTTGTTTATTCATTTTTGAGTCAGTGTCTCCTATACTCCGGGTGGGGGGCATAGGTATAGTCAAGATGACCTTGAACTTCTAAATTTAAGGCCATCCTGGGGCAGTAGAGGTGGTTACTCTTTTTTTTTTTTTTTTGATTTTTTGAGACAAGGTCTCTCTGTATAACAGTCCTGGCTGTCCTGGAACTCACTTGGTAGCCCAGGCTGGCCTCGAACTCACAGAGATTCACCTGCCTCTGCCTCTGGAGTGCTGGGATTAAAGGTGTGCACCACCACCGCCCTGCTACACTGGCTACCCTTGCAGAGGACTTGGGTTTGGTTCCCGGCCCCCAGTGGCAGCTCACAACCAGGTGTATGTAACTCCAGTTCCAGGGGACCTGACACTTTCTAACTTCCTTGGGCACCAGGCATGCACATGACGCACATATATACAGAGGGGAAGCACTCATCCACAGGAAATCAGTGAATAAACCTTGAAGACTCCTGGTGCTCCTTGCTCCACCTTCCTGTCACACGCTTAGTGGAGGTATGCACACACCATCACACTCAGCTTTCTGGAGTGCTGAGGACCAGACCTAGGGGTTCACGCATGCTAGGCAAGTACTCAGCTAACTCCACTACATCCTCAACCTTTGGAGGTTTATTTTTTATTCTGACTTTCATTTTTCAGCTCATATGACTCACTCAAAGAGGCAATCCTCTAACACAGTGGTTCCCGGCAGAGAATATGACTTTGCTTCCCAGAGTTCTGGTAATTCTAGAACCGTTTTTTTTTTTTTTTTTTTTTTTTGTTTTTTTTTTTTTTTTTTTTTTTTTTTTTTTTTTTTGTCATGATGAAAAGGATTGTAGGTTACTGGCAGACAGAAGCCAGGGATGTTACTAAACACTCAACAGGGCATCCCTGTGCAAGAAAGAACTGCCCACAAGGCTAGAAAGATGACTCAGTGGGTAAAGGTACTGGCCACCAAACCTGATGGCCTGAGTTCAATCCCTGAAGGCCACATGGTGGGCAGACTCCTGTAATCATGCACACACATACACACACTCTAAAATAATTAAATGGGATAAAAAGAAAGAGGCCTAGAGTGCTGATGCACACCTTTAATCCCCAGAGGCGGGTGGATCTTGAGTTCAAGTCCAGTTGGGTCTATATAGTGAGGTAGAGGCCAGCCAGGGCCATATATAGAGACATGTTTCAAAATAACAAAAGACAGAGCGAACTATCCAGGGCAAAATGTGAATACTGCAGAAGAAATGCTAAATAATACTTTGAGTAACATTGTATCGGCAATGGTGCTTTTTGTTTTTTGAGACAGGGTTTCTCTGTGTAGCTTTGTGCCTTTCCTGGAACTCACTCAGTAGCCCAGGCTGGCCTCAAACTCACAGAGATCAGCCTGGCTCTGCGTCTCGAGTGCTGGGATTAAAGGTGTGCACCACCACCGCCCAGCTGAATGATCCTCTTCTATTGCTATATTTCTTTCTTTCAAAGTACTTGTCATAATCTGAATTTACTTCATTTTTTGACTTATCAATTCTCTGCTTATCTCTGAAAAATATATTTGTGTGTATGTGTATAGATACCAAATTTCTCTGCAACAACCTGAAGTCCAGGCAGGTCTTGAACTTACCCTACCATTGAGGTCTCTTGAGAATCTGGGATTACAGACCTTTGTCACCAGACTGAGCTAAAGTCAAGATTTTTTAAAAAATAATTTATTTTTATTTTATGTATATTGACGCATTGTCTGCATGAAGATGTCAGATCCCCTGGAATGAGTTTACAGCCAGTGTTCTTAACTGCTGAGCCATGTTTCCAGCCCCCTAAAGTAAAGATTCTTATTTGTCTTGTTTACTGATAAATGAATAGATGAGTTTCATGTACTTATAACTATTTAATATACTTCCCTATCAAAGTTTTATTTAAAAATTAATGTAATCCATTTCTCAGCAAAGCATTTCTTTTTAATCATTACTTAAACTAATACTTTTGGAGCACCAGCTATGTGCCAATCAATGAGATAGCTGCTGGGAATATAATAAGGAACAAGAAATGATTCCTGAAGGCCAGTAAGATGGCTTAGAAAGCAGCGGAGCTTGCAACCAGAACAGATGATCTGATTTTGATCCCCAGATCCCCAGAACTCACACAGTGGAAGGAGTAATGAGTCCTGCAGTGTCCTTTGATCTCCACACAAGCAGCTCGGAATAGAATGTGAGCATTTGCACACACACACACACACACACACACACACACACACACACACACACACTAAATAAATGAATAAATAAATGAATAAATAAATAAATAAATAAATCTAATTTTAAAGAGGGAAATAAGCCGGGTGGTGTTGGCGCACGCCTTTAATCCCAGCGCTCGGGAGGCAGAGCCAGGCGGATCTCTGTGAGTTCAAGGCCAGCCTGGTCTCTAAAGCGAGTTCCAGGAAAGGTGCAAAGCTACACAGAGAAACCTTGTCTCGAAAAACAAAAAAAAGGGGGGGGGATAGAGGAGGAGGAAGAAGAGAGCTCTCTCTTGATCTCAAAGTGCTTATGGGTCAAGGTCTGGATGGGAAGATACACAGCCATTTCTACTTTGGAGCTGTAAGGGAGGATACAATGGTCTTTGCTTCATCAGTTCTGGGGCAAGGGTGAGAAGGAAAGATGCAGGTAAACAACTACAGTTGCCAGAAAAGAAGAGAACGAAGAAAAGCAAGATCTCTGCCAGTGATGAAAACCAAGAAGACTGTCGGGAGAGGGGCTGCTTGACTTCAGACGTACAGGGAGGTAGGTGACAGTCGGATGAAGTGCGAGGAGGGCCGAGGGGAGAGGGCATTTGAGACAAAGAGAACGGCAAGAGCCAAGGCACAGTGTGTGTGCCAGGAACATGCAGCCTTGCTTGGCTACGGCACAGGCAGCCAGTGAGAGCCTAGACTGGGTCCAAACTGGGTCAGTTCAAGAAGAATACAAATGACCCGAATCTTGCCCATATTTCCTATAATTTAGAGCGGCATTCGCCGAAAAGTTTTGAGGAGTCTGGCGACTTGGCAAATTGTTAGCAGGGCAGTATTATTTTGACTATCAGGACTTTGAGTGATATCCCTGGCCTACCACACCTCCCAGGAGCTCAATATGACAACACCCAAGGAAGGACAGGGATCCTGATACACAATAGGAACACGTCCTTTCTCATTGTATAAAAAACTTGTTTGTAAATTTTATTTTCGAGGAGGGGGGGAAATCTCAGGAAGTTCTTTTGCTTTGCTCCCAGGTATGGTAGAAATGAGCGGACACCAATAGAGAGGGGAGAGAGAAGGAGGGGGGACCAGTGAATAGGAAGAACAGTCACTTTGTCTGTCTGAGGAACAAGCTATGCTGAAGAATTCCTTCACAAAACTCCAGTGCCATGGCAGTTGGTGGCTGCTCTTTCCACTGTCCCTCCTTTAAAAGAAATCTGTTCCAGGCTGAGCAGTGGGGGCGCACACTTTTAATCCCAGCAATGGCGAGGCAGATGCAGGAGGATCTCTGAGAGTTCAAGACCAGTCTGGTCCACAAATCGAGTTCCACTTAGCTATTTGTTATCTAGAAAACAAACAAACAAATATTTCTACATACACATTTCTTTGGTGTTGACCTTGTGGAAGATTTGGGACAGTTTCTACTTCTTTCCTCTTTTCCCTTTCTTCCATTCAGATCCAGCTGCACATCTGGGAAGACGGTGGTGCCAGCGATTTCAGAAGCAGGACCTTGGGACAAAGGAGAAGCACTAAGCTTGATCTGAGTTTAAATGTCCAATTGCTGCTTTCTAAAGGCATCCTGGCACTTATTTAAGTGAGGAGGATAGAGAGTAAGCGAGGTATAGAATAGCCTAAAAATAAAATGGAAGTTGGCTTGCAGGTTACGAAACAATTCTCTGAAAGCCAGGCAGTGGTGGTGCATGCCTTTAATCCCAGCACTCGGGAGGCAGAGGCAGGTGGATCTTTATGAGTTCAAGGCCAGCCTGGTCTACAGAGCAAGATCCAGGAAAGGCATAAAGCTACACAGAGAAACCCTGTCTCGAAAAACCAAAAAAACAAAAACAAACAAACAAAAAAAGAACAATTATCAAGTAAGAAATGTCCAGTCCATTAGTATTTGGCAAATTCAGAGAAATACTCTATTATCTATCCTATCTTGGTGAGTTCAAAGTTTTGCACCTAATTTACTTTATATCATAACTAAGGAAAACTGTAACTATAACTATCTAATCTTCAACACAATCAGAGATCCAAGAAGGATATGATATTACCTGAGTAAACAGGAAGTGCAGAGCAAGCAACTTCCAAAACTATAGAAATGACAGAGACATCTGTCTGCCTGGATAGTCACCCCAAGGTTCATTTGCCTATGGGCCTAGAATATCTGACAGACTTTTTGTGAAGCAGGATTTTTTGGAGGACTGTCCTACCTTATCTTGGCAAAGTTCAGCAGCTGCTTTCTTTTGTGTTCTGCTTGTCCAGTTTGGACAGTATACTGTCAACTGTCGAGGCAAGGGCAACCCCTTGCCCAAATGGCCAGCCTTGCCACAGTAAAAGCAAACTCCATATGGAGGTTATTCAATGCCCATCATCCTCTCTTGAAGTAAATTAGTGCTGCTAGGGCAGACATTCCTCAATGTCAAGAAAAGTCCTATGTTATCAAAACATCCTAAAGGCCATATTCTATAGATCTCTGAAGAGTTTGAAGACCATCTATCTATTTAAAATATATCTTTATTTGACCTTGAAAACATACCTAACATGACTATAAGTTTGATTGTTACAGATGACTAAATATTAACCTGTATTTCTTTATTATCGTAAATAGCTTTCAAGGACTAGAATTTTACATTGAATTTTCAAGTGAGCTGCATATTCTTAAACAAGAATATAAACATATATATGGTATAACAAAATTGTAGCACAAATCTTAAAGGGTTGTATTAATAAAAACAAAAATAAACATGGGAGCCAGATATTGGAGTGAATGCTAAAAGATCAGAGAAGCAAAACAAGCCACAGCTAACCTCACCTTGCCAACTTCCTAGCTGATCCTGTTTCCTCAAACTGGAAGCCTCTGAGTCCTCATCCAAATGGATCTCAATTGAACTGATGCTAAAACCCTCAAAGCTTAAAAAAACTCTAGTTCCTAGTCCTCATGCCTTATATACCTTTCTGCTTCTTGCCATCACTTCTTGGGATTAAAGGTGTATGTCACAATGCCTGACTGTTTCCAGTGTGGCTTTGAATTCACAGAGATCCAAATGGATCTCTGCCTTCAAAATGCTACGATTAAAGACATGTGCTACCACTGCCTAACCTCTATGTTTAATATAGTGGCTGTTCTGTTCTCTGACCCCCAGGTAAGTTTATTGGGGTGCATAATATATTGGGGACCACAATATCACCACACAAAATAACCTTAAATTTGTATCAATATACAAAAATATCTTAAACAAGAGTAGAAACATATATACAGCATAACAAAAATAATCTTAAATTTGTATCAATATACAAAAATCTATACCAATGTAAAATATTTTAGATTAATAGTTGCTTTTTTAGTTTAAAAGTAGATTTAATAATCTACCCTTTTATCCTATCATTCCTATAACCTCCCTTTTTTCTTTCCAGAAAGAGATCCTTGAGTCTAACCTCCCTTGCTTAGTTTCTTCCCTTACCAGTAACAATTTACAACCAACCCCCCTAAATGATACCAAACATCCATAACCCACAGAATGACAAAAAACCACCTACCTCACCACTTGGGAATGTGAGTGTTGTATTCTTTTTTTTTTCTTAAAGATTTGTTTATTTATTATGTATACAATGTTCTGCCTGCCTGCCAGAAGAGGGCACCAGATCCCATTACAGATGGTTGTGAGCCTTCATGTGGTTGCTGGGAATTGAACTCAGGACCTCTGGAAGAACAGCCAGTGCTCTTAACCTCTGAGCCATCGCTCCAGCCCAAGTGTTGTATTCTTAAAATTACTTCCTGCTATTTGGGGGGCAACAGCATCTTTAGGAGACCCTGAGAAAATTGAGATAATGGTCAAGTCCTGGGAAAAGTAGCTGTATCATTTGTTGTCTAGGCTCTGTGTGATGGGAAAGTGCAGGGCTTATCTGAAGTCCTGGCTGGAGCAGTCCATGAGGCTGGGCCATCTTAGCAAAGTACCTTGAAATTGTCCTGAGCAGTTTGTAGTTCAAAGCTGATCTTTGGATGGTGTTTGTCAGTTTAGTGGCATTACCACAGTACAGGTGGAATCATCATTGTGAGGCCCCATCATCCTTTTGGAGATATCAAAAGCCACTGTTAGGAATGGGCATGGTTCTCTACAAAAAACTTAAACATTTTAAATGTCATATGCAGCAGATCATGGAGAGGTTAAAGGACCACAATCTATTAAATACACCTGGGGTACAAAAATTTAGTTCCTAGTTACCTGTTTCAGACTCAAGCCCTAAATCATGTACAGGAAGCTAGATGAAGCCTATTTCTAGAATTAGTTAGTACTCTATATGACCATTAATATCACAATGGAAGGTTTAAATATATATGTATTAATCTTATAAAATTTGCGATAATACCTTAAGAAAAGTTTTAAAGAATCAAATTAAACCAAAGGATTATGAGATTAGTGACAATGGGATATTCCTTTAATTTTGGTTTTCCTTCTGTCCCATACTAGGTGACTCTTCCGACATGAGACAAAGATTTTGGATTTTCCTTTAACAAGCATGCTTGGTAGAGAAGGGGTACGCCATGCTCCAACTCCAAAGCCAGCTTTAATTTCTAATTGAATTGAGACTACAAGAAGACCATTTACCTTATATGTCTGTAGAGAACAGTAGAGATAAGCATTTGGGAAGATTTATGAGATTTTGTTTTGTTTTGTTTTGTTTTGTTTTGTTTTGTTTTGTTTTGTTTTGTTTTTCGAGACAGGGTTTCTCTGTGTAACTTTGCGCCTTTCCTGGGACTCACTTGGTAGTCCAGGCTGGCCTCGAACTCACAGAGATCCGCCTGGCTCTGCCTCCCGAGTGCTGGGATTAAAGGTGTGCGCCACCACCGTCCGGCTTCAAGAAGTCTTTTTTGTTTGGATCTAATCTTTATCAGTTTTGATGGTCTCCATAGCTTCTCTCCTATGGAAAAAAGAAACAAAACTTCTTCTCCAATGTAACACATATTCTGGTTTCCATTCTGAGGTCAATATAATACAGGCTGATTTAATTGAGTGATTTTTTTCTACTATCCAGTGTCTCTCTGAAGCTGTCATTCCTTTCTCATTTTAGCATTAAAAAAATTTAAAGTTAATAAAGCATTGTGTAATCTGTCTCTGTGGGTCTTTATTACCCCTTTCCATTTATTATGCATGTCTTTTAAAGTACAATTAGATCTTTCTATATCTGCTTGTTCTGTAGGATTGTATAGTATATCTGTACTATGCTTTATATTGCTATATGCAAAAAATTGTTTCATTTTACTCGAGACATATGCTGGAGCATTGTTAGTTTTAATATGTACTGTAGCTAGAGAATTCTCTCTGGGTCCCGTGAAGCCCCGGCAGTCCAACAGCCCACAGCATCTTCACATGCTGCTTGTCATGGCAGAAGCTGGCAGTGTCTCCCTTCGCCTTCCTGTTCTCTCAATTCTCCTCTCTGTTAGTCCTGCCTATACTTCCTGCCTGGCCACTGGCCAATCAGTGTTTTATTTATTGACCAATCAGAGCAACAGATTTGACATACAGACCATCCCACAGCATATGTACAGGTATCTGTGGTGGTAATTTGTTTGTGCTCTAACAAATAAAGCTTGCCTGGAGATCAGAGTGCAGAGCTAGCCACTAAATGCCAGGCAATGGTGGCACACACCTTTAATTCCAGCACTTGGGATCTCATGCCTTTGATCCCAGTACTTGGGAGGCATATGCCTTTAATCCCAGCACTTGGGAGGAGGAAACAGGAAGTGATATGGCTGGGCAGAGAGAGGAAGTGATAAGGCAGGATAGAGACAGGAGCTCAACCCTTTTGGTCTGAGGATTCGGGAGAGGTAAGAGGTCTCTCTAGTGGCTGGCTCCTTTACTTCTCTGACCTTTCAGCATTTAACCCAATATCTGCCTCCAGGTTTTTATTATTAAGACCAATTAGAAGTTACATTACAGCTATCCCCATGATGGCCATAACTTCTAATAAATGTGTAATTGTAGAATTGGCCTTTTCAGAACTCAAAGTAGTTGCCCATTGAAATTCTGAATAAGTATCTATGGTATGGTGCACATACTTTAATTTTATAAACTCTGCAAAATGAAATACATCCATTTGCCAAATTTCATTTCTTTGAGGACCTTTCAGGTTACTTCCTCCAGATAGTGGAGTTTGGTTATACAAAGAACAAGTAGGACATTGCCATATAATTTCCTTGGCTTATTTCCAAGTGATAGAAAAATCTTTCTTCAAACCTTTGCTGTTAACATGGTGTTTCTTATGAAATTCTGAGGCTTTTTAGCACATTTCCTACCAATAGCTGATCAATTTCATCATCACCTTGTGGTAGAGGGCCTGGTAGATCTGTATGAGATCTGATATGTGCTATATACAAGGATGATTTCTATTTCAGATTATTTCTTGGAATTGAATAAACAACAAAGTTAATTCTGAATCATATGGAATAAGTTCAGTAGTTTCAATATGTAAAACAACTTTTTTTGCCTGTTGAGAGTCAGTAACTATATTAAGAAGTTCTGGAAAGTCAGAAGAAGAAGAATAGCATGAAAATAGCATATAAGTCTGATTTTTTAACTGAATCATGAGGGCTTTGAGCCACTTTGCTTATTTTTCCTGACTTATAACCTACCTTTCTGATTTATTTGCATCAGTATAGAATGTAGGGGTCCAGAAATTGGTGTTCCCTGTACAATGTGAGGAAGGACCCAATTGGTTCTCTTTATAAACTGAAGTCTCTTGTTTCTGGGATATTCGTTGCTAATCTCTCCCAAAAAATTACTGCAAGCTCCTTGCCAATGTTCATTTTCTGCCCATAATGAGACAGTTTCAGCAATAGTAAAAGATACCACAATTTCTGCTGGGTCTATTCCTGCTAATTGATAAAGTCTCAATTTTCCTTTCAGAATCAATTCAGAAACCTTTTCTACACAGGTCTCTAACTTTTTACTCTGTGTGGTAAAAATATCCATCCTAAGATATTATCTTCTCTCTACATAGGAATTCCTGTGGGAGAATGTGTAGAAGGATCCAGATGATCCACATGTGCATCTTGTAATATCTTTTCTACCAGAGCCAATTCTCTCTCAGCCTCAACTGATAGTTTTCTTGAACTATAAAAGTCCTAATCACCTTGTAATGTTTGAAATAAATTACTTAGTTCTTGAGTTGTTAATTAAACTGTGAGCCATAGCCAATTAATATCTCCCAGCAATTTTTGAAAATCCCTAAGAGTTCATAATTGATCTCTCTTGATTTGTACTTTCTGTGGTTGAATTTTCTGTAAACTTATCTTGTATCCTAAATAATTAATAGGATTTGCTCCTTGTATTTTTTTTTTTTCAGGAGCAATTTGTAATCCCCAGTAAGGCAAAATTCTCTCTCTTTTCAAGACAGGGTTTCTCTGTGTAGCCTTGGCTATCCTGGAACTCACTCTGTAGACCAGGCTGATCTTGAACTCACAGAGATCTGCCTACCTCTGCCTCCCAAGTGCTGGGATTAAAAGTGTGTGTCGCCGGGCGGTGGTGGCGCACGCCTTTAATCCCAGCACTTGGGAGGCAGAGCCAGGCAGATCTCTGTGAGTTCGAGGCTAGCCTGGGCTACCAAGTGAGTTCCAGGAAAAAGGCGCAAAGCTACACAGAGAAACCCTGTCTTGAAAAAAACAACAAAAAAAAAAAGTGTGTGTCACCACCACCCAGCTGGCAAAATTCTTTTTTACTTCATCCAACATTTTTTCTAAAGTATCTGTGTCTGAATCAGTCAATAAGATATCATCCATTCAATGGTAAATTATAGACTGAGGAAACTGTTTATAAATTAGTTATAATGGCTGTTGTGCAATATATTGACATAAGGTGGGGCTGTTTAACATCCTTTGTGAAACGATTTTCCACTGACATCTTTTAGCAGGCTGAGAATTATTATAAGTAGGCACTGTGAAGGCAAATTTTTCTCTATCTTGTTCTTGTAAAGGTATAGTAAAAAAGCAGTCTTTTAAATCAATCATTATAATAGACCATCCTTTAGGTAATAAAGAAGGCAAGGGAATTCCAGGCTGTAAATAGCCTATTGGCCGAATCACCTTATTTATGCCCCTTAAATCTGTTAACATTCTCCACTTTCCAGATTTCTTTTTCTTTTCTTTTTTTTTTTTTTTTTTTTTTTTTTTTTGGTTTTTTTGAGACAGGGTTTCTCTGTGTAGTTTTGGTGCCTGTCCTGGATCTCACTATGCAGACCAGGTTGACCTTGAACTCAAAGATATCTGCCTGGCTCTGCCTCCTAAGTGCTGGGATTAAAGGCATGTGCCACCACCACCTGGCTCTAGATTTCTTTCTTTCTTCTAAATTTATTTATTTATTTATTTTTTAATTTCATGTACATTGGTATATTGCCGTGGGTGTTGGGTCTCAGGAACTGGAGTTACAGACAGTTATGAGCTGCCATGTGAGTGCTGGGAATTGAACCAGGGTCCTCTGGAAGAGCAGTCAGTGCTCTTAACCACTGAGCCATCTCTCCAGTCCCCCAGATTTATTTTTAATGACAAATAGAGGAGAATTCCAAGGACTTGTCGGTCTTCAATATGTTGAGTATGTAGCTGCTCCTGTACCAGCTGTTCTAGTGTCTGTAATTTTTCTGATGTCAAAGGCCATTGTTCCACCCAGGCAACTTTGTCAGTTAGCTGTTTCAAAGGTAGGACTGTGGGTACCTTTGAAAGGTCACCAGATGTTGTGCCCTGCTTATGTACAACCTTAACAGTCTGTGACCGCTCTTGTGAATAACTTCTAATATTTCCCTCAGAAGAATTCTCTACTTTATGGCTTGTTTCTGAGATTGGAGGAAAGTTAATCTGTGTTTTCCATTGCTGTAATAAATCATGTCCCCGTAAACTCATTGCTATGTTAGCCACATATGGCTTTAATTTTCCTATCTGTCCTTCTGGCCCCATACACTCAACCCATCTTGCATTTTGTTTTGCCTGAGATAAAGTTCCAATCCCAAGAAGCTGAACATTTACCTCCTGAAGAGGACAACGTAGATGCCAAGTGTTTGGTGAAATTATTGTTACATTTGCACCTGTGTCTACCAAGCCCTCTCAATTTCAATGCCAATTATATGTATTTTTAGCTTTGGTCTCTGATCATTTATATCGGTTTGCCAAAATACTTGTTTTCTGGTTTCTCCTGAACATTTGTTTTATCTGTAGACGTTGTTCTGTCTTTGGTCACAGCCAGAGCAGTGTGGTTTTCAATAACAGGGATTAAGTCTTTTAATTGCTCTGTGGATGAGTTTCTTTGATGCTGACAGGGAATGATTGAGCCAAATTTGATATTGGGGCCTGTTGGAGGCTCCTCAGGGCATTTCCCAATAGCAAGGGGCAAAGGGTTACCCTGCCTGTCCCTTGTTGATCTACACTCATTAGTCCAATGCTGGCGACCTTTGCTACATATTCTGCATACTCCTGAAGGCTGGGGCCTTCTATTTGGATTATCTCTAGAAAAAAAAACATCATTTCTAGGAATGCCTTGCCTACAATCCCTTTTCAAATGACCTTGTTTACCACAATTCAAACATCTGACATTTTGCCTGGTGATGGTGGTCCACACCTTTAATCCCAGCACTCAGGAGGCAGAGACAGGTGGATCTGTGTGAGTTCGAGGCCAGCCTGGTCTACAGAGTGAGTTCCAGGACAGTTAGGGCTGTTGTACAGAGAAACTCTGTCTTGAAAAACAAAACAAAAAAAATATCTGACATTTTGATTTTTCTTAAAAATTTTAGAAATTACTTCTATCAAAGCAGCATCAAGCTGGGTGGCGGTGGCACATGCCTTTGATCCCAGCACTCAGGAGGCAGAGCCAGGCTGATCTCTGTGAGTTTGAGGCCAGCCTGGTCTACAGAGGCAAGATCCAGGACAGGCACCAAAGCTACACAGAGAAACCCTGTCTCAAAAAAAAAAAAAAGTGTGAGGTTTAATATCAGCTGTATTTCAGATCCATTCATCTATGGGTGCTGAGCTTGCCTTTAAAAGCCTAATCAACCTTTTGCATTCTGAACTGGCATTTTCTTTTTTTTTTTTCTTTTTTTTGGTTTTTCAAGACAGGGTTTCTCTATGTAGCTTTGTGCCTTTCCTGGAACTCACTTGGTAGCCCAGGCTGGCCTCGAACTCACAGAGATCCGCCGGCCTCTGCCTCCCGAGTGCTGGGATTAAAGGCGTGCGCCACCACCGCCCGGCCTGAATTGGCATTTTCAAAAGCAAAAGATTCAATTAATATCTGTCTAACTTCTGGATCTGATATCATTCAATTAAAGCTGAAGTCAATCTTTGTAAAAAAAAAAAAATCAGTGAAGGATTCTTTGGGGCCTTGTATAATTTTAGTAAATGACTCAGTCCTCTCTGTTGATTCTTCAACCTGTCCCAAGCATCCAAAACTGATATACAGCATAGAACTAAGGTATGATCATCAAATGCAGACTGTCTTTGCAAATCAGCATATTGGCCCTGGCTGAGAATCTGATCTTGGGAAATCTCAATACTTCTAGCCCTGTTTCATTGTCCTGTGAGCCTAGTTTCCTCTCTCCACCATGTTCTCTGTTGTAACTGAGGACCAGCTTCCAGTATTGCTGTAACTGTATCTTTCCAGCCTTGTAGAATAATCTGTTCCTAGTTGCCCATGAACTTAACATCGGCTTCACAAAGGGTGAATGTACATATGAAACAACTGCCTCCTTAAATCTCTTCAAATCTAATATTTCTACAGGGTCCTAAGTAGCTTCTGCAAAGCCTTGGGGGTGCCTATCATCTAGCGGTCATTCTTGTACGGTAACTGGATAGATTAAGGTTGGTTTTCTAACAACCTTATGCTGCTCCTCTTCAGTTTCATAATGCAATGGTGAAGTACGTTCTGCTCTAAATTCCTGTCTGTGTCTGAGTATTTTTCTTATTTTCATTAGTAGGTCTTTCTTTTTTTTTTTTTTTTTTTTTTTTTTGGTTTTTCGAGACAGGGTTTCTCTGTGTAGCTTTGCGCCTTTCCTGGGACTCACTTGGTAGCCCAGGCTGGCCTCGAACTCACAGAGATCCGCCTGGCTCTGCCTCCCGAGTGCTGGGATTAAAGGCGTGCGCCACCACCGCCCGGCAATAGTAAGTCTTTTTAAGGCTTGTATCCTATCAGTCAAACTTTTCTTATATCCATTAGTGAGTCTTTCTAAGGCTTGTATCCTATCAATAGTATGTCTTTATAAGGTTTGTATCTTGTCAGTCAAATTTTCATGTTTGGCACAGTTATCAAACCGTTTTTAAGGATAAAATATGAATTACCAAACTGATAGTAATTAAAATCAGTATTATGTCAATCCCAGCTAAGTGGTTTATCCCCCCCTTTTTTTTTCCATGTGCAAGCCATCCATAGTAGCACTAAACAGGGTCCTAACACCCTGCATTGTGATATTTATGAGTCTTAACATGGGAAAGATTCCCCCTCCCTTTAAAAAAACAAAAACCATTCCAGGACAGGCTCCAAAGCTACACAGAGAAACCCTGTCTCGGGGGAAAAAAACAAAACAACAACAACAACAAAAACACCAAAACCTAATTCTCTGTTTAAAAATTCCCGAGTGTCTTACCAGATCTGATGATACTGACAGTGTGGGGTGGAGCTGTGAGTGGGGGTGGGCGGGGTTGGGTAATCAGCTGCAGTGACAATGTTCGATTGTGGCACAGAGGGCTAGTGTGGTGGTGTACCCCAAGCCATTCTAATTGAACGTTTGGGCTGGGGGCCACTGTGGATGCTCACACGCCGTGGGGGTGGGGGTGGGGAGTGAGCTGTCTGAAGAGCTAATGTAAGGAAGCCGTTAGCAGAAATCCATGCAGCTGGAATGCAGCCACCTGTCACTGGTGGCAGTTGAGTGGCTGACTGGGAGTGTACTCCACCAGCTGTCAGTACACCACAAGGCTGGTGGCAGGGCTGAAGACACCTGCCCATGTAGTAGTGGGGCTGGCGAGGCACAGCCTGTTAGAGCATAGGGTGACAGAGCCAGCTCGTGGTGGGGCCAGCATGGGTCCTGGGGCATGAACTAAGGCCCCAAATTGGACACCAGATATAATGTTTATCTAAATTGTTATGGTCTAATAAAAACTCAGGAGTCAGAAATTGAGATAAAGACCTGATAAATCCAAGGAACAGCAGAGAGTCAATCAGCTAATCCTCTCTCCATGTTTTTCCTGATCCACCATACCCAGAAATCCCCCTGGATATTCCCTCTTCTCTCTTCCTGTCCCTCTCCATCAGACCTCCTCAGTCTTCCAAAAACTCTACGGTTAATCCTGGTCAGCCAATCGCTGACTCCATCCTTTGATTCAAGGTAGCTTTATTGGCACAGTAGAATGGCCATATGAACAATTCTTCCACAACACTAAACAAACAAACAAAACTCTGAAACTCAGGGGGAGACTCAGCCTTATTGGGAGAGAGCTAATGACTATGAGTATCAGATTCTCCGGTTCCTCTTATTCTTCCCAAGAGCCCTAAGAGGCAGCACGGGTCGTGTTCACTGAGCATGTACTTTATGCCAGATGCTGCTCAGACTCTGTATTCCCATCTAAGCTCTCACAGCCAAAACTGAAAAAAATTGGACACAGGGTTAACTAACTGAACACATGACATGTGCCAGGACACTGTGCTGAGAACTTGACAAGCATTTCTCATGACAAGAGTCTCTGTTCTCCTTGGGGGTTGGGGGGAATGAATGGGTTGCTCAAGTCTACAGCAGCAGAAGCGGGATTAAGCAAGGCTTTTGTATCCCATAGCTCATGAGCTTTAGTGCTTCAGATATAGAAATGGAAGTTTAGAGAAGTTAAAAGCCTTGTTCAGCAGCCACAGGCTGGCATCTGGACCATGGTCTGTCTGATACCAGAACTGAAATATTGACATTTTGCAACAATAAAAGTAAAGGAAAACAAATTGTTACTCTTCTTGAAAGCTAATTTTTTTTTTTTTTTTTTTTTTTTTTTTGGTTTTTCGAGACAGGGTTTCTCTGTGTAGCTTTGCGCCTTTCCTGGAACTCACTTGGTAGCCCAAGAAAGCTAATTTTAAATGTTGGCAACTCTTACTGAATTTTACTGTAGTCCTTACAGGTAACTGGCTCAGACATTAGTCTGTACATAACCAGGTAGCTGATGCTGCTGACATCACTGTTTCTCCTCCTTCTCTTCCTTCTCTCCCTCTTTTCTCTCCCCTCCTCTGTCTAGCCTTGACTAGAACTCACTACATCATTATATAGACCAGGCTGGCCTTGAACTTCCTAGAACCCTCCTGCCTCTGCCTCCCAAGTGCTGAAATCACATGTACCATCATGCCCAACTTTTCTGTTTCTTTGAGGTGGGATCTTGCTAAGTTGCCATGGCTGGTCTTGTACTCCTGAGCTCAAGTAATTTTCCTGTCTCAACCTCCCAAGTTGCTGGGACATGCCACACAGTTCAGTGGTAGTGTTTGTCTAGTATTTGTAAGCTTTGGGTTTAATGCCCAGCATTGCAAACAAACAAACAATAATAACCACCCACCCAAACCAAAGTTTACAGGGAACAACAACAGCAAAAACCAGAATATACTAGACTACACGAAAACTTAAAACTTGCATGCATCAAAGGACAAAATCAATAGAATACAAAGGTAGCCCACAAAGTGGGAGAAAACATCTTCAAATCATGTATCTGATAAGAAGTTAGGGGCTGGAGAGATGGCTCAGTAGTTAAGAGCATCTGTTGTTCTCCCAGAGAACCTGGGTTTGATTCCCAGACCCACAAGGTGGATCACAACCATCTCTAAGTCTAGTTCCAGGGGATCTGATGCCCTGATCTGGCTTCCTCAGCTACGAGGCATGCATGTGGTTCACAGACATACATGCAGGCAAGACATTCAGACACATAAAGTAAAATAGTAACAATTAAAAATAATTTTTGGGGGATGGTGGTGGTACATCCCTTTAATCCCAGCAGTCAGGAAGCAGAAGCAGATGGATCTCTGTGAGTTCAAGGCCAGCCTGGTCTACAGAGTGAGTTTCAGGATAGCCAGGGCTACACAGAGAAACCCTGTCTCAAAAAAAAAAAAAAGAAAAGAAAAGAAAAGACAAAGAAAAAAGAAAGAAAAAGAAAAGAGCCGGGTGGATCTCTGTGAATTTGAGGCCAGCCTGGTCTACAGGCACCAAAACTACACAGAGAAACCCCATCTTGAAAAAAAAATAGTAATGATAATAATAGAAAATAAATTTTAAAAAGAAAGAAAGGATAGGAATATATATATATTAAAACGCCACAGATATGAAGCCAAATCTGGGGCAATGCTTATAAATAATTATAGGGCCTGAGAGATGGCTCAGTAGTTAAAAGTGTGCACTGCTCTTGTAGAGGATCTGTTTGTTTTCCAGCACCCTTTTTTTTTTTCTCGGTTTTTCGAGACAGGGTTTCTCTGTGTAGCTTTGCGCCTTTTTCCTGGAACTCACTTGGTAGCCCAGGCTGGCCTCGAACTCACAGAGATCCACCTGGCTCTGCCTCCCGAGTGCTGGGATTAAAGGCGTGTGCCACCACCGCCCCAGCACCCATGTTAAACTACTCACAATCACCTGTAACTCCAGCACTAGAGGATCTAATGCCCTGCTTGACTTCTTTGGACACCTGACATACAGGACAAACACCCACAGGGACACAAACATTTAAAAACAGCTTAAGGGGGGAAAGGGTTCATTTTCGCTCACTATTTCAGAGTATGCTCCATCACAGGGGGATGTCCTGGCAGGCAGCATGACGTCAGGGAGCAGAGAGCTCAGCTAGCTTCTCCCTTTCTTTGCAGCCTAGGACCCAAGTCCTTGGACTGGTGCTGCTCACTTTAAGGATGGGTCTTCTTACCTCAATTAACCCAATCAAGACAATCCCTCATAGGCAGAGTCAGAGGCCAGTTTAATCTGAAAAATAATCCCTTATGCAGCATGTCCAAGCACTTGTCTCCTAGGATCTTATAGGCCCTGTCAAGTGGATAATTAATATTAACCATCACACCAAGTAGAAGCTGGACATGGTAGGACATGTCTATAATCCCTGCGCTCCTAAGGTGACATAGGAGGCAAAGACAGGAAGATCCCTGGAAGCTTACAGGCCAGGAGATCTGGGGCACACAGCTTTGTACGAGAAACACTGTTTCAAACAAGGTGGAAGGACCACCATCCAAGGTTATCCTCTGACCTCTAAAGTGTACCATGGCATGCTTGTGCCTTCACTCTCACACACACATACACAAGATAATAAAACTATAATAATGAATAAGAAATACAGATTAGCCGGGCGGTGGTGGCGCACGCCTTTAATCCCAGCACTCGGGAGGCAGAGCCAGGCCGATCTCTGTGAGTTCGAGGCCAGCCTGGACTACCAAGTGAGTTCCAGGAAAGGCGCAAAGCTACACAGAGAAACCCTGTCTCGAAAAACCAAAAAAACAAAACAAAAAAAAAAAAAAAAAAAAAGAAATACAGATTAATAATTAGTCATCTATGATAATCAAACTTACAGTCACGTTAGTTAAGTTTTCTAGGTATACATAGATATATTTCAATTAGGTATGTAATCTTCAAACACTTCAAAGACCTACAGAATATGGCATTTAAGATTATTTATTTATTTTAGATTTATTTATTTATTATGTAGGCCAGAAGAGGGCACCAGATCTCATTGTAGATGGTTGTGAGCCACCATGTGGTTGCTGAGAATTGAACTCAGGACCTCTGGAAGAACAGCCAGTGCTCTTAACCTCTGAGCCATCTCTCCAGCCCCCCCCCCCTTTTTTTTAAAGATTTATTTATTTATTATGTATATAGTATTCTGTCTGCATATATACCTGCAGGCCAGAAGAGGGTGCCAGATCTCATTACAGATGGTTGTGAGCCACCATGTGGTTGCTGGGATTGAACTCGGCACCTCTGGAAGAACAGTCAGTGCTCTTAACTGCTGAGCCATCTCTCCAGCCATAAGATGATTTAAAAACTTAGACTTTCTGGACAATGAGACACATCTGCTCCTGGCAGCACCAATTACTTCAAAGAGGAGCATGGACATTGAAGTCACTCCACATGGAGTTTATCTTCTTCTTGGCAAAAATAGTCATTTGGAGCCGGGTGGCGGTGGCGCACGCCTTTAATCCTAGCACTCGGGAGGCAGAGCCAGGCGGATCTCTGTGAGTTCGAGGCCAGCCTGGGCTACCAAGTGAGTCCCAGGAAAGGCGCAAAGCTACACAGAGAAACCTTGTCTCGAAAAACCAAAAAAAAAAAAAAAAAAAAAAAAGCCATTTGGGTAAGAAACTGTTCTCTCCTGGACTGCTTGACAAAATGTTGTATCAACTAGACATGCAGGACCCATAGGAAGGTAACCACTGAACTTTGCTAAGCAAGATGGTCCTGCAGGTTCCTGTTTCTCAGAGGAGACTGCCAGATATTCTACAGGACACAAAGAGAAGTGACTGAAAGACTTTAGGCCTATAGGCTGAAGATGGATGCCCCAACGTTGCAGAGGAACTTTGGGTAACTATCCAGGTAGTCAGCTATCTCTGTCATTCTAGATTTTTGGAAGTTGCTTACAATGTTCTTCCTGTTTACTTAGATAATATTATATCCTTCTGAGGTCTTTGATGTAGTTGAAGACTAGACAGTTATAATTTTCCTTGGTTATGATGAAAGAGAAATTAGATATGAAACTTTAGACTCACAAATATAAGATAGAATATTTTCTTTAATTTTACAAAATACAAATAAACTAGATATTGTAACTATAATTCTTGATTGATATATGTAATTTTACTAGGTTAAAGTTAAAACTTTCCTTTTGTTTAAACAAAAAAGGGGAAATGCTGTGGAATAATGCTTTTGTATACTGGTTTAATAAAATGCTGATTGGCCAGTAGCCAGGCAGGAAGTATAGGCAGGATAAGCAGACAAGGAGAATTCTGGGAAGAGGAAGGCTGAGTCAAGAGACACCAGCCCCACTGTCCAGGGAGGAGCATGTAATGGCACACAGGTAAAGCCATGAAACACATGGCGACATACAGAGTAACAGAAATGGGCTGAGTTTAAGTGTAAGAGCTAGTCAGTAGTTAGCCTGAGCTAATGGCTGAGCAGTTTTAATTAATATAAGCCTCTGTGTGTTTACTTGGGTCTGAGCAGCTGTGGACCAGGTGGGACACAGGAAAACTCCAGCTACAATAATGTAGAAATCCATGAGTCTGTAAAAATAAATTGATTAGTAAGAAATGGGAAGTTGAAGATTGGTGGTGGCACATGACTTTATTCCAGCACTCGGGATGCAGAGGGAGGTGGATCTCTGTGAATTTAAGGCCAGCCTTGTCCACAAATCAAGTTCCAGGACAGCCAGAGCTATTACACAGAGAAACCCCGTCTTGAAAAACAAAACAAAACAACAATAAAGAAAAGAAACTGGGAAGTCAAAATTTTTTTTTTACAATTGTATGTAGTTTAAATGAAAATGGCCCCCATAGGCCTATAGGGTGTGGCACTATTAGGAGGTACAGCCTTGTTGGAGGAAGTGGTTCCTGGGGGTGGGCTTTGAGGTCTCAGATACTCAAGTCAGGCCCAATGTCTGCCTCTCTTCCTGCTGCCTGTGGATCCAGATGTAGAACTCTAGGCTCCCATGTCTGCCTGCATGTCGCCATGCCTCCTGCCATGACAATAATGGACTAAACCTTTGAACTGTAAGCCAGCCCCAGTGAAATGCTTTCCCTTGTAAGAGTTGCCGTGGTCATGGTGCCACAGCAATAAAACCCTAAGACAGGAGTTGGTACTGTGGCCTGGGGGATTGCCGTGACAGGCCTGACCATTCTTTTGTTTGGAGGAATGTAGGTTTTGGATTAGAAAGCAGCTGAGCCAAGACTTTAATCCCAGCACTCGGGAGGCAGAGGCAGGCGGATCTCGGAGTTCGAGGCCAGCCCAGACTACAGAGTGAGTTCCAGGACAGCCAGTGCTACTCAGAGAAACCCTGTCTCAAAATCCAAAACAAAACAAAACAAGAAAAAAGAAAGAAAAGAAAAAAGAAGTAGTTAAACACTTTAAGTGGGGCTTCCTGAGCCAGCCCAGTAGGAACTGAGACGGTGGTGCTGAGGGTGATTTGAACTGTGGGGCTTGGCTCAAGAGGCTTCAGAGGAGACCGTGAGTATGTGGCCTAGACGGGTTTGTCTTCGTGTATGTGTATGCACCAAAAGCATGCCTGTGGAGGCTAGCGGGCATGAGATTACCCGGAACTAGAGTTATAGATGGCTTGTGAACTCTCGTGTGAGGGTGTGCTCTTTACCCCCGGGCCATCTCTCTAGCCCCAGATTCTTTTTTTTTTTTTTTTTTTAATGCTAGAGGGTCAACGACGGCTTCACCCAGGCTAAGCAAGGACTCCTCCGCCGAGCTGCATCTCTGGCGCTAGAAAAGGACTTCTTTACAGTAAAATAGGAATGACTAGAGGGCCGGTCGCCACCCCACAGCGTCAGCGAGCAAGCGTGTGGTGATGAGAAGGGAGAGAGAAGTGGAGTGGTGAGTGGGCTATGGAGAGAGGCAGAACTGGAGACCGGAGGACACCACGGCAGTGAGCACCAGGCTGAGGTGAGTGGTCTGTGTTGCCACCTGAGCCCATGGTGATATCCAGACCCGTGCTGCTGCTGAAGGCCGCGTCTGGGTCTGTGGTCCGACTGCAGTCAGTACTGCAGTCCGTGTAGTTAGTTTTCCTGTGTCCCTCCAGTCCTGCAGCTGCTTGGACAAGTCAACACACAGAGGCTTATCTTACTTACAAACTGTGTGGCCTAATGGCTCAGGCTTCTCGCTAGCTAGCTCCTATACCTTACCCCATTTCTATTCATCTATAAGTTGCCACGTGGCCGTGGCTTATCAGTACTTCCAGTCCTCCTGGCAGCTGGTGTCTCCTCTCTGCCTGTGCCTCTCCTTTTCCTGTCTCTGTCCTGGATTTCCCCGCCTGCCTACTATGAGCTGCCTTGCCAAAGCAGTCCATTTATTAACCAATGGGAACAACACATATTCGCAGCGTACAGAAAGACATCCCCCAGCAAGCCAGGGTCTGTGTTGAGGTCCGTGGCCCGTGTTACCACCAAAGGCCATGGGAATGTCTGTGGTCTGGGCTGCAGTCTGAAGCCATGTTGGTGTCCAAGGGCCATGCTGCTTCCTGGCCATACTGAGGAGAGTGGCCTGCACTGCCACCAGGTTGGTGTCTGTGGTCGGGGCTGCCTCTGAGAGCCTTGACTGGGTCAATGGTCCTATTGCAAACAGGGTCGTCTGTGTCCTGATTTGTGCTGTCACCAGAAAACATGTGGAAGTCCATGATCTGTGCTCCCGCTGACTGTGAAGAGCAAGAAGCTACTTTTTTTTTTAAGATTAATTTATTTATTAAGTATACAAAATTCTGCCTGCATGTACTCCTGAAGGCCGGAAGAGGGCGCCAGATCTCATTACAGATGGTTATTAGCCACCATGTGGTTGCTGGGAATTGAACTCAGGACCTCTGGAAGAACAGTCAGTGCTCTTAACCTCTGAGCCATCTCTCCAGCCCCAAGAAGCTATTTTTTAAGTGATATCGATGACTGCAGATGCACAGCTGAGAAAGAGAGACATGGAAAGCTTCTGTGGCAACCCCTCCCCCTCGTCCCCTCCTACCCAAAAAGTAACAGCCTAAACAGGAAGCCATGGAAGAGAATTCTTTTTTTGTTTGTTTGTTTTTGTTTTTCAAGACAGGGTTTCTCCGTGTAATAGTCCTAGCTGTCCTAGAACTCACTCTGTAGATCAGGCTGGCCTTGAACTCACAGAGATCCTCCTGCTTCTGCCTTTGGAGTGCTGAGATTAAAGGCATGGGCCACCGCCTGGCTTTTTTTTTTTAAGATTTATTTATTTTATGTATATGTGTGCTCCTGTCTGCATGAACAACTTTATGCCAGAAGAGGGCATCAGATCCCACTATAGATGGTTGTGAGCCACCATGTGGGTGCTGGGAATTGAACTCAGGACCTCTGGAAGAGCAGCTATTGCTCTTAACTGCTGAGCCATCTCTCCAGCCCCCATGAAAGGTGATAAGGATGCTGAAGTTAGCTCTCCACAATTGCTGGCTTCCGATGGGGTTAAGGGAAGCGACAACCCAGTTCTACTTAAGAGGCAGCCCACTGAGAGTTTGACCATGCTCCAGTATATAGTTAGGATATAGACACACACAAGTTGGACTTGGTTTTTGTTTTTTGTTGTTGTTGTTTGTTTGTTTTGCTTTTCTTTCTTTCTTTCTTTTTTCTTGTTTTTTTTTTCCCCTTTTGGTTTTTCGAGACAGGGTTTCTCTGTGTAGCTGTGGCTGACCTCGAACTCACAGAGATCCACCAGCCCCTGCCTCCAGAGTGCTGGAATTAAAGGTGTGCTCCACCACTGCCCTGCTTTCTTTTCTTTTTTAACTTAAGTTTTTATTTTTTGGGGAAGGAGGTCAAAGGATTCAGGGGAGGACATGGAAGGACTAGAAAATGAGTGTGATTGGGGTGCATTGATGTGAAATTTCCAATGAATCAATAAAAATATTTTAAAAATATGAATGAATAAATGCAGATAGCATTCTGAGATTAGGAAAATCACCATTTGGAAACCATTATAGCAGTAGCTAAATCAGCCAAGAAACATTGCTAAGACCAGTAGGTGAAAACTGGATAAAGAACAGGATGTTTACATGGTCTCAAAATATCTTCCCACAAAATGCTTAATAATTATAAAATGAAAGAAGGCTAGTTTCAAAGTGGAGAAATCTGGCAGATGTCATTTAATCAGACAACCAAAGTTAGCATCACCAGCTAATGGCACAAATTGAAATTGTGCATTATCTGATGAGATGCAGTAAGAAAAACGCGTGGTAATTCTCCAGAAGTGCATTAGCTGACCAGTCGTGAAGAATCCTCAGACAACCTTACGCTAGGCAATGTTCTAAAATAACCTTCAAAAGCATAAGGAAAAGCCTGGAGTGGAGGTGTGCACCTACAGTCCCAGTGCTCGGGAATCCAAGGTACGTTTGAGGCCAGGCTGGGTTGCGTAGGGAGACCCTGTTTCAATATATAAGTGAAATCAGAAGTCAAAGATTAAGGAAGTACTGTTCTAGATCTAAAGTCACAACTAAGGGGCTGGAACAGCAGTTAAGAACACTTACTGTAGAGCTGGAGAGATGGCTTAGTGGTTAAGAACACTGGATGGTTTTCCAGAAGACCTGGGTTCAATTCCCGGCACCTTATGGCAGCTCACAACTGTCTGTAACTCCAGTTCCAGGGGATCTGATACCTTCACATAGACATACATGTAGGCAAAACACCAACGCACATAAAAATTTTAAAAAGAATTAATTAATTAAAAAAAAAAAAAACACTGCAAGTCAGGCAGTGGTGGTGTATGCCTTTAATTCCAGAGGCAGGCAGATTTCTCTGTGAGTTCGAGGCCAGCCAGGGCTACATAGTGAAACTCTGTCTGGAAAACCAAACGAGAAAGAAAGAAAAAAAAACCCACTTACTGCTCTTTCAGAGGACCCAGGTTCAATTGCTGGCACAACCATCAGTAACTACAGTTCCAAGGGATCCAATGACCTCTTTTGACCTCCCCATGCATCAGGCACACACATAGTGCACAGACATACATTCATACAAAACACTTATTCACATAAATACATAAATCTAAAAATACATAAATAAAAGCTAAGGCACAAGTAAATGCAACAAGTGATCTCGGGTTGACTCCTATACTTGCAGACTTTATTGGGTCACTCGTGACTAGACAGTGGCAGGTGGTAGTGACCTGCCAGGGTTGGTTTCCTGATTGTGAGAGCTGTATTGTGGTTATGTAGGATACCGGTTTGGAGGTATTATTACACTCTAACCTACTTGTGGGTAGTGGAGCACAGTGTTGTCAATCTCACGCACACGGTTCAGAGACATTATTTGTAACATTCTTGCAAAGAAAGTAAATAAATGGTGAAGAATGGCTGACGGATTATGACATTGTTAGCAATCAATGTCTATTATGTATATAAGTACTAAGGCCTGGGCAGTGTATTTTCTGATCCTGGCCTGTGGGCATGACGAATATCAAACAATCACTAATGATCAGCATGGTGGAAACTCTCTCAGTTGCTAACTCAGCTCTTTCCCCTCCTCCCATTCTTTCTTGCTAACACAATCCCAGTTTTATTGAGGTGTGGCTACCTTGAGGTGTTTCCTATCTTCCGGACATGAATTTTTGTTTCTCTAAGCTAGTTATGGTTTAGGAATGTGCATGAGTTGTGATTCTGGCTCCTGACACTGAAGGCAGGTTTGCTGGGGTGAGGTGGAATTTGGAGAAAGGTTGTCCCTGCTATATAATATGACACTCACAGACAAAATGGCTCCTCTTCTGTTAGATGTGATGGTGTCTACTTGTGATATACCTAGACTACGTACCCTGTTTTGCAGGAGACAGGTCAGAGGGCCAATGCCAACATACTGAACGTGACAGAATAGAAATAGACAAGGGGGTGGGGCTTGTCCCTGATAATCTCATTTGCTGCTACATCTGCCACCCCAGTACCCACCCTATCTCCTGCCTGGAGTTGATGCTCATCACTCACCATCTGTATTTGCGAATTCCCTTAATGCTTCAATGTACTTGTAACTGTAAGATCAGTCCCTGCAGGCCCTTTGCACCCACTCACTGCTACATGCACCTGTTCAGCTGTGTGTCTAGCACTGTGGGGATTAGAGCTACAGAGTGGGGAAGATGGTGAGCCTCACTCTGGGTAGTCTTTGACTCTACTTATCTAGGTCCCATGTAGTTCAATGCAAGAGTCCATTTAAGCAAAGCCATGAAGATCTAGAGATGTCACAACAAAATTCTCTGGCTGTGCTATTGGGTTTCCCTTGAGAAGGCTTCAAATAGACCATTTCTTTGCAAATAACAGTTTACTTTCATAAAAATAGATGACCTAGCTCATGATCATAATTAGCCTTCTGGAACCGAAAGGCAATCGCAAACGAGTGGTTCTCATTCTCTTCACTTTCCTGATGCTGTGGAGTTCCTACTCTTCCTCAGGACAAACATTTTAGTAGTAAATACACCGTGTCTTGTTAACTATCACATTACATACACATTTATGCAACATCATTAAAAGGGCAAGTATTTTGCAGATGAAATAGAATGAAGTTTTACAAAGCATTTAAAAAAGAAATCCTCTGCATGTGCGTGTGCGTGTGCGTGTGCGTGTGCGTGTGTGTGTGTGTGTGTGTGTGTGTGTGTGTGTGTGTCTTCTCCCTATTTTGGTACTGGATCAAACCCAGGGTCTTGCACATGCTAGACAAATGTTCTATCACTAAGCTAACATCCTCGGTTCCTTTCCCTAATTTTTTAATTATTTATTTATTTATTTTCAAGACAGGGTCTCATGTTGCCCAGACTGGCCTTGAACTTCTGATCTCTCTGCTTCATTTCCCAAGTGCTGGGGTTATAGGCATGCACCATGACTCCTGGCATCTTTCACCTAATTATTACCTTTTGGGATCCCAGTTTACACCACTGAACCAGAAAGAGAGAGAGAGAGAGAGGAGAGAGAGAGAGAGAGAGAGAGAGAGGGGAGAGAGAGAGAGACAGACAGACAGACAGACATTGGGAGAATCATTGTGGTGCTTATTCTTGGTTGTCAACCTGTCTACCTGGAATTAACCCAAGTGATTGGGTACACTTGTGGGGATTTTTTTCTTTTTTTCTTTTCTTTCTTTCTTTTTCTTTTTCTTTTTGGGACAGGGTTTCTCTGTGTAACAGCTCTTGCTATCCTGAAACCCTCTTGGTAGACCAGACTGGCCTGGAACTCAGAGATCTACTTGCCTCTGCCTCCAGAGTACTGGGATTAAAGGCACGAACCACCCCCCAGGTTTGGGAAGACCCAGTTTTAATCTGAATTTTTTGAGGTAGGAAGGTCCACCTTTAATCTGGACCACACCTTCTGGCTGCAGCCTAAATAGAGGACGTGGAAGAAGGAAGCTGGCTCTCTCTTTGCCTGCTTGCTCTCCATGGCAAGTCTATCCCTTCACTGGCATTACAGCCTACTTCTTTGGGATTCCAATGGATGCTGAAGACCAGATGCAACATCCAGCCTCGTGGACTGAACAACTATTGGATTCTTAGATCTCTGTTGGGTAAACAGCCATTGTTGAAGTAGCTGGACCACGGCCTGTAAGCCATTCTAATAAGTCCCATATGTATTGAAAATATATATTCCCATATATAATATTTAATTACTTATGGGATATATATACTCATTCTGTAAGTTCTGTTCCTCTAGGGAACGTGACTAACAGAGATATTTTTTGTTACTTGCTCATCTCCTAACCCTCCACCATCCTCTTTCACAGCATCTCTTTTCGCAGCCTACATCAGCACCTGCAGTTACGTGCCTATTTGTCTTCTCCACTACACTCCCAGCCCTATGCAAACAAAACCTCATTTGTTTTGTTCTCTGCTGTAAACCTAGTGCTTAATCCACTGCTGCATGTATAACAGGGTCTTAAATATTGATTGAAAAGTAAAGGAATGAATGAAATGTTGCTGATCACTAGTATTCCAGCAAAGAATAGCGTGGGGTGGGAACAGATGTTACTGACCATAATTCGCCAGTGGCTGGTGTTGGGTATATTTCAGTTGTCTACTTTTTGCTTGGGGGATTAAAGTCAGGCCCTTGTACACATTCTACCACCAAGCTGCACCCCAGTTCCTTATGTAGGAGTTCAGCATCCTCTACCCCTCTTTGTGTTTGGCCCTCACCCTCAAGGGGCCATTGTTTAGTGAATCTCATCTGGTAGTTCCCAATTTGAAGACTAATTTTGAGAGTACGTACATGTACTAAGACTGACTGAATTGCCAGGGTTTTCGGTTTTAAAGTTCTTACTGAAGTAAAGTTGATTTCATACTACTCTGGAGTAACTCCAGGCATTCACTATTCAATGTGAATAATTCAATATTATTCTGGAGGAACTCCAGGGCATTCACTATTCAAAGGAAAAAGACATTTGTTTTGTTTAGCTAAAACTGGACTGGAGCTATACGAAAGACAGTGCTGCTTTTGCAGATAATTTTGTGCACTTTGGGCATCGAAGAGTGAGAGTTGTTGCTTTTGGATACTTACATTCTTTCTTGTCTTGCTACAAACCTACATATTGTATTGAGTGATGCGTTTTTTTGACATTCTCTTTATGTAGCCTACTCTGTCCTCCTGCCTCACCCTCCTGAGATTACAGACCTACAACCCAGCAATGACTTCTTTTCCTAATTGCAAAAACAAGCATGTTTGTTGTAGAAATTATGGAAAATACAGGAAACAAAAAGGAGATTTTAAAAAGCATAAAGAAAACAAAACATTACTTAAAATTCCACCACCCAGAGATAACCATTCCTAAAAGCTTGAATTTTTGTTGTTTATTTTTGTTATTCTCTCTCTGTCTTTTGAGGCAAGGTCTCATTTTGTAGCCTCCACCTCCCAATTACAGTCCTCTCCCTCCCAAGTGCAGGGATTACAGTCCTGCATCACTACTCGGGCTCATTCCTAACACTTTGATTTTGTTTCTCTCAGCCTTGTTTTTATATTCATGAGGTAGGCACACATGTTTTTATAACAGTTATCATGCACATGCAGTTAGCCTATGTGCAGTTATCATCTATGTAGTATGGCAGGCACCTTATTCTTTTTTTTTTTTTTTTTTTTTTTTTTGAGACAGGGTTTCTCTGTGTAGTTTTGGTGCCTGTCCTGGATCTCACTCTGTAGACAAGGCTGGCCTCGAACTCACAGAGATCCGCCTGGCTCTGCCTCCCGAGTGCTGGGATTAAAGGCATGTGCCACCCCCCCCCAGCAATTTATTCTTTATCTACCTATCACACCTTGTGTAATTCTCTCAATATAGTTGTATAAGATGACATCATTATTTTCACTCAACAACTGAGTACACTGAGACTGAGTATAATTTATTTGCCTAAGGCTATGTAATTGGTGAATGGTAGATCCAGGGTTCACATGTCGCTCTAATTCCAAACTCCCTAGTTTCAACTATTATGCTATCTGGGTATGTGTCTCTGTTTTCAATTAAGTTGGAATTACCATAGAAATAGTTTGATTACTCCTCTTGGAAAACATCTTTCTCTCCCTCCTCCCTTTCTGATATTTTTACATTTATTTATTTTGTGCAGGTGTATGTGGGTGTCACCTGGGTGTGCATGGCACGGTGCATGTTTGGAGGTCAGAGGACAACTTTCAGGAATTGGTACTTTCCTTCCCCCACGTAGATTCCAGGGCTCAAGCTCAGGTCGTCAGGCTTGGCAACAAGAACCTTTCCCTGAAGAACCATCTTGCTGGCCCAGGATTCTTATTTATTTACATACTTACATATTGGTTTAATATTTTTTGTGGCGGGGTGGGGGGGATGTCTTATGTAGCCCAGGCTAGCCTTGAACTCATGCCTCATCTACCTCTCATATACTTATTGACTTCCACAGAGTTGCAGAAGAGTCCTGTGGTCAGTTGGCTTCCCTTCCTTGGAGAGAAACAAATCCTTTTTTTTTCTCTTTCCTTGTTTAGGTTTTTTTTTTTTTTTAATGTCTTCCATATTTTCTTTTTTTTTTAATTTATTTATTATGTATATAGTATGCCTGCAGGCCAGAAGAGGGCACCAGATCTCATTATTGATGGTTGTGAGCCACCATGTGGTTGCTGGGAATTGAACTCAGGACCTCTGGAAGAACAGCCAGTGCTCTTAACCTCTGAGCCATCTCTCCAGCCCCTTGTTTAGATTCTTGAAGGCATTTTTTCTTTATCTGTGATATATTTTAAGATGTCACCTGGCTGACTCTGACTGTTGATTTACTTTTACACACTAACAGACAGACATGAGTCTCAGGGATGGTATTGAGTATTGCTGCTGTACTTATGTTCTCTCCTGGGGTGTCTACTCCACTCCTTCAGTGAGTCATCACTGAGCAACTGCTTTAAACCTGATACTGTTTTGGGTCCTGGAGTTACACCATCAAGCAATGAAAATGATTACATTTTTGGTTGATATGTTCTCCTCTGCCCTCCCTATCACCCATATTTTCATCCTGATTTTTCAAAAGAACCTTATTCCTGTGAACTATAGCATCTTTTGGTGCCCCGTGATTTTTCTCCACTTGTTCATCTTAACAGAGAGAGACTGGGCTTGGTCAGCTTTGGTGAATACTGAAATAGAAATTGCGAAGGGTAGATGAGGTGCTAGAACCGTAGAAGCAGAACCTCACTCCCCTCCTGTCCTCACCCAGCCTTCTATCCTGAGAAAAAGGATGTTCGTTTGATTCTGTCAAGAAGATAAATAGTTTTTCAAAGGATCATGAAACCTGTAATTTTTTAACTTAAGAAATTATATTTATGCTGGGCATGGTGGCATATGCCTTTAATCCCAGCACTTTGGAGGTGGAGGCAGGCAGATCTCTGTGAGTTTGAGGCCAGCCTGGTCTACAAAGTGAGTTTCAGGACATCCAGGACTGTTACACAGAGAAATCCTGTCTCTAAAAACTAAAAAAAGAAAAAAGAAAAAGAAAAAAAATACATTTGTGTGTGCGCGCACACACACATACAGATGAGAACTTGCAGGTTCAGATCTTTCCTTCAACCCTGTGGTCCCAGGGATTGAACTCTGACTGTCTTGGGTTTGGCAGCAAGCACCCTCACTCACCTGCTGAGCCATCCTACTACCCAAGATGCCTAAATAGAAGTGGAATCCTGACCCAGTCCCTCCTTCTGATTGGACCCTTCTACATTCTAGCTAGCAGAAGAAATTCCTCAAAGTCTCTGGCATATAGAAGGTTTTCCCTCTATTTTTAGTCCTTTGATCATTTCAATGTGAATTTAGGAATGAGTCGATTTAGAAGCCTGTCCCACAAAGACTTCTTATTTTAAAAACCACATAGTAACATTTTTTTCTCTATGCTAAGGTTGGAAAAAAAAAGTGTTCCAGACTCATGACTATATGTAGTTTTACACTTTTTCACATAAGATCTCCGATCCCTTGGAAAGCTACATGGTGTAATGAGAGTGGAGAGAATGGAGTGTGGTCGTAATATGTAATTTTACTGTGGCTTTAAACCAACTATTTGAACTTTATGTTCTATAATCTCAGATATCCTTATGTCATGGTGTGATGGGGGAAAGAAATAGGCATATATATTTACACACATACATATTTTATTATATATCACACATATGCATAATATATGTATTATGTATATGTATATATTTATAGTGGAAGCTCTCTGAACTGCTGAAACACACACTAATGAAATCTGAGGTCTCTTGGCTATTGTCTGAATACTATCGTAGCTTTGAGTATGTCCAACCTGGCTCATAAAGTGTCTGCTGAAGAAATAGCCAATGAGGGCTGGAGCTGGGAAGCTGGTATGCAAAGCAGTTCTGAAGTACAGCTCGGGGACACTACCTTTGAACACTGTGGTTGCGTAAGACTCAACAGAGTGGTGAATGGAGTCCTGCTTCCCCATTAGGACAAATTACTATGCCAGGTTTATCTGATTAGTTTGCCTCCCCTATTCATGGAAATAAAGGCCTCTGGGTAGGTTAATTATGGCGTCATAAACAGCTTTTGTATTTCTGGCCAGCATAGGCAGCAGATGTTGTCTATTTTTGTCGGAGGATTTGAAGTGTGCAAAAAGAAACACCCGTATGGCCATCTCAGAGGTTTAAAGAAAGCATCTTATTTCCTAGGAAAAACTTTCTAGGCTCAACCTATTAAGCCTTTCTGTATGGTACAATTCAATTTCTTTTCTTTCTGCCTGCCTCTGCCTCCCAAGTGCTGATATTGAAGTCGAGCACCACCACGCTCCAGTGCAATCTAATTTATTTAAAAACAGATTTGTGTAGGGTGGAGTGAAGTCCTGAGTGAATGTGTATTTTTTGACATCAGCACAGCCATGTCAAGGACCAATGTTTTAGTCCCATGGGAGTGCAAAGTCTTCCCAGGTTGGGACTCAGATGACAAAGCCTATCTCAGTTCAGAGTACAGATGTTGGTAGTGTGTGAAGAAAACATCCACTAATATCTTTCTTCCCACCCTACAATGCCTGAAGACTGCTTCCCTACAGAGATTGCTCCTACTGAGATTAGCTAAGCCAGCCTCCTGGTTCAGTTGTGTATAACAACCCTGCCTCTTTCCTTGTTATCTGTATGTGATAACCCTGCCTCCTTGTTCACCTGTACACAATAATTCTACTTCATTGTTCAACTGTATATAATAAACATGCTGTGTTTCCAGGGTGCTTCAGCTACTCTTTCTGAGAGCCCAGACCACCCAATCCCAGCTTTTCCATGTCTGTGTGTCTATCATTTCTTCATATAAGTTATATCAATCCCTGGAGCTGTACAAGGACACAGCATTTTCTTTCTTCTCTTTCTTTCTTTTTTTTTTTTTCATTTTGTTTTGTTTTCAAAACAGGGTTTCTCTGTGTAGTTTTTGGTGCCTGTCCTGGAGCTTGCTCTGTAGACCAGGCTGGCCTCGAACTCACAGAGATCCACCTGGCTCTGCCTCCCGAGTGCTGGGATTAAAGGTAAGCGCCACCACCACCTGGCTCGTTTTTTCTTTTTTTTTTTTTTTTTTTGGTTTTTCGAGACAGGGTTTCTCTGTGTAGCTTTGCGCCTCTCCTGGAACTCACTTGGTAGCCCAGGCTGGCCTCGAACTCACAGAGATCCGCCTGGCTCTGCCTCCCAAGTGCTGGGATTAAAGGCATGCATCACCACCACCTGGCTATTTTCTTTGTAATTATATAAAATGCATGAGGCAGGGTGTGAGAATGTGCACGTGAGTACAGTGCTTGCGGAGGCCAGAAAAGATCATCAGATCCCCTGAAGCTGGAGTTATAGATTGAACTGTTTTTTGATTTATGCAAAGGACTTACAATTACAGTGAATGGTTGTAATATAGTAATTGAAAGGAATTTGGAGAGGAATGCCATGATTTGATTTATAAATGAGTAAGCAGATAAATAAAATTTTGGTGGTACTGGGAGTTGAACCAGGCTTTCACAGATGCTAGGTGTGTTGATTATATTTCTTATTCAACTTGATACAAACCTAGATGCACCTGGGAGAAATTCTCAATTGAGGAATTGCCTACATTAAATTGGCCTGTGGAGCATTGGTGGGCATTTTCTTGACTGCCAATTAATGTAGGAGGGCCCTGTATACTGTGAGTGGTACCATCCTTAGGCAGGTGGTCCTGGGGTATATAAGAAAGGTAACTAAGCAAGCCATGGGGAGTAAGCCAGTTAGCAGCATTGTTCTCTGGTCTCTGCTCTAGTTCCTGTCTCTAGGTTCCTGTCTTGAACTCCTGCCCTGGCTTCTCTCAGTTATGGAGACTGTAACCTGTAGATCAAATAAACACCCTTTTTTTTTTTTTTTTTTTTTTTGCCTAAGTTGGTTTAAAAGGTCAGTGTTTTATCACAACACAGAAACCAGACTAACATCAGGAAGCAATCCACCAGCAAGTTACATCTGCAGCCTGTGAATTTATAAGTTAAGATTATTCCACCTCTTTTGTGAAGAATGGTTAGGGAGTTATGAATGGAAGTCCAGAGACTTAGGCCAAAAGAAGTAAAGCTAGAAAGAAGCAAATTCAAAAGGTGGTGGTGACACAGGCTTTTAATCCCAGCATGCAGGTGTAGTTGGAAAGTTTCTCCCGTCCCACCAAGCCCCCAAAGTCTTGCAGCCTGCTTATAAAATAATCACTCAGAAGCTTATATTAATCATAACTGATCGGCCATTAGCTCAGGCTTATTACTGACTAGCTCTTACACTTAAATTAACCCATAATTCTTATCTATGTCTAGCCATGTGACTTGGCACCTTTTCTCAATTCTGCCTTGTCATCTTGTTTCCTCTGTGTCTGGCTGGTGACTCCTGACTCAACCCTTCCTCTTTCCAGAATTCTCCTAGTCTGCTTGCCCCGCCTGTACTTCCTGTCTGACTACTGGCCAATCAGCGTTTTATTTATCAACCAATCAGAGAAATACATATTCACAGCATACAGAACAACATCCCACAGCACTCAGGAGGCAGAGGCAGGCAGATCTCTGTGAGTTCGAGGCCAGCCTGGTCTACAGAGTGAGTTCCAGGACAGCCAGGGCTACACAGAGAAACCCTGTAAGAAGAAGAAAGCAAATTCAGTTAGCATATCTTTATATGCAGAGATGATAGGAACTAGTCTGAGGTGGGCCAGAGAAGGAGGAATCAAGGATGACTCCTGGGTTTCAGGGTTAAATCATTCAGTAATGGTGGCATCATTGCAGATTGGTAAAGATTGGGAAGACAGATTTGGAAGAAAGAGCCAAAGAGTTTTTAAAGTTATTTCTTTAATCTTTGGAGATTATAATTACTCCATTTCTCCTTCCCTTTCCTCCCTCTAAACCCTCCCATATGGCCCTCCTTGCTCTCTTTCAAATTCATACTCACTTTTTCATTAATTGTTGTTACAAAATACATGTACAAAGCTCATGTTTAGGCAGTCTTGTTGATGACACTTTATGAGTGTAGGGTTTGGTTTTGGACATGATACACTTGAAATACCTATGAGCTATCTAAGAATATAACAAGTAAGCAATTGTGGCATTGGGCGTGGAGCTTACCTGTAATCCCAGCACTCAGGAGGTGAGTGCCAAGAGTTCCAGGCTGGCCTGGGCTACAGTGTGAGACCCTACTGAAAAATAAAAAACAAAACACACAACAATAACAAAACAGTTGTGAGTGTGGAGTTTAGAGAGCATGAAAACATGCATTAGAAGTGAACACTTGCAGTGATATTTTAGCCTTGGAAGCAAGGCATCAGAGGACTGGGCAGATGTGGCATTAAAGGAATTACTTAGGAAACTGAGAGAAACACGTAGTTTAGAGAGGAAATCGGTAACATGTTTATTGGGGGGGGCTTGTTTATTTGACTTAAATAATTATTTTTTATGTGTATGGGTGTTTTGCCTGCCTATATGTCTGTGCACCACCTGTATTCAGTGCCTGTGGAAGCCAGAAGAGGGCGCTGGATCCCCTGGGACTGGAATTACAAACAGTTGTTAGCTGCCATGTAGGTGCTGGGAGTTGTTAGCTGCCATGCAGGTGCATGGAATTTAAACCGGGTCCTCTGGGAGAGCAGCCAATGTTCTTAACTACTGAGCCATCTCTCCAGCCTGACTTTTTGTTCTTTGAGAAAGGGTCTCACACTGTAGTCCATCTAGAACTCTTGGCAATTTTCCTGCCTCCATAATGCTGAAATTTACAGGTCTGAATCACCATGTATAGATGATAACTTATGCTCAGAACTTGATTGAGCTTGGAGGTAGTGATTAGGTTCTTTCTTTCTTTTTGTTTTTTGTTTGTTTGTTTGTTTTTGAGACAGGGTTTCTCTGTGTAGTCCTTGCTGTCCTAGAGACCAGGCTGGCTTAGAACTCACAGAGATCTGCCTACCTCTGCCTCACAAGTGCTGGGATTAAAGGTGTGGGCCACCATGCCCAGAATAATTATTATTTATTTATTTATTTATTTATTTATTTATTTATTTATTTTGGTTTTTCGAGACAGGGTTTCTCTGTGTAGCTTTGCGCCTTTCCTGGAACTCGCTTTGGAGACCAGGCTGGCCTCGAACTCACAGAGATCCGCCTGGCTCTGCCTCCCGAGTGCTGGGATTAAAGGCGTGCACCACCACCACCCGGCTTAATTATTATTTTCTTAAAAAGACTTATGTTTATGTGCATGTATGTTATGTGTGTAGTGCATTCAGAGACCAAAAGAAGGTGTGGATTCCCTGGAGCTGAAGTTAAAAGTAATTGTGAGCCACCCAACGTGGGTGTTGGGAACAGAACTCAGGTCTTCTGGAAGAGCAGGATATGCTCTTAAGCCTTAAGCCATCTCTCCAGCCCCATAATTTTCTCCCCCCGCTTCTCATGAGACAGGGTTTCTCTGGGTATTACCTCTGGCTGGCTGTCCTGGAACTTGCTTTGTAGACCAAGCTGGCCTTGAACTCACAGAGATCTCCTAGCCAGTGCTGGGATTACAGGTGTGTGCCACCACCTC
This sequence comes from Peromyscus californicus insignis, assembly GCF_007827085.1. Lineage (NCBI taxonomy): Eukaryota > Metazoa > Chordata > Mammalia > Rodentia > Cricetidae > Peromyscus > Peromyscus californicus. Next base: position 45,295,270 of record NW_026294551.1, on the reverse strand, counting down.
CTAGCCTACAACAGTGACTTTGATCTATTGTTTTATTTCATTTTATAATAGTGTATGAATATTGCTTTAATTCTTTTTAAGATTTTGTAGTTCTGCCATGCATAATGGCACACACTTTTAATCCCAATACCAGGGAGAGAAATCAGAGGTCCAGCCTGGTTGACGTAGTGAGTTAGGCCAGTCAGGGCTACATAGTGAGATAAGAAAGAGAATGACTGAGAGTGAGGATGATTATATTTATTGCCAGGTGTGGTAGCACATTCCTGTATTCCCAGTACCATATGCTTGCTAATTTAATAAATCGGGAACTTGAGGCTGGAGAAATGGTTCAGTGGTTAAGAGTACTGGCTGCTCTTCCAAAGGACCAGGGTTCAATTCCCAGCACCTACATAGCAGCTCACACTCTATAATTCCAGTTCTGGGGTGAAGAACATCCTCACACAGACACACATGCAGGCAAAACACTAATGCACATAAAATAAAAGTAAATCAATAGATCAAGAAAAAAATTAATTAGGGAGCAGATGCAGAGACCCAGAGCCAAACATTAGGCAGAGCTTGGAGAACTCAGAAGAGGAGGAGGGAGGATTGTAGGAGCCAGAGGGGTCAAGGACACCATGAGAACAAGGCTTACAGAATTAACTAAGCAGGGCTCATAGGTGTTCACAGAGACTGAATCAATAATCATGGAGCCTGTATAGGTCTGAGCTAGGTCCTCTGCACATATGTTATGGTTGTGTGGCTTGGTGTTGTTGTGGGACTCCTCACAGTGGGCATGGGGGGTCTCTGACTGTTTCGCCTGCTCTTGAGACCCTCTTCCTCCTACTGGGTCACTTCATCCAACCTTGAAATGAGGGTTCATACCTAGTCTTACTGTAACTTGCTATGCCGAGTTTGGTGGATGTCCCTGGAAGAACTGTTCTTTTCTGAAGGGAAATGGAAGGGGAGCAGATTTGGAAGAGAGGGGAGGTGGTGGGGAGGACAGGGAAGAGTAGAGGGAGGGGAAACTGAGGTGGGGATGTAATGTATGAGCGAATACAAAAACAAAGACAAAACAAAACAATCACAGTGGAAAATGATAGAGGAGGATACTCCAGGGTTGGCCTCTGGCCTCCATATGTGGACAAGTGTACCCTCATGATGAATGGAGGCCAGCCTGGTCTACAGAGTGAGATCCAGGACAGCCAGAGCTACAGAGAAACCTGTCTCCAAAAGCCAAAAAGAAAAAAAATCAAGAACTTTACAATTAGTGTACACTTCGGCCACCTATGAAATGAGATTGTATTTGGATGTAGCTGGTTAGTACCGCATACAGAGAGAGACTAAGAGTATAAAAGCGTTTTTAATATTATTTTTTATTATATTTCATTACATTCACTTCTTTTGGGGAGGGGAGGGTATGTGCTGGTATACATGTGGTGGTCTGAGGACAACTTTGGGGAGTCAGTTCCCCCCTTCTACCACGTGGGTCCAGAGATTGGATTTAGGCTGACCCGGCCAGAGAGCAGCAGCATTATCAGCTGAGCCATCTCAATGGCCTCTCAGAGTTTGTTTAGACGGGCTGCAGGCAGCCTGAGATGAGCCAGTGACTACGCCTCATCATAATCACAGCCTCCAGGCCTCTCCTCCTCCTGTGTGGAACTCAGGCTGAATGACTCACTTATTTTTCTAACATTTAATAACTTTATTAGAAAGTGTAACTGATTACACATAGACATCAATGTAATTACATTTTTAAATTTTTTTTTATGCATATAAAGGTGTTTTGCAGAATTCTGGGAAGTGGAAGGCTGAGTCGGTAGACACCAGCCCGCTGTCCTGGGAGCAACATGTAATGGCACACAGGTAAAGCCACGGAACGCGTGGCAACATATAGATTAACAGAAATGGGCTGAGTTTAGTTGTAAGAGCTAGTCAGTGGTAGGCCTGAGCTAATGGCCGAGCAGTTTTAATTAAAAAAAAAAAAGGTGTTTTGCCTGTATGTTTGTGCACCATATGCATGCAGTGGCCATGGAGACCAGAAGAGGGCCATTAGATCCTTTTAGACTGGAGTTACAGACAATTATGAGCTGCCATGTGGGTGCTGAGATTTGAACCCTGTGTCCTCTGGAAGAGCAGCCACTATTCTTATCTGCTGAGTGATTTCTGAAGTCTAAATATATATAATATTTTGAATAGTAAAAATCTGATGCATATTATTACAGAACATGTGCCTGTGTGTGTACAGAAATGGGCATCCTGTGAGAGGATATAACACAGGCATAGCTCTACCTGGGTAGCTCACATCAACATCCTGGTCTCTAGTGAGCCTCCTATCAGTCTCCTGGTAGCTGGGAATAATCTTTCTTTAGTAATTCACATGCAAAGAAAAGAAGAAGTTCAACCAAATGCTGAAAGCATTACTTGGCCTTGTTTTTTTCTTTTTAAAAAATATCTTTTGAAATTGTATTGGATGTACTTATTTTATGTGAACGAGAGTACACCACGTGTGTTGCGTGCAGTGTCCACAGAAGAAAGGAGAGGGCACTGGACCCCCTGAACTGGAGTTTCTGATGGTTGTGAGCCACCATGGGGACCCTAGGAACTGAACCTTTGTGCAAGCTGGAGACCTGAGTTCAATCTCTAGAACACACACGGTGGGAAAAAATCAACCAACTCCCACAAGTTGTCCCTGGATCCCCACCCTCCCCCATACACACAGGCAAATAAATAAATAAAAACAAGTAAATAAAAACTTTAAAGTAGCCAGGTGTGGTGGCGCACGCCTTTAATCCCAGCACTCGGGAAACAGAGACAGGCAGGTCTCTCTGAGTTCGAGGCCAGTCTGGGCTACAGAGTGAGTTCCAGGATAGACTCCAAAGCTACACAGAGAAACCCTGTCTCGAAAAACAAAACAAAACAAACAAACAAAAAATTTAAAGTTTAAAAAATTATTTACAATTCATTTTATTTTATTTTTATTTTTGAGATAGGGTCTCAATATGTAGTCCTGGCTGGTCTGGAACTATCTATCTTAGAGGGATCCACCTGTTTCTGCCTCCTGAGTGCTGGGATTAAAAGCATACACCAACATGCCTGCCCCCCCCCAAATTAATTATATTTCAATAGCAAAAATTATTCTTAAGAATATTATTTATTATTTTTATGTATATCGGTGTTTTGCTGGCATGTATGTCTGTGCACTACATCTGTGCAGTGCCCACAGAGGCCAGAAGAGGGCGTTGGATCCCCAGGAACGGAAGTTAGAGACAGCGTGAGCTGCCATGTGAGTGCTGGAAATTGAACTCTACAAGGGCAGACTGGTACTTTTATCCACTGAGCCATTTCTCCAGTCCCAACAACAAAAATTCTTAAAAAAAAAAAAAATCATTACAATGATGAAATTTACAATACTATCAATTTAATGAAGTATTAGGGCTAGAGATGTAGCTCAATGGGTAGAATGCTTGCCCAACTCTTTTTTTTTTTTTTCTTTTTTCTGGAGCTGAGGATCGAACCCAGGGCCTAGCAAGCGCTCTACCACTGAGCTAAATCCCCAACCCTTTGCCCAACTCTTGTGAAACTTTGGGTTCCACTGCTGGCATCTTATACAACTAAGTGTGGGGGAGAATTCAGATGATCCCAGCCCCCACGAGATGGAAGCAGGAGGATCAGAAGTTCAGGGTCTCTCTGGAGAGATGGCTCAGAGGTTAAGAGCACTGACTGCTCTTCCAGAGGTCCTGAGTTCAATTCCCAGCAACCACATGGTGCCTCACAACCATCTGTAGTGAAATCTGGTGCCCTCTTCTGGCCTGCAGTCATACATGCTGTGTACATAATAAATAAATAAATCTTTAAAAAAAAAAACTGTTTGTTAAAGGCACTAAAGTGACTAGGTAAATTATTACACCACAATCAATAATTAACAGTAACAATCATATGACTTTTGAAATACTGTGAGTATGGAGAGGGGCAATAAAACCCGTAGGCTCTAGTTTCCATGATTATATTATTTCCTTATAGCTTCTTAGACATTCTGACCACACTGACTAAACTCTGTATTTCGAATTTAAACCAGTGTGTTTTAAGTTGTTTGACTCGCAGGCAAACCTTACGTCCAACTTCTGGATTCATCTAACTATAGACTCCAACATACTAAGTACACATATTGAGAACTAAATCTTTGTTTGTTTTGAGATGGTCTCTTTATGTAGCCCTAGATGTCCTGGTGTTCACTATGTAGACCAGGCTACACTTGAACTCACAGAGATCCACCTGCTTCTACCTCCCTAGTACTGGGATTAAAGATATGTGCCACCATGCCCAGCTAACAGCTAAATCTTAATAAATGCACACATAAACTCATTTTACTGTTAAAGATTTAATATAAAAATGAGATTTTATTTTGTATTCGTATTCAGAAGACAATTATATGCTGATTTCATTCTTTTGTGAATAATGAGAAGCAAAAAGAAGGAATCAAAAGTTGATGTTATTTTTCTTTTTTCTTTTTTCAGACAGGGTTTCTCTGTGTAGCCCTGGCTGTCCTGGAACTCACTCTGTAGACCAGGCTGGCCTCGAACTCAGAGATCCACCTGCCTCTACCTCCCCAGTGCTGGGATTAAAGGGGTGCGCCACCACTGCCCGGCTCATTGCTTTTGAATGCCAGAGCATTTTGCCTGCCCTTTTGAAACTTGGGAAAACCCTAATCTCGATGAGTTTGCTAACTGCCTTATCTAAAACTGACCTCAATCAAGTCTCTGAAAGTTTTGTCAAATTTTGCCATTATTGGGACAAACTCCCTGAGATAAGCAATCTAAAGGGCGAAGGAATTCTTGAGGTCACTGGTTTTTGGTCTTTGGCAAGGGATGACTGGAAGCATGTCATGGACCAGAGCTTCATGGACTGTGCAATCCAGGAAGAGAAGTGAGGGGGAGAAAGAGGCCAGGGGCTCCACCCAACGACCTATGTCTTGGCTAGTTTTTATGTCAACACAAGGTCAAATCATCTGAGAGGCGGGAACCTCAATTAAGAAAATGCCTCCAAAAGATATGGCTGTAGGCAGGCAAGCCTGTAGGACATTTTCTTAATTAGTGATTCAGAGGGGAGGGCCCAGCCCAAAGAGCTTGCTTTGTAGAAACAGGCTGGCCTTGAACTCAGAGATCCACCTGCCCCTGCCTCCAGAGCGCTAGGTTTAAAAGTGTGTGCCACCAAGGTTAATCCCATCACAGTGAAATCCAGGACAGCCAGGGCTACACAAAGCCTGTCTTGAAAAAAAAAAAAAAAAAAAAAGAGAAGAAAAGAAAAGAAAGAAAACAGTCTGAGCAAGCCAGTAACAGCACTCCTCCATGGCCTCTGCATCATCTCCTGCCTCCAGGTTCCTGCTCTGTTGGACTTCCTGCTTTGGCTTCATTGATAGACTGTGATTCAGGATATGCAAATCCTTTCCTCCCCAAGTTGCTTTTGTCCATGGTGCTTCATCACAACAATAGTAACTCTAACTAAGATAGCCTAACTTCCTTTCACTAGGTCCCACTTCCCAAAAAGTCTGCAGTTTGTCAATGGTACCACATGCTGGTAACCAGACTTAAGCACAGGAGCCTGCAGGGCATAGTTAAGAGCCCAGCTATTAGTACCATCTTGGATAAAATAGCAAGATGGGATGGGATGGGGGGGGGCGGGGGGGGGGCTGTTACAACCCATAACATATATAGTATTTAATCATTTCATAGTATCAATATTTAAAACTATCATTTACAGACACTGGAACTATTTTTTTCAAATGAGAAAGTTTAGGGGGGCTAAGTAATCTGTCCAAATAAAGCAAATGGGAAGGATTCCATCTCAGCTCTGACCATAAAACTGATGTCCATATCAAGGAGTCAGGGCTGCCGGAACTTACTTCCAGGAACTTGAGTCAGACAGCTATTAGATACCAAGATGGATGCCTAGCACAACAATGGAGTTTCTTTAGCCACCACAGATGCATGAATAAAACTCTTTCCTGCTAAAATGAAACAGTAAATGTTACTAGTGCGTTTGCCTTACTTTGAAACTGTAACTATCATCAAAGAGCAAATTTCCATCTACACAAAACTACCCCATACCGTTTCTGATTAAAATTCCTATAAAGTTAGAATTGAAAACTAGAAAGTTTCAGTAAAATTCCTTGCTGTTTAGGATTTATTATAATAAACTAAAAGGGTGCTCTCTGGGAAGAGCAGAGCTCACAGGATGTTAGAATGGAAAGGAAGTTAGAGGCCATGCTGCTCATCCTCCATAACTTAGAGATGAGAAAACTGAAAATCAAAGCTCAGAGTTCAAAGTTTCTGTATTTCTTAGGTTGCAATAGAACCCAAAGTAAAAGATTACAGGCACATGAAAAATAAGGTGTTCGAGATGTGATTTTCATTTGATAATTATGGTGGCCTTTCAACTCTACTTAATCTACTGAACTGGCCAAAGAGAAACAACAAACTTCCAAATAAGCACATAATAGCTGGGAGAGAGAAAATGTTCAATAATTAGCTGGGTGTGAGGAGCCAGGGCTCTAAAGCAGCATTTGGGAGGCAGAGGCAGGGAAAATGAGCTCAGTGACGGCCTCCACAGCCTGGGTTACACAGTCAGCTGCAGGCTACTGAGAACTAATTCAAAGAAAAAAATCTAAACAAGCTGAGTGTGGTGGCACACATCTTTATTTTTTTTTTAATTGGGCTATTTTCTGTTTTATTATAAAGATTGGGGTTTCAGGCATTTGAAATCTTTAGTTTTCTCTTCTCTAGACATTGAGTGGACTTAGTAATAACATAATAGTTATATGGTGGTGCTGTGCTGAAAAACAAGAAAATTAACATGCAGTCATTTTAACATCTCAGGTCCTGCAGCAAGTGACATGGATCCAAATGACATGATCTTTACATAAATAAGCCACATTTTCCTGCCTTAAAGTCCCAAACTGACTCAGGACCGCAAGCCTTCAAAGGGAGCTGAGGAATCCTGCTCTCAGGAGAGCTCAGGGATGAATCATGGCCTCCTTCCGCCTTGTCTCATTGTAGTCAGGGAAGTCCTCTTCACTGTCCTGTTTTCCGGGATGTTCAAAATCTTGGACCTTTTTTTTTTTTTTTTTTTTTTTTTTTGGTTTTTCCAGACAGGGTTTCTCTGTGTAGCTTTGCGCCTTTCCTGGATCTCGCTCTGTAGACCAGGCTGGCCTCGAACTCACAAAGATCCGCCTGCCTCTGCCTCCCGAGTGCTGGGATTAAAGGCATGCGCCACCACCGCCTGGCAAATCTTGGACCTTTTATGAGCTTGCTCTAACTTTTTTTTTCTTAACATAAAAACAGGTTATAATTTAAAAGTTCAGGGTTGTTTTAAACAGTAAAATATTTTTCTCTGTAGAAAATAGTATAAATGATAACATTTCCCAATAAGCCCCTTTAAGCCAAATGACAGCTGAATTATATACATATATTGATTAGATTCTGGGATACAGAAGAAACCTGTCTTCATCTGTTCAGAGAGCTATGTTTTACTTAAGTTGTGTAGGTGAGATTCCTATTCATCTTCCCCTTCACTGTTTGATCTACGGCAGACATGTTTCTGTAGGCTAGTCCATATTCTAAAAAGATGTTAGCCTCCCCTCCTGAAAGACAGCCTTGCTCTAACTTCTTTTTTTTTTTTTTTTTTTTTTTTTAATTTTTTTTTTTATTTTTTTTATAATTTAATTTCATTTTACATATCAGCCAGAAGAGGGCGTCAGATCTCATTACAGATGGTTGTGAGCCACCATGTGGTTGCTGGGAATTGAACTCAGGACCTCTGGAAGAACAGCCAGTGCTCTTAACCTCTGAGCCATCTCTCCAGCCCCCTTCTTTAGAGCGACAAGAGAGGCGAGTATTCTTTTCACCATCTCTGTATCACTTTACCTGCTGCTCCCTATAGCAGCCAATTCACCCCAGGAAATCAGCATTCTCACAAAGACAGCTGTTTAGAGCCCACCGTCTATGATGTCAGACCATTTAGAACAGCTTAGCTGGTCTGGCTAGGAAATAGATAACCATGTCTTAATTTCCTCAGACATGGAGTATTAAAGCTTTCTTCAAGGTCGCTTCACTCCAGGCACACCAACGTGTGCAGGTGGATCTTTGACTCTCCTCATTCCCACGTGCACATAGACAAGCAGAGTGACTTCTCACGTCCACTCAGACCCAGGCTGGCTTCTCCCTCATGTTCTTCCTGCCTCAATATCCCCAATACCACCTTCCTACCTCAATAGAAGTGCTGGGATTATAATCATTGACCACCAGGCTAAGCATTTCCACTGAATTTCTTTTTTTTTTTTTTTTTTTTTTTTTTTTTGGTTTTTCGAGACAGGGTTTCTCTGTGTAGCTTTGCGCCTTTCCTGGAACTCACTTGGTAGCCCAGGCTGGCCTCGAACTCACAGAGATCCGCCTGCCTCTGCCTCCCGAGTGCTGGGATTAAAGGCGTGCGCCACCCACCGACCGGCATTGAATTTCTAATGTTACCGTGCTTAGGCCAAGCTTCCATAGATGCCCATAAGGCAAGCACAAAACCCAGGTGAACAAATCCTGTTTCCTTTCTCTAGCTCCAGCTAAATTTCATGTTAACCTCTTTCCACATGTAAGCATAAACACAACACCAACAGACATTATGAATATTCCTTTCGACATTTCTGGGAATAGCAATTGGCACCACACGTCACTATACACTTGCGCTGTATTTATTTTTGTTCCAGCAGCAGTCATCTCTATGATCTCACTTGGTCCTCTTCAGAGACACATCCCAGGACTTCAGCTCTCTCTGGACTGACTGCAGGAGGTGGTTGGTGTTGTAGGAGCACAGTAAAAGTAAAAGAAGAAAGGATTTCCTGTCTGAATGTCAGGTACAAGTCATGTATCTTTTTTTTTAAACCTATTTATTTATTTTTAATTTTAATTAATTATTTTTTCCCTTCATCATGAAGAACAGACTTTAATGTATATTATTATTATTTCATTTTAAAGGCAATATTTTTTATTTATTTTTTAATTACACTCATGATATTCATTAATTATACTCATGATATTAATTACATTTGTGATATTCATTGATTACATTCGCAGTATTCATTCAATAATTATATTTATGATATTCATTAATTATATTAATTGTATTGATTTATTACATTCATGATATTATGTCCTGATACTACTGTCCATTTGGGAGGTTTTTCCATCACACAAAACAGAGATTCTGTACTTAGTAAATCATTGATCTATATTCCTTTCTTCACTACCTTGAGATAACATCTAATTTTTCTGTCTCTATGAATTTGTATATTCTATATATTTCATGTAATACAATTCTATAGTATTTGTCCTTTTTTTAAAATGTAAAAACATTTTATGTACAACTGCAGGAGAAATAATACACAGATAGCCTGAACAAAAATAGGTTATAATTTAAAAGTCTAGGGTTATTTTAAACAGTAAAATATTTTCTCTGTAGAAAATAGTATAAATGATAATGTTTCCCAATAAGCCCTTTTAAGCCAAATGGTAGCTGAATTATACATATAAATATTTATTAGACTCTGGGATACAGAAGAAACCTATCTTCATCTGTTCAGAGAGCTATGTTTTACTTAAGGCACACATCTTTAATCATAGCACTCAGGAGGCAGAGGCAGGTGGATCTCTGTGAGTTCCAGGCCATCTATGGTTACAATAATGAGACCTTGTCTCACAACAAAAAAAATCCTTCCAAAATCAACAGATAGAAACTGTTCAATAAATATTTGCAAATGTTTAAGTAAGTTAAACAGATCTTAATGTTTTCACTTCTCAGCTTTCCTTTATATGCAGTTATACCCTGTAGATAAAAGCAGTCCCTACTGTGGGTGGAGTGGAGCTTGCTAAGCTTTACCATTAAACACGTTTCTCAAAAAAAAAAAAAAAAAAAAAAAGGAAGGAAAGAAGGAAGGGAGGGAGGGAGAGAAGAAGACATTCTGTCCTAATCCCAAACTGGAATTCATTTAATGATTTTTTTTTTTAATGACTCAAGAGTGGGGCAGTGGTGGTACAGGTCTTTAATCCCAGCACTTGGAGACAGAGGCAGGTAGAATTTGTGAGTTTGAGGCTAGTCTGGTCTACAGAGTGCTGGTATTAATGGCATGTGCTACCACTGCCCAGCAAATTTCCTTATAATTTGTTATCAGTTTCTGTTTATTTATATACCTATTTTATTACTATGTTCAAAGTGTTATTTATTTATTTATTTTACACAGGGTCTCACATAGGCCAGGCTAACCTCAGACCTAGCTCCATGTGTAACTGAGGATGACCTTGTGCTCCTGACACTCCTACATCTCCTCCAGGTCACTGTCCCCTCCTTCTACCCGACCCTGAATGCTAGGATGAAAGTTGTTCACCACTATACCCAGCTAAGAGTTAGACTGTTTAAGTCAGTACAACTGCACATGAATACATAAACTAAGGCAAGTCAAAGTGTAAGCTGGAAATTCACTGAATATGTTTTGTTTGTCTGGAAGTATAATGTAGGAAATATAGAAAAAGAAGTTAGAATCAGCCGGGCGGTGGTGGCGCACGCCTTTAATCCCAGCACTCGGGAGGCAGAGCCAGGCGGATCTCTGTGAGTTCGAGGCCAGCCTGGGCTACCAAGTGAGTTCCAGGAGAGGCGCAAAGCTACACAGAGAAACCCTGTCTGGAAAAACCAAAAAAAAAAAAAAAAAAAAAAAAAAAAAGAAGTTAGAATCAAGAATGGGAAGTCTATTTTCCAACTTAATGTCTAAGTCAAACAGACAGACAGACACACACACACACACACACACACACTCCCCATAATGCTGAATTCTATTTACATTTTAAGCATGTGGGAATAGTAGAGACTAATCAAGATGATATTACTACTGGGTTCCTAGCTCTCAAAATTGAGTAATTGTGGGCTAGGTCGATGGCTCAGTGGTTAAGAGCATTTTCTGTTCTTTGTTTTTTTCGAGACAGGGTTTCTCTGTGTAGTTTTGGTGCCTGTCTTGGATCTTGCTCTGTAGACCAGGCTGGCCTTGAACTCACAGAGATCCGCCTGCCTCTGCCTCTTCAGTGCTGGCATTAAAGTCGTGCGCCACTGCTGCCTGGCAAAAAAAAAGACATTTTTATACATCCTGTGTAATATGAATATGTCTTAAAGACATTATGGTAAGGGCAGGTATGGTAGCACACACTTGAAATACCAACATTTAGGAAGCAGAAGGATCAAGAGTTCAAGGTCATCCTTAATTACAAAGTGAGTTGGAGGTCCGTCTAGGCTATATGAGACCCTGACTCAAAAAAAAAAAAATGAAAACAACAAACACCAAATAAAAATACATTCTCAAAACAAGACATAGGGCTGAAGAGATGATTCAGAGGTTAAAAGTACCTGTTGGTCCTGTAGAAGACCCAGGTTTAGTTCCCAGCATCCACATGGAGATTCACAACCATTCTTTTTAAAGATTTATTTATTTATTTAATATGCATTGGTGTTTTGCCTGGATGTATGCCTGCATGAGAGTATCGGGTGCCCTGGAACTGGCTTTACAGACAGTTGTGAGCTGCTATATAGGTGCTGGGAATCGAACTCAGGTCCTCTGGAAGAGCAGCTAGTGCTCTTAACTGCTGAGCCATCACTCCAGCCCCCTCACAACCATTCTCCAGATATAGGGGTTTTGACAACCTCTTTTGACCTTACCAGGCACCTGGCATACACATGGTGCACATACATACATACAGGCAAAACACTCATGTCATGAGCGCACAAAATACATCTAACTGAACAAACAAAACGTTAAAGGGCCGGAGAGATGGCTTGGAGGTTCAGAGTACTGGCTGCTCTTGTGAAAAACCTGGGTTCATTTCCCAGCACTCAAGTGGCAGCTGGCAACTATAACTCCAGTTTCAGGGGCTCTGACATCCTCACATAGACATACATGCAGGCAGAACACCAATGCATATAAAATAAAAGTAAATAAATCATTTAAAACAAAAAACAAAAACAATATATTATGGTAGTTGAAATATGCCACTCACAAAGACTATATGAATCTATTGACATGAGGTACATTGAGCAGTCAACTTAAAACAGGGCATGAAGGAAGGAAGGAAAGTAAGGGGATTTATCATGTAAATCTTTTGTCTTTTTAAAAAAGATATATTTTGCCGGTTGGTAGTGGCAAGTGCCTTTAATCCCAGCACTATCCAGAGGCAGAGACAAGTGAGTTTCAGTGAGGCCAGCCTGGTCTACAGAGCAAGTTCCAGGATAGCCAGGGTGGTTACACAGAGAAACCCTGTCTCCAAAACAAAAGAAAAAAGATGTATTTTATGTGTGTGTTTTGCCTGAATGTATGTATGTGCTCCATGTGTGTGCCTGGTGCCTTTGGAGGTCAGAAGAGAGGTTGGACCCTCAGGAACTGGAGTTATGGATAATTATGAGCTGCCATTCGAATGCTCAGAATCGAACTCTGGTCCTTTGCAAGAGCAGAATATGCGCTTCATAGCTGAGCCACCTCTCCAGCCTCAGGAGATTTATCATTTAATAGGTATGGAGTTTCAGTTTTACAAGATGAATAGGTCTAGGGATGCACCTGACTACGGTTGCACAACAATGGGAATGTCCTAACACCCTGAACTATGTACTCGAAATGGTCAAATAGGATCTGGGTATGATGGTGCATGCCTAAAATGACAGTATTTGTGAGGCAGAAGCAGGGGGATTGCAGCAAGTTTGAAGCCAGCCTGGGCTACATAGTCAGTCAGGGATACATAGTAAGACCCTATCTCAAAATAACAAAACAAAACAAAAACAAATAACAAAACAAAATAAAACAAAAACAAACCAAAAAAAATGTTAAGATGGTAAATTTTTGTTTTGTTTTGTTTTTGTTTTTTGAGACAGGGTTTCTCTGTGTAGTTTTTGTACCTGTCCTGGAACTCACTCTGTAGACCAGGCTGGCCTGGAACTCACAGAGATCCACCTGGCTCTGCCTCCCAAGTGCTGTGATTAAAGGTGTGCTCCACCACTGCCCGGCAAGATGGTAAATTTTACATTTAAACTTTCCCTCGTATTACATAGAGAAATATTATCACATTTAACAACTTATAAAGCAAGTGTACATGTAATGTAGTTTTAAGAAATAGCACATTGGCTGGGTGTGGTGTTGTAGGACTTTAATCCCAGCACTCAGGAGGCAGAGGCAGGGGGCATCTCTTAGTTGGAGGACAGCCTAGTCTACATTGTCTACACAGGGAGTTCCAAGTCAATCAGGGTTACAAAGTTAGACTCTGTTTCAAAAACAAACCAATCCAAAACAAATAAACAACAACATCCCCTACTCCCCTCCCCGTCGCCAAAATCCACAAAAATACATTTTGAGGGTACCCTGTGTCTGTCCTCATTACAACCCTCTTCCTACCATGACTAGTTGAATTAACGGCAAACAATGCAAACACATCTTTAAATTTCAATGTTTTCTGTAAATGCAAAACAAAAAAAATGTAAAAAGCAAAACCGTAAGAACTTTTAAAGGTGTCCTTTCTTCTTTCACTCTCTCTTGAAATTCTTATTCTAAAACCTATTTTGGTTCCATAGTTGACCTCACCTGTAGTGTTTAATTAAAAAAAAAAAACAAAACTTCAGCATAGATTTTTCACCCCTCCCTCTCTTGCCTTCAACTACAAAGAAACAATGATTTAAGCCCTTTGTGCCCTTTTAGAAAATTACACAGATACCCCATTGTGGAACCCTATAATCCCTCCGTGGAAAGGAAGAGATTAGCATATGAATACAAAGCAAAATGAATCCAGAATACAAAACGATCTATCTGAGTTGTGAAGGTTTTGTGTTCTTAAAAATGAATTTATTTCCTCTTTTGTATTGCCCCTTTCGTGGCCTAAGGGTTAAGGAAATTGAGCTTCCCCCTCTGCTCTGGCTACCCGGAAAAGGATTTTTAAAAAAACCACACACACACACACACACCCCAACAGATTCTAGGAGGTGCAAAACCAACAGATGGCTCCTAGCGCCAGTAATCGTCCGTGGAATCTGCTACACTCGAAATCTGCTTGCTTGCCTGTGAGGCGTGTAGAAAGTGCTGTTCGCTAACTGCGTGGTGAAGGAGAGAAAGCGATAGAAGAGAGAGCCATAATGCTGACGTTGAAGGCCCGGCCCTGTGAGGTTGCATAGGGTAAGTGGCGTTGGCCAGGCGGCGGTGGCGAAGGGGAAGGGAAGAGGATTGGGGCTAGGGGCGGGGCTTGACGCGCAGCGTGGCTCCTGATTGCTGGGGCGCTGCTGCCAATCTTGCAGATCCGCTCGCTTAACCAGTGCGCTGGCGAGACGCGCTCAGATATACTGAGCGAGCGCTGAGAGGCAGCCTCAGATCCTGACGGTGCAGCAGCCCGCAGCCTCAGCCAGGGAGTCCCAGCCGCTTTCAATGGAGGAGAAGCCCGGCCAGCCACAGCCTCAGCACCATCACAGCCACCACCATCCGCACCATCACCCCCAGCAGCAGCAGTCGCACCACCACCACCATTATTACTTCTACAACCACAGCCACAACCACCACCACCACCACCATCACCAGCAGCCTCACCAATACCTGCAGCATGGAGCCGAGGGCAGCCCCAAGGCCCAGCCCAAGCCGCTGAAACATGAGCAGAAACACACCCTCCAGCAGCACCAGGAAACGCCGAAGAAGAAAACAGGTCTGGGAGGGAGGGCGGTGGGGGAAGGGGACCGGGATGGTGGAGTGGAGGGAGGGAGGGGGGGGGGCGGGCGGCCGAGGGGATGGGGGTGGGGCTAGATGTGAAAAGCGCGGACCGGGTCGGGGTGTGCGTCCCGCGGGGGGGCCCGGGGATGCCCCCTTCCATTCTTCCCGGGCGCGGGCCGCGAGGTGGGGGGATCGCAGCGCCCTCTCCTTTCCCTTCAGCATGGGAGAGGCCCAAGCGGGCCTGCGTGACCTTCCCCGGCCCCCGCCCCGGCTGGAGGCAGACCTGGACGCCCGGCCTTGGGACTCCCCAACAGTATTATTTTTTTCCCCCTCTTCTGCGGCCCTGGAGTTGGCCTGAATGCGGGGAGGAGGGGGGGGGAGAGGCTGAGAAGGGATGCAACTCGGCCGCCCTTAAAAAAAAAAAAATTAAAAAAAAATCCCCCCGAGGTGTGTGTGTAATTCAGGCGGGCCTAGTGAATCCCGGCCCGGGTGGTGTCGCGAGACCCTCCGGCGGGCGGGCGGGCAGCGGGCGGCGGGCGCCGGGCTGCGGGCTGAGCTGAGGAAGCCTCCTCCCTCGCCCGCCGCCCCAAGCCCACCTGTGGCCTTGGGGTTTGCCGTCTCGGGGCCGGCCGGGACCCCTTCGTCCCTCTGGTCATGTCCACCCCTGAAGGCCCCCGCCTCGGGGGCGCCGGGCCCCGCCGCCGGCCCGCGAGGCTTCTCCTCCCTGCGGAGGCCGGCGCCCCGGGCCCGCTCTCCGCCAGCGCCCGGCGAGGCTGGAATGTTCTCTCCTCCTCGCGGGGCCGCTTCCTGTCCGCCATGTTGGAAGCCGATTCCTGTCACCGACTCCGGCCGGCGGAGGAGCGGACGGGAGCGCGGGGGGGGGGGGTGCGGAGAGGGTGCCGAAGGCCCACACGGCACGCCGGGACCGGTGGCCCCGGGACCCCCGGCGGCCGGGGCCGGGGCCTGTCCCCCCCCCCACCCCCCCCGCAGTGCGGGCGGCCGGCGCCCCTCCCCCCGCCCCGCGCCGGGTTGTGTAACCCGGTGGCGGCCGCGCGGCCCCGGGCGGGTCCCTGGGGTGAGGGGCGGGGGCGGTTGGGGTGGGGGAGGGAGGCGGCCACGAGGGGAGCGGCCTGCACCGTGGACCCGCGCGCCGGCGGCCGCGTTTCCCGCTCCCGGGTGCGGCGGGAGGCGCGGGCGGGCGGGCGGGCGGGCGGCCGGGGCGGGGAGCCGGCCTCGAAGAGGAGCTTGAAGGGGTGGGGGGGAAGGAGGCCCGGGCGGCGGCCGCGGCCTTCCCGCGGGCCTTGGAGGGGCGAGGGGATTCGTTTTGGGTAGAGGCGGTGCCGGAGGCCGGGTGGGGGACCCAGCGGGAACCCGGCTCCCGGGTCACGAGTTTCTCTGCCACAGGAATCTCATCCCCTGCCAGGTTCGCTCACGACTCCGCCTCAGAGGCTTTCACTTAGGCCCTTTTCTTTGTAGCAGGCCCTTTCCTACCCGAAAAAAGGGGGGGGGGAAACAACCTCTTAAACCTTGTTCCATCCGTTTGCCACGGAAACTTCTGGGCAGGGTTAGTGAGTGCAGGGAGGGATTCATCAAATACTGGCTTGGAGGGACGAGGGCAGTTTGGGGCCCCTCTTT
Organism: Peromyscus californicus insignis; assembly: GCF_007827085.1. Taxonomy (NCBI): domain Eukaryota; kingdom Metazoa; phylum Chordata; class Mammalia; order Rodentia; family Cricetidae; genus Peromyscus; species Peromyscus californicus. The sequence continues at coordinate 45,278,901 of NW_026294551.1, read as the reverse complement.
AACGAACTGAAGTGGCTTGTCCGTGAGGTTGTGGCCATGCCAGTGGACAAGACTTTCGGGGGTATTCCAGTGAAAGGCATTTGGCGCGTTTTAAAACCGATGTCGATCCCCAAACTGAATTTTATTTAACATGTTAAACGTAAAAATGTGTTGAGGAAATACTCAAGAACTAAGCGTCAACGTCTCTATAATCGCAGATTAAAAGTGTTTATAAACTGAAGAGAAATGGAAGGGGATACTTAGAGAAATGTTAAACTCAGCTTGGCTTTTAATACAAGGAGTTACTGCTGAAAAACTTACCGTAGACAATGTAAGGTTGAAGACAAGCTCACAGCCTAGAAACTTAGGAATTATGTAACACTGCATTAATTTTGGTTTTTCAGAAGGTGAGAAAATATTAAGGTTGTCAAATAACGGTACTTCTTAGTTTTAAAATTTATGTTTTATGAAGTTTATGTATTCCCCACAGGATTCATCACTCCATAGAGATGCAGACCCTGAACCTTTGGAAGGGGCACCCCTCAAAATATGGGATGAAGAATAAGGAGGGAAATTGCGTTTAGGAAATTTTGAGAGAATATTAACAGTTTGGGGTAATCGGTTTTTCATGTGTGGTTTGGTCACACAGTGCTGTTGCTTCATTGTGTACAGTGCTAACTAAGAAAAGTAGAATATATTTGGGACATGCTTGTGGGTATTTATGACCTGTTACTCCCAAACCTTTCAGTAACTGGTTTTCTGAATCCAGAAGAGGGCACAAGAGAAGATCACATGTGCTGAGTGATGGCAGTGGCAGATCCAAAAGCTAGATTTATCAATACCCAAGTTTTGGCTGAGTCCATTTGAAGTGGAGTTAGCATGGCAGTCCTAAATAATAAAAGTGCTAGGAATTCTGTAATTTTCTGTAATAACTAGTCTTCACATTGTTCTTAAATATTTAAGCTTTAAAAGATGCCTTTCATACTTTGTGCATACCAAGGCCACAGGGGGAAAAGTATTATAAACTTAAATGCAAAAAGAAAAAAACAAAACTTTTGTCATTAAAATAAGTCTAGTGGGCTGTATTGTTTTGTAAACTGAGGATTGAACCTCAGTGTGCTAGGCAGGAGTTGTCTAACACTCAGCTACAGACTCAGCCCTTTTAAGTTGTAGTCCTGGTGTCTCACACTCCTGTAGCTGGAGTTAGTGTGGGCCACCATTTCTACCTGAGCTGGACAGGGTTGCAGGGATGCACCATTATGCCTGGCTCAACTTTCTGCTTTTTGTTTTTTAAGACAGGGTTTCTCTGCAACTCTGGCCTGGAACTCACTCTGTAGACCAGGCTGGTCTAGAACTCAGAGAGCCTGCCACTGCCTCTGCCTCTTGAGTGCTGGGATTAAGAATGTGCATTATCACTGCCCAGCAGCTTTCTGCATATTTTTTTAAGAAAATCTTATAGGAAAAATACCACATATGGACTTGTCTCTTGTTTCATAGTTAGACTCTTTCTATGAGGGGAAAAAAAAATTTGAGACAGAGTCTTAGTATGTAGTTCCGATTGGCCTGGAATTCATTTATATAGAATAGTCTGGCTTCAAACTCACAGATTGCCCTGCTTCTGCCTTCTCAGTGCTGGGATTGGAGGTATGGCCATCACATCTCTGTGAAAGCTTTTATTTGGAACTGGAGACAGCTTAGTGGTAGAGCACCTGCTAGGAATGTTCAGTCCTCGGCAGCACAGGAAATCTGTCTGTCACAGGTTTTTAAAAAAATGAAAAATAGTACTTTTAACACTGGAAAGTAAGTATTTTTTTTCTAACGACTAAGGGTTAAGCTTTGGACTTCAAACATGCCAGCCAGGAAGTTAAGAACTTTTATAAAATGTATTTTCCGATACAAGGGGGTAGTGGCACACGTCTTTAATCCCAGCACTTGGGAGGCAGAGGCAGGGGAAATCTCTTGAGTTTGAGCCAGCCTGGTCTACAGAGTGAGCTATAGCATGGCCAGGGCTACAGAGAAATGCTTTATTTGAAACAAAACCAAAAAAGTATTTTCTGTAGTTACTAAGATTACTCTTAGAATTGAGAGGATTTCCCAAAGGACTTTGGAGGTCATAAAGCAATTGATGGCTAATCACCATTTTACTAGCAAGTAGGAGTTGTGACCCAGTAGAACATTTGTAATCTTTAAACTTAACTGTAAACAGTGAAGTCTTTACATTCACATACTTGACAGCTTTAAAAAATTAGATTCCTTTGTAGTTTTGTGAGCAAGCAAATTTTCCATGAGGATAGAAAGCTAAGAACTCTAGACAGACCAGAATTTAGATTTCTAGTTCTGCCACTTTGTGACCTGGGTATTGCTTTATCTCTCTAGATCTTTTTAACCCCGGTATAAGAAAACAATTCTTAAGGGTTAGAAACATTGGTCCATATTTTTGTTTAATGTGTTGTGATATGTCCTGATCTCAAAGTCCACAGGGCTTATAGCTTTGTTAGGTGGGTTGGCAACTAGCCACTTATGCACGGTCTTCAATCCTCCCCCTCCCCCTGCCCCCTTTTAAAGATTGAATTCAGTGGTCATACATGCTAGGCAAAGGTTACAGCCTTAATTTTTTTCCTTTTACAGTTTACTGTATCTGAACAAAAGCCCAGAGGGTAGCACTGGTCCTACCTAATTGTGTTTGAGACAAGGTTCTACCAGGGTGGCTTCAAACATGGCAATCATCTTGCCTCTGTTTTCAGTGTGCTGGAATTGTATTGCATTTAATTAATTGTAAGGAAATTTTTATAACAGCCTCATGGCCATAATGTGTAGGTTTATTCTGTTTAGATAATCTAGAGGAATATTATGACATGCTGCTTGAGAGGTCCTGTTCTTTCTAGTTAATTCTGGCTACTGGTTCAGTAGATGGACCTGATGTGAATTGTGTCCTAATTCTGCCTCTGCCTAGCAGTGAAATGTTATAATCTGTGAAATGGGGCTGACAAGATTCTTTTCATAGAAATGGGAAGTAACAAACCTTACAGAATAGTATCTGGCCTTCAATAAACAGTTTTCCAGTCTTCAGTACTACTGTGACTTAAATTTTTGTTTTTGTTTTTGTTTTTGTTTTCCTTCTGTAGGCTATGGTGAAGTAAATGGTAATGCCGGAGAGAGAGAGATATCTTTAAAGAGCCTCAGTTCTGATGAAGCTACTAACCCTATTTCTAGGGTCCTCAATGGCAACCAGCAAGTTGTAGACACTAGCCTGAAGCAGACTGTAAAGACCAGCACCTTTGGAAAAGCAGGAATTAAAACCAAGAATTTTATTCAGAAAAACAGTATGGACAAAAAAAATGGGAAGTCTTATGAAAACAAATCTGGAGAGAACCAGGCTATAGATAAGACCGACACTGTAGCAATTCCAAATGGCGTTATAACAAATAATTCAGGCTATATCACTAATGGTTATATGGGCAAAGGAGCAGATAATGATGGTAGTGGATCTGAGAGTGGATATACCACTCCTAAAAAAAGGAAAGCTAGGCGCAATAGTGCCAAGGGTTGTGAAAACCTTAATTTAGTGCAGGACAAAATAATGCAGGAGACTAGTGTCCCAGCATTAAAACAGGGACTTGAAAGTTTAAAGCCTGACTACAGTGATCAAAAGGGAACTCGAGCAGATAACAGTTCGAAGCCTGTTTGGAAGTATGAAACTGGACCTGGAGGAACAAGTCGTGGAAAACCTGCTGTGGGTGACATACTTCGTAAAAGCTCAGATGTTAAACCTGGTTTGAACAACAAAAAGTTTGATGATCGGCCTAAAGGAAAGCATGCCTCAGCTGCTGCCTCCAAAGAGGACTCGTGGACCTTGTTTAAACCACCCCCAGTTTTTCCAGTGGACAATAGCAGTGCTAAAATAGTTCCTAAAATAAGTTATGCAAGCAAAGTTAAGGAAAACCTCAACAAAACTGTACAGAACTCTTCGGTGTCACCATCCTCATCTTCATCCTCTTCATTATCTACTGGGGAAACTCAGACCCAACCTTCAAGCCGACTGTCCCAGGTCCCCATGTCAGCTCTGAAATCTGTTACTTCTGCCAACTTTTCTAATGGGCCTGTTTTAGCAGGAACTGATGGAAATATGTATCCATCAGGGGGTCAGCCACTGCTAACTACTGCTGCTAATACTTTAACACCCATCTCTACTGGGACTGATTCAGTTCTTCAGGACATGAGTCTGACTTCAGCAGCTGTTGAACAAATTAAGTCTAGCCTTTTTATCTACCCTTCAAATATGCAAACGGTGCTGTTAAGCACTGCACAAGTAGATCTGCCTTCTCAGACAGATCAGCAAAACCTGGGGGATATCTTCCAGAATCAATGGGGTTTATCATTTATAAATGAGCCCAGTGCTGGCCCAGAGACTGTTATTGGAAAGTCATCAGATCATAAAGTGATGGAAGTGACATTTCAAGGAGAATATCCTGCCACTTTGGTTTCACAGGGTGCTGAAATAATTCCCTCAGGAACTGAGCATCCTGTGTTTCCCAAGGCTTATGAGCTGGAAAAACGGACTAGTCCTCAAGTTCTGGGTAACATTCTAAAACCCGGGACTACTGAGAGTGGAGCCTTATCCTTGGAACCCAGTCATATAGGTGACCTGCAAAAAGCAGACACCAGTAGTCAAGGTGCTTTAGTGTTTCTCTCAAAGGACTACGAAATAGAAAATCAAAATCCTCTGGCCTCTCCCACGAACACTTTGTTAGGCTCCGCCAAAGAACAGAGATACCAGAGAGGCCTAGAAAGGAATGATAGCTGGGGTTCTTTTGACCTGAGGGCTGCTATTGTATATCACACTAAAGGTAACATTTCTTTTTCAAAGATTCTGATGGGCTAATTTTGTCTTTGTATGTATACATATACTAGTATATTTGAGATTCTAGATTATGAATGAAGAAATAATTAGTATGAATTTCTTGATTCAAGGTCTTTGGAAACAATGTAGTTTTAGAGGAATGTAGTTTTCCAACATAAAATGAATTTTGTAGACAAGGGCCTTAAGTTTTGATCCCCTGTGTCCCAGGTGCTGCTGGGATTGCAGGTCTGTGCCGCCAAGTATGCCTGCCCCTCTGCTGATTAAATCCTAGCACCTGGAAGCAGAGTCAGGCAAATCTGAGTTTGAGGACAGCCTGGTCTACAGAGCCAAGTCCAGGACAGTCAGAACTACATAGAAAAACTTCTGTCTTGAAAAAACAGGAAAACAAAACAAACTCTTGGGCCTAGGAGATGGGCAAAGACACCTGTTTTCAAGCCTTATGACCTGAATTTGATCCATGCTTCCCAAATGGTGGAAAGAGAACTGACTCCTGCAAGTTGTCCTTTGACCTCCACATTTGTGCCATGGCAGATCCCTCCATCTTCAAAATAAATATAAATTTTTTGGGGGGTGGGAGTAGACAGGGTTTCCTGAAACTCAGTCTGTAGACCAGGCTGGCCTGGAACTTAACAGAGATCCACTTGCTTCTCCGCCTTCCCAGTGCTGGGATTAAAGGCATGTTACCGCCACCACCCAGCAAATTTGCTTCCTTCTATCTTTACTTCTTTTGGCCTAAGTCTCTGGACTTCCATTCATAACTCCCTAACCATTCTTCACAAAAGAGGTGGAATAATCTTAACTTATAAATTCACAGGCTGCAGATGTAACTTGCTGGTGGATTGCTTCCTGATGTTAGTCTGGTTTCTGTGTTGTGATAAAACACTGACCTTTTAAATCAACTTGGGCAAAAAAAAAAAAAAAAGGTGCTTATTTGGACTACAGGTTACCAAACATAACAGAAGCCAGGGCAGGAGTTCAAGACAGGAACCTAGAAGCAGGAACTAGAGCAGAGACCAGAGAGCAATGCTGCTAACTGGCTTGCTCCCCATGGCTTGCTTAGTTACCTTTCTTTTATATCCCAGGACCATGTGCCTAAGGATGGTACCACTCACAGTATACAGGGCCCTCCTACATTAATTAGCAGTCAAGAAAATGCCCCACTGATGTGCCCACAGGCCAATTTAATGGAGGCATTTCCTCAATTGAGAATTTCTCCCAGGTGCATCTAGGTTTGTGTCAAGTTGAATAAGAAATATTAACCAACACACTTAGCATCTGTGAAAGCCTGGTCCAACTAGTACCACCAAAATTTTATTTATCTGCTTACTCATTTATAAATCAAATCATGGAATTCCTCTCCAAATTCCTTTCAACTACTATATTACAACCATTCTCTGTAATTGTAAGTCCTTTGCATAAATCAAGAAACTGCAACTCCAGCTTCAGGGGATCTGATGACCTCTTCTGGCCTCTGCAAGTACTGTACTCACGTGCACATTTTCATGCCCTGCCTCATGCATTTTATGTAATTAAAAAGAAAATAGGCGAAAAAGAATAGCCAGGCGGTGGTGATGCACGCCTTTAATCCCAGCACTTGGGGGGCAGAGGTAGTCAGATCTCTTAAGTTCAAGGTCAGCCTGGTCTACAGAGTTGCAAGACAGCTAAGGTCCTACCTCCCCTCCCCCCCAAAAAAAAGGGAGAAATTTTATTCTATGTAGCCCTGGGTGTCCTGGAACTAGTTATGTAGAGTAGGCTGGCCTTAAACTCAAATAATGGCCTGGCTCTGCCTTATGAGCACTAGGATTAAGGGTGTATGCTAATTTTTTACTAAATGCTGTATTTAGGTAGGAATCTGTAGGAATGAGGGAGCCTATCAGTTTGTAGGGGTGAAGGAATTACCACATTTTAGTATGAACCATTGCCTTAGAGAAGAATAACAAAGCTGTGTATGACTTCTTTGGAAGATGAATTTATGTATTTGAATATTTAACCTGCTAGTGTGTCTGTGCAACACACTAGTGCCTAGAGCCTAGGGTGTCAGATCCTCTTAGAATTGAACTTGGATCCTCTGCAAAAGGAAGAGGTGCTCCTAATTGCTGAGCCATCTCTCCAGCTAGCCTCTTTTTTTAAAAACTATTTTATGTGTATTGGTATTTTGCCTGCCTGCATGTCTCTGTTGAGGGTGTTGGATCCTTAGAACTGGGGTTACAGACAGTTGTGAGCTGCCATGTGGGTACTGGGAATCGAACTGAGGTCCTGTGAAAGGACAAGAGTTCTTAACTCTTAAGCCATCTCTCCAGTACCCCTTTTAAATTGAAAAAAACTTAAATTTCATATGTGAATACATCATTTTCCCCTCATTCCTCTGTTCCTTCTCAGACTTATCCTGTGTCCTCCTCCCCAAATTGGCTACCTCTTTTAGTTAGTGTTTTTTACATGTACATACATGCACACATGTATGTAAGAGTGCAGCTTGCTGAGTTCATCTAATGTTTAAATTTTCATTTAGGGCTGTCTGCTTGGGATTAGGGCGCTTATCCTAGAAAAGACTGATTTTTCCCTCTCTAGTGTCTGTTACTTTCCTGAAGCTCTTCATCCAGGTTTAGAGCATTGGTGAGATTTTCCCTACTAGTTTGCCTTTCTTGATCTGCAAAATGAAAGACATGCACTTTATATGTAGGTTTATTTATTTATTTTTTTATTTTGGTTTTTCCGAGACAGGGTTTCTCTGTGTAGCTTTGCGCCTTTCCTGGAACTCACTTGGTAGTCCAGGCTGGCCTCGAACTCACAGAGATCCGCCTGGCTCTGCCTCCCGAGTGCTGGGATTAAAGGCATGCGCCACCACTGCCCGGCATGACATGCACTTTATAAACATGTAGATTTTTTTATATTTGTTTCCCCTTTGTTAAAAAAAAAAAAAGGGCCGGGCGGTGGTGGCGCACGCCTTTAATCCCAGCACTCGGGAGGCAGAGCCAGGCGGATCTCTGTGAGTTCGAGGCCAGCCTGGGCTACCAAGTGAGTCCCAGGAAAGGCGCAAAGCTACACAGAGAAACCCTGTCTCGAAAAACCAAAAAAAAAAAAAAAAAGGAAGCTGGGTGTGATGGCACACCCTTAATCTCAGGTCAGTCTCTGAATTCCAGGACAGAGGACTACAGGGAGGAGATCCTGTCTCAAAACACTAAGAGGCCTGGGGGTGAGGAGGGCTTTGAGATTGACTAGTTTTGTGTTTTAGTTTTTTAGTTTTTATGTAAAGGTGTGCACCACCATGCCTAGCAATTTGTAGTTTTTTTTTTTTTTTTGGTTTTTCGAGACAGGGTTTCTCTGTGTAGCTTTGCGCCTTTCCTGGAACTCGCTCTGGAGACCAGGCTGGCCTCGAACTCACAGAGATCCGCCTGGCTCTGCCTCCCGAGTGCTGGGATTAAAGGCGTGCGCCACCACCGCCCAGCCGCAATTTGTAGTTTTAGAAGTAGAAATCTTGACAGGTAAAGGTTATTTTGACTTGCTCTCCAGATCTCTTTGGAAATAAAAGTTTAGAAGCTGAAAGTAGAGCAAAAGAGAAATGCTTATTAAGTCTCTTACGGTGTGTTTAATTATATATGTTAAATTCTGCCAAGGTAGTTGGGTAGTTTTGGTGTCATTTTCTGTGTCATCTGCTCTCCAGGGTCTATTATAGAAAATCGGTGTCTTGTAGTTTGTGATAATTATGTGAGCCTAAGAAGACATTGTTTCCTGCAACTTCCAAAAAGCAGTGAGATGATGTTCCCCTTAGGTGGTTAGTTGGTATGGTAGTTTTATGTTTGTTGTGTTTATCTCTTAGGTCCAAGGATTTCATATTGCCCAGATTATTAGCCTTGCCAAAAAAAATCTTTTTATCTTTTTTTTGTTTTTTGTTTTTGTAGTGGTGCTCGAGTTCAAACCCAGATCTTGTACATGCTTGGTGGCATACTACCATTGAGCTGTATCTTCAGTCATAATTATTTTTGTTTGTTTTTGAGACAAGGTCTCACTATGTTGACCAGGCTAGCCTCACAGAGTCTCTGCCACATGCTGGGATTTAAAGGCATGTGAACTCTTTAAGGGCTGAGTGCTGAGCCATCTGTCCAGCTGTTTGTTTTTTTTTTTTTAAAGACAAGATTTCTCTATATCACTGGCTATCCCGGAACTCACTTTTTGACCAGGCTGACCTTAGAGATCCACTTGCCTCTACCTTCTGACCTAGGATTTAAGGCATGTGCCACTACTCCCAGCTTTGTGGGGTGTGTGTGTGTGTCTGTGTGTCTGTCTGTCTGTCCCCGTCCGTTTTGTTTTTGTGAGACAGGCTTTCTTTGTATATCCTGGGCTATCCTGGAACTCACTCTGTAGACCAGGCTGGACTCAAACTTGAGATCCTCCTCCCTTTGCCTCCCTAATGCTGAGTGCTGGGATTAAAGGCATGGGCCACCATCACTGGCCTCTTTTTAAATGTAGAATTGATTTAGGTAAACTAAACACCATTTTACATGGTTGCAGTTATATTGAATTTAGTAAAGTTCATCAGCTTGAATTTTGCAGTTGAGCTTTAATAAAATTGATCAAACAGATATTTCCCCCTAAACAGAAAAGAACTGAGCAGATAATAGTTCATTTAGGTTCCAGGAGGGCAAGTTCTTTGATGTCTTCTTACTAAATATTGGTTGGTTCAGTAGTAGTTTACTGGCCTACTGATTTTTCTGTTTGAATCTGTTTTGAATCAGTATTTTGAAAGTATGGAGTTGCAGATGGCTGTGAGCTGTCCTGTGTGAGTGCTGGTAACCAAGCTACAGCCCTCTGGATAGAGCAGCAAGTGGTGACCACTGAGCCACCTCTCCAGTCTTCTGTATTTTTTTAAACTTTTAAAGGGAGTTTATCTTTCAATCATTTGAGCTTAACTAGACTATCAAGAGTATTATATATAGTGTTAGTATTATATATAGTGATGTATATATGTATATATATGTATTATATATAGTGTTAGTGTTCTGGTTCTTTCAGTGTTAAGTAATAATTTAAGTTAGGCTTGGAATTGGAAGTTCTGTGCATTTCTCTAGCTTCAAAAATAGGCCATTTAGCCGAGTGTCGGTGGCGTACATTTAATCCCAGCACTCAGGAGGCAGAGCCAGACAGATCTCATGAGTTCGAGGCCAGCCGGGTCTACAGAGCGAGATCCAAGACAGGCACCAAAACCACATGGATAAACCCTGTCTCAAAAAACAAAAGGGGGGGGGGGCATTTAACAATTTAATTTATTAAGTATTAGGAAAGTGTGTTATGTCATTTTAATAGGAGTGATAACATTTTAGGTTTAACATTACTTGCAGTCTCAGAAGTACTACTGATTTTTTTTAAAAAAATGTAAATGGCCGGGCGGTGGTGGCGCACGCCTTTAATCCCAGCACTCGGGAGGCAGAGCCAGGCGGATCTCTGTGAGTTCGAGGCCAGCCTGGACTACCAAGTGAGTTCCAGGAAAGGCGCAAAGCTACACAGAGAAACCCTGTCTCGAAAAACCAAAAAAAAAAAAAAAAAGTAAATGTTCAGTGCAATTAAAGGTACAGAATGATTTAAGGCCAATCTGGTCTACAGAGGGAGTTTCAGGGCAGCCAGAGTGTTGCACAGGAGAAAAAAAAAAAAGATACAAAATGACTACATTAAAGCATAAAGTCTTGTTTTGGCATTCTCTTAGCTATTCATGCGTATGTATTGTGTTACGAACTTTGCTTAAGAAATGACCATTAGCACAGAGACTATTGAAAACCCAGTTTGGGCTGAGCGGTGGTTGTGCACACCTTTAATCCCAGCACCTGGAGGCAGAGGCAGGCAGATCTGAGTTCCGAGGCTAGCCTGGTCTACAGAGAGAGATTTGGGACAACCAAGGCCACACAGAAAAACCCTATCTTGAAAAACCCAAAAAAAAAAAAAGAAAACCCAATTTGATTGATGTATGCCTATAATCCCAGCACTTGGCAGGAGAGGCAAGATCAGGAGTTTCATTAGAGTTCAAGACTGCCTTGGGATATACAAAATTCTATTTGAAAAAGACAGAAAAATAAGACTTGGTTGGATATAGAACTCAGTGGTAGAGTGCTTGCTTAACATGCATGGTAAGGCCCTCCATTCCCTAGTACCACAAATTTTTATCTTTGTGTGCTATTGTATGTAGAGCAGTGTCAACTATTTCAGGTGAAGTGTAGGTCCTTTTTGTTATGTCATGATAAAGTAATGATAATGCCTTTTCTGGAGTTTTGTTTTTGAGACAAAATCTTAACAGTGTACACTAGGCTAACATAAATTCACTTGCCTCTGCATGTATCACGATTCCTGGCCCAGCGCAAGTCTTTTAAGCATTAAATCCTGGGGCGTCACCTTGTTTTAACTATGGTAGAATCAAATCAATCTTTCTTTTTCTCTCTTTGCTCCTCTCTGTTATGGGGACTGAAATCAGGACCATAAATGTGCTAGGAAGGTAAAGGCTTCATTCCATTTAAAGCTGGGTGTGTGTGTGTCACATTTCTCCATTCTTCTGTGTCTGTGATGGACATTTGGATTGCTTCTACACTAGTTATTGTAGGTGATATTACCCTGAGCATCAAGACCCTGCTTCCAATTCTTGATTTTTTTTTTTTTTTTTTGGTGGGAAATACTGTACTGTTTTCAAAAGCAGTTTTACCTTGTACTACCAAGAGTGTACACGAGGGTTTGGGTTGCCCTACATCTTGGTCACTTCATAGTTTCTGTTTAATAGTAGCCATCCCATTCATCCCATTGTGTATGAGGGATGGGTAGTATCTTGTATGTAATTTATACTTTTCTGATGTTTGATAATTTAGCATCTTTTCATGTGCTTATATCTATTGAGAAATTTCTAAGAACTTGGCATAGTTTTGTGCCTTCTTTTTTTGGGTTTTTTTTTTTTTGGTTTTTTGGAGACAGGGTTTCTCTGTGTAGCCTTTTTCCTGGAACTCACTTGGTAGCCCAGGCTGGCCTCGAACTCACAGAGATCCGCCTGACTCTGCCTCCCGAGTGCTGGGATTAAAGGCATGCGCCATTTTGTTTTGTTTTTTCTTTTCAGGGTTTCTCTCTGTAACTTTGGCTGTCTTCGAACTTGCTCTGTAGACCAGGCTGGCCTCCGACTTAGAAGGATCCACCTGTTTCTGCCTGGAGTGCAAGGATGAGGGCACTGCCACACCCGGCTCCCATAATTTTTTTTTTTTTTAAAGTTAAAAAGAGGAAGGACTGGGTATATATAACTCGGTGAAGGAACGGTTGCCTCATAGGTGTTAAGGTCAATATTCAAACCTCAGTGCCACAAAACAATTCAGATGATGATAAATTTTACCTAGCATACTTAGTGGCAAGATAAAGAAATTAGAATTTATACTTAGTGGTTGGAATAAGTGAGATAACTTGAAAGTTATCCATCAGATAAAATCAGTCAATTTAGCCAGGCGTTGGTGGCACATGCCTTTAATCCCAGCACTCGGGAGGCAGAGGCAGGCGGATCTCTGTGAGTTCGAGGCCAGCCTGGTCTCCAAAGAGAATTCCAGGAGAGGAGCAAAGCTATACAGGGAAACCCTGTCTCGAAAAACCAAAAAAAAAAAAAGAAAAGAAAAAAGAAAAAAAAGTCAGTAAATTTAAAAAAATTATGCAAGGAAAGCCTAGTGGGAGTAGGTCCCAGAGATCAGGCTCAGGTCTTTAGGTTTGACAGCAAGTGTCTTTATCTTCTTAGTTTTCTTAATAGCCCAATGATTAAATATTTTAATGTGTTATAAATTACAGTGCAAATACAATGTTAAAGTAATAACACTACAGATGGCTTCTAAGCTGCGTGTCACCTAGTTTAGAGTAACAGTTATGATCTATTTTTAAACTTATTTTTATTTTATGTGCATTGGTGTTTTGCTTGCATGTATGTCTGTGAGAGTGTCAGATTTGGAGTTACAGACAGTTGTGAGCTACCATGTGACTGCTGGGATTTTAACCTGGGCTCTCTGGAAAACAGTCAGTGCTTTTTAAACTGTTGAGCCATCTCTCCAGCCCTGGTTTTGATCTTTTAATCACCTGAAGCTAATGTCTTTTATGGAGAAACTACTAGTATAAAAATATACTTCAGACAACTAGAGACTATTAAGTCAATTTGTGACAGGTTATTAGCATAGACAGTTTGGTCCACAGTTTCAGGTTTGGTCTTGCAAAAAAAAATACATATTTTATACACACACACCCCTCACGTGCCTGCACAGGCTCATTGTCTGCCTCAATTAGAAACTATAGGTCTAGCTGGATGGTGGTGGCGCACACCTTTAATCCCAGCATAGAGAGAGTGAGTTCCAGGACAGCCAGAGCCACACAGAGAAACCATGAACCCTGTCTCAAAAATAACAACAAAAAAACTGTAGGTCTAAAATCTTGGCTCGATTCTCTCTCTCTCTCTCTCTCTCTCTCTCTCTCTCTCTCTCTCTCTCTCACACACACACACACACACACACACACACACACACACTTTGCCACAGTTTTCTATATTATTAAGGAGTATAGCACTAATTTGGAAATGTATTTTTTCTTTTTCCTTTATGAAATACCTACCATAGACTATAAAGTACTTAGGCTTATTTATGAGGATTACTTTGACAAGATGAATCCTTTCCCTTAACAATACTTAGGTGTAGAGGCTAGGGATATATTCCAGTTCATAGAGTACTTGCCTAGCAGTAGCACATAAAATGTGTATTGGGCCGGGCGGTGGTGGCGCACGCCTTTAATCCCAGCACTCGGGAGGCAGAGCCAGGCGGATCTCTGTGAGTTCGAGGCCAGCCTGGGCTACCAAGTGAGTCCCAGGAAAGGCGCAAAGCTACACAGAGAAACCCTGTCTCCAAAAAACAAAAAACAAAAAACAACAAAAAAAAAAAAATGTGTATTGGTGGTATTTAGGAGGTAGAAGAGGAGAATAAAGAATTCAAGGTCATCCTGTACATGGAGTTTGAGGCCAGTGTGAATACATGAGACTCTATAAAAACATTTAGGTGAGGGAGAAAAACACAGTTATCTATGGTAAGATTTTAAATGTGAGGAGGAGACTAAAATAGGGAATTTCAGTAGAGATAAGAGGATTTCCAGTATAGAAAGGGTAGAAAAGAATAAGTACAGCTTGTATTTCATGGAACATATAAACTGAATTTTGATGGATGGGTTACTTTTTTTTTTTTTTCCTTTTTTGCTTGGAGACAGGGTCTCACTATGTTGCCTTGAACTACTTAGATCAGCTGGCCTGAAACTCTTATCCACCTGGTGTTGGTCTTAAACTTTTACTTAATTTTTAGGGATGTGTGTGTGTGTGTACTTGGGGATTTATGTGCATATACGAACTTGTGTAGGCCAGAAGATGACATCAGATTCTTGGGAACTGGAGTTTACAGACAGTTGTGAGCTGCTATGTGGGTGCTGGGAATTGAACTTGGGTTATCTAGAACAAGCCAGTGCTTAAGCTATTCAGCTGTTACATTTATTCATTTATTTGTTTTTCGATACAGGGTTTCTCTGTGTAGCTTTGGTGCCTGTTGTGGATCTCGCTCTGTAGACCAGGCTGGCCTTGAACTCACAGAGATCCACCTGCCTCTGCCTTCTTAGTGCTGGGATTAAAGGCATGGGCCATCACTGCCTGGCTACTTTTGTTTTTTTAGTATATGTGCTGCTGATGCAAGCACTACTTTTTTTTTTTTTTTTTTTGGTTTTTCGAGACAGGGTTTCTCTGTGTAGCTTTGCACCTTTCCTGGAACTCGCTTGGTAGTCCAGGCTGGCCTCGAACTCACAGAGATCTGCCCGGCTACTTTTTTTTTAATGTGCTTGTAATTACTGACTTTCTTACGTATTTTTGGGAAATTACCAATTCCAGACCAGCAGTTTACACTCAAACTAGTTTTAAGAACTGGGCCAGGACCTAGGAAAATCTCCACAGTAAGTGATAAAATAATAAATGCAATAAGAGAATCCATGAACTGGGTTGGGTGTGGAAGTGCTATAATCTCAGCGTTCTGGAAGTGGGGGTAGAATATCCACTTCAAGGCAAGCCCAGGCTATATATGGTAGGACTGTTTTAAACAAATAAAGCAGACAGAAAGGAGGGCCTGGTACTACAGGCTTGTAATTCTAGCTAATTGAGAAGCTGAAGCAGTGGCTTACAAACTCTAGGCCTACCTAGGTAGCTTCATAAGAATGTATCTACCAACAAAAGGACTAGGGATATAGCTTGCCTAATAAACACAAAAGAAGACTAGGTTTAATGCCCAGTACACGAAAAAGAATAAAATGATAAGAACAGTGGGGAAGTGCCTAAATAGGGGCATCAAGTGGCCAGATTTTACTAAGTAAAAATTATTAGTATTCACTTTAATTGTAGAATATGATTAGCACCACAATTTATAGTAAATGCCTGTAATCCCAGTACTTGGGAGATAGAGGTAGGGGTTCAAAGTCATTTTACATGATGGCAAGTTAAAGACCAGGCTGCATGTCTCAAAACATCAGAGAAAATGGATAGATAATGGCCTCTGTCTAATAGCAAAAACACAGATAAGGCCCACTCAGATTTTGGCTTCTAAATAAATAGTCCATTCACTCTTAAGATGAAAGAACAAGGCTCCCTAGAGAAATGATTGAGAAGAGGGAGTGTCTCATTCAAAAAACAGAAGCTACTGCTCAAAACATGATGGTTACATGCTAAAAGTCACAGGATAGGTCTAAAGAGATGGCTCAGTGAAGAGCATGCAGTTTGAGGCACCCATGCCTGAGGTCTTGAGGATTTGCACTCAAACACACTCTCCAGATGTACATATAATTTAAAATATTTTAAAAAGGCACAGGGTGCTTAGCTGGTTTTGTTATTGATAACTCCCAATTACTTTGTTGTTGAGATTAATCCACGGAGTCTATTTAGTGATCAAAGGAATTTATTTGGGGGTTAACTCACAAGACAGAAGAGAGGAATTTCTTGCAGGATCCTGGAAGGGTGAGGCATGATCCAGTGCAGTTCTCTGGCTAGCTCTGCCCTAGTCCATACCACATCCAAAACCACAAGGTAGCAAAGCCAAGAGAGTGCCATACCTGGTGGGCACGCCCTAGGGTCATACACCTTAAGGTCCTAGGCAGGTGTACCAGCAGTGCTTTGGGGCATGGCTCAAACAACCACCCACTACACTTTGTATTCGTGTTAAGAGAACAAATGAGGGGCTTGAGAGATGACTCAAAGGTTAAGAGCATCAGCTGCTCTTCCAGAGGTCCTGAGTTCAATTCCCAGCAACCACTTGGTGGCTCACAACCATCCGTAATGAGATCTGGTGCCCTCTTCTGGCCTGCAGGCATTCACGCAGGCAGAACACTATACATAATAAATAAACCTTAAAAAAAAAAAAAAGAACAAATGAATATCCTAGCATTTATAAATAGATTGAAACACTTCTTTTAGTTGAACCCAGATGTTAAGTTTGTTGTGTTCAACTCGATTAATATGGCACTAGTTTGTAGGTAAATTTAGAATTTTTTTTTCTGGGAACTTAAGTGGAAGAAGATAGAATATCCTAGGCAGAAAACCAGGTTGTTATTGTTGTTGGTACATGCCTTTAATCCCAGCGTTTAGGAGGCAGAGGTAGGTGGAACTCATGAGTTTGAGGCTAGCCTAGTCTTCTGAGTGAGTAGAACAAAAAATAGCTCAGACAGAGAAATACAAAGAGTATTTGTAATCACGTGGATGACCAAACTATTCAAAAATTGTAGATTGAGGGGGGTACATAAAGGTACTAATATTAACTCTTTTCTACAGAATTTGAAAATTGAGTATAAGGAGAGAAGGTTGTGGTTGGTTTGTAAAATTGACTTGGGATTGATTCAGAAGGATTGTTTTACATTCAAAGCGAGTCTGAACTTGGTTAGTTCCAGACCAGCCTGGGCTTTAGAGGTAAACCCTGTGTACAGTAAATAAACACTCCAGGAGGTAAAAGCAGGATCTTTTGAGTTCAAGAACAGCTTGGATATAACAACTTACAGGTCAGGCTACATAATTAAACCCTACCTTATTTATTTAGGTTTTTAGAGACAGGGTTTCTCTATGTAGTTTTTGGTGCCTGTCCTGGAACTCATATTCTGTAGACCAGGCTGGCCTCAAACTCACAGAGATCCACCTGGCTCTGCCTCCCGAGTGCTGGGATTAAAGGCCTGTGCCACCGCTGCTTGGCTATTTTAATTTTTAAAAACGACAGACTTTTTACTATGAAAGCTCAGCCAATAGCTTAGGCTTGTTACTAACTAGGTCTTAGAACTTTAACCCATTTTTCTCAATCTACTTTTTGTCTTGTGACTTTATTATCTTTACTCTGTACTGCCCATGCTGCTTCCTCTTTTGTCTGGCTGGCCACTCCCTTCCCAGTGTTCTCTGCCCCGAAAATTCATGCCTAGCTATTGGCTGTTTAGCTCTTTATTAAACTAATCATAATGACATCTTCACACAGTGTAAAGGAATATTCCACATTTAATGTCTTTTTAAATAACATTTTTTGTTCTTAATGTTTTTGTTTGTTTGCTTTTGAGGCAGGATCTCACTAGTCATGGCCCTGGCTGTCTTGGAACTTGCTACGTAGACCAGGCTGGCCTTGAACCTACAGAGCTCCTCCTGCCCCTGCCTCATGAGTTCTGGGATTATTTCAAAATGGACACAGAAAACAAATATCATTCACCTTAAGTAGAAGTTCAACGAAGCAGTATTACAAACCGTCTAAAATGAACTATAATGTATATAATACAGTACTGTAAAAATTTGGTAGCCATCTGTTGGGAGTCAGAATTATGTAGGGCTTATATATGGATTTAGCTCAGTGATAGGAAACCAAGGCTTTTTTTCCCCCAGTCTCTAGCACCGAAAGGAACAGGGAATATACTCACTGAGTAATGGTAGGAATAGGATCCTCCACCTCTGTCCTCATTTCATTGCTCAAGGGTCAGCTTTATACAATTTATATGTTCCCAATGACTCCAAATATTAAAATGTTCTCCTTTGCATATGTTAATTTCTATTTAAAATTCCACGAATGCCTCTGACATCATATTTATAGGAATCTCACATAAGCCTCCAAATTTGACAGATTTTTAAAAATACGTACTTTGGCTTTATCCTTTAATTGGATCCTATATTTGGAAAAGTTTTGTACTTTTCTCTATAGTAGAGAAATGTGAGAAAAGAAACAGTAAATAATTAACAGTGTAAGAACCCCAGTGACTTGTCTGTTTAGAATCTTTATTGGCTGCTTGATTTCTCATATGCTTTCCTGGCATAGTGATAATAAATTTACAGTAGTATTGGTTTGAATGGTCACTTAGAAAAAATTTATAGAAATTGGAGTTTCCTTTTGTGAGACAGGGTCTTACTATGTAGCAGTGGCTGAAGTACATTCATAGAAAAAAATGAAAATAAATTGCACTCGTTTCTATTGTGTATGTGTAGGTGATCTAGATAATTATGTTTATTTTGTTTGATTGTAGTTTCAAATTGGTATATAAAAATCTCTTAAAAAAAAAAAAAAACAGTTGTAACGGGGCAGTGGTGGTGCACTCCTATAATCCCAGCCATTGGGAGGCAGAGATAGGTGGAGCTCTGAGTTCAAGGCCAGCTTGGTCTACAGAGTGAGTTCCAGGACAGCCAGGGCTACATAGAGAAACTCTGTCTTGAAAAAAATCAAAAAAAAAGAAAGAAAAATGGTTGTACTGAATTCATATTTTTTCCCTTAGTTCAACCAAGATAAGCTTATCATTGCTTATATTAAAATAAGTCATGTGAGATTCAGAGACCAAAGATAACAGCTCTAAAAGAAACCATTTTTTTCTGATACTAGAAATAATTTTGGAGTGATGAGTATGATCTCCATCAGTAGATAACAGTTCCTTTACTGATATCTTCTCTTTGATCAGATTATTATAGTTCTATTCCCTTGTTAGTCCTCCAAGGAGAAGGAAATTTTTGTCATTATCTTTGGTATCAATAAAATTGACTTGGGTCATCTTTTTTTTTTTTTTTGGTGGTGGTGGTGGTGAGGTATTAAGACAGGTCTTGCTGTGTACTTAGGCTGGCCTCATATTGTTACCCTTTGCCTAAATCATGCCTGGATATGTAGTTTGTTGCTTCTCCAGATATCTGCCCAGGGGCTTGAAGGCCATAAACATACAGCTAAATTCAAACACATATAATACAACATTTAATATCTTGCTAATAGCTGGTCCTGGTGATACACACCTTTTATTCCATAACCCTGGAGGTTCAAGGCCCGCCTGGTTTGCATAGTGAATTCCAGGACATCCAGGGATACACAGAGGCCTTGTCCCCCTGCTTCCCTACCAAAAATTAGAATGACTTTGATTGTATCTTTGATTTTGTGGGGAGAGTATAGTATATAATTCTCAGCCTCTGTATATTTATTTGCAGTAAACTTATAGCTTTAGATCTGTATACTTAGTTTCTTCTAGTTTTGGGGGGGGTATTTTTGTACCCTAATGAGTCCTATTTAAACAGATTATGCTTAATACATAAAGTAGTGAGAAGATCAAGTTCTATAGTGCAAAATAATCTTTTTTTTTGTCTTTGTGTATGCATAAGAAAAGTACTATCTTGTTTTTGTGATGGTTCATTCCTTTTTCTGAATAGTTGGGCTACATTTCTATTTTCAGGGACTAATTCTCAGGATGAATACTATAATTTTGTATTATAAGCTATGTATTGTCTTACTCATTTAGATGTAAAGCATTCATTGAAAAGCACTGCAAAGATGGTTCTCACTGCCCTCTCTGTCACTGTGGTTTAGGCATATACATGCCCTTGTAAGATGTCAAACAAAGTAAGCATAAAACAAGTTTTACAGAAATTGGAACAAATGATGATTGTGTTAACAAATGGGATGTGAATTGGCATTTTGGCCTATGGACTTTGGTGTGGTTTAAGGGTCAGGACTACTTTTCTAGATATTTAAAAATGTTCTGTTGAGGAGACTTGAGCATTCTGCTGAGGAGTAGGCTGTCCAGTAAGTACTTGGGTAATAATAATGAAGTGAGAAATAATATTTAATATGCAGATTTTTGTATATATTTGCTATTTATAAACACTGAATATTGTTAGTTTTACATAGTAATTGGCTTTTAGTGTGTGTGTATCTGTCTGTATACACATGTGCTTACATATGTGTCTCACTAATGTGTGGAGGCCAAATAACAAACAACATCCTTCTACCATGTAGGTCTCAGAGATTGGACTTGAGTCAGTAGGCTGGGCAGGAAGTCATCCTGCCAGCCCAACAATTGATTTTTCATAATCAGTATGTACATAATCTAGATAATGCTTAAAAATTATTTGAAATTTCGGTACCTTGTGCTGCGTAGAGCTGTACTATTGTCAGTCAGCCCTACCTTTATTCCAGCAGTAATCAGTAGATTTTTCAGATGTAAGTAACAAAAGCATAGCATTATAAGGAATAGAAGTAGAGCTTTACACTGCATTCATTGAAGCTTGATGTGTAAAATAATTTTTTTCCTCTTTCTTATAGAAATGGAATCTATATGGAATTTGCAGAAGCAAGGTAAGAATGGTTAACTATTTTGAAATGTTTGTACTAATTAAAACATGACTTTGTTTTAGTGAGAATAATTGGAATCATGGCCTACCAAATGAACAGGCTTTGTATTTTGTATAGCCTTAACAATAATTATAGTCAAAAGGCAGTAGTTACATAACAAGACTGCTAAGACATTGTGGCTCACTTGTGATTCCAGCTCTTTGAAGGCTGAGGCTTTAAGTTCAAGGCTATTCTGGGCTGCAGTGTAAGACACGGTTGCAGGAAAAATGGAAAAACTCTACTTATTGAAATGGCTTTTCTACTGGTGTGATTACAAGAGGCTAAGAGTTTTTTGAGACAGAATTTCTCTATGTAGCCCTGGCTGCCCTCAACTTTATAGACCATGCTGGCCTTGATCTGCCTGCCTCTGCCTTCTGAGTGGTGGGATTAAAGGTGTGCACCACCACATCCAACAGAGGCTGCTTTTTACTCAGTGGCAGAGCTCATGATCTATATATATATGTATATATATATATATGGCCTTGGGTATGACCCCCATTACAGCCCTTCCTAGTGCCTTCCTGTCCCTTCCAAGTATAAATGATTCTAACTGAGGAAACCAATATACATGTTTTTATCTTTAGCCATTCTGCCTGTGTTTGTATGGTAGACAAAGGGATGATAATGATTGCTTAAGAATTGAAATTCAGGGGCTGGAGAGATGGCTCAGTGGTTAAGATCACTGACTGCTCTTTCAGAGAACCCAGGTTCAATTTCCAGCACCCACATGGCAGCTCACAACAGTCTGTAACTCCAGTTCCAGATCTGACATTCTCACACAGACATACATGCAGGCAAAACACCATAAACAAATAATTTTAAAAAATTGAAATGCATAATTTAATGAAAATTTTCAATGTTAACGAAACATTATCTATACTGTGTGTTCGGAAATATAAACAATAGCAAATTCACTTTTATCCTTCAACCATAATCAAGATTTGACAAGGAGGACAGGGACTGGGTGTACAATCTATGCATTTATAGTTTGACTGGAAAAGTGCTCACTGATGTTAGATTTGGATATTTAGAATCCTGTAAAAGGGGTTGAAGAGCTGGCTCAGCGATTAAGAGCACTGGTGCCTCACAACCATCTGTAGTGAGATCTGATGCCCTCTTCTGGCATAAGGTCAATAGGACACTAAATAAATAAATCTAAAAAAATTGTAATAGAATTATGTCTCATTTACTTCACTAGTTAATGTAAATGAAATTCAGGTAGCTCTGAAATCCCTAACTATCTGATGAATGTCCTTAGATTCTCTTTGACTCTACATGTTAGGAAGTTTCAGCTCACAGACAGCTAGGGAGTGACAGGAAATCTTGGTTTCTAACGTTTTTTCTATCTCCCTTGTTTTCTTTTTGAGATTATATTATAATTACATCATTTTCCCCATTCCTCCCTCCAAACCTTCCTTTATACCTCCTTGATTGCTTTCAAAATCGTGGTCTCAGCCAGGTGGCGGTGACGCATGCCTTTAATCCTAGCACTCAGAGAGCCAGGCGGATCTCTGAGTTCGAGGCCACCCTGGTCTACAGAGCGAGATCCAAGACAGACACCAAAACTACACAGAGAAACTCTGTCTGGGGGGGGGGGGGGGGGGGAATATATCGTGGTCTCTTTTCATTATTTGTTGTGCATGCATGTGTGAATAAATATACACACACACACACATATTCCTAAACACATAAATAACAACCTGCTCAGTTTGTATGATGTTACTCGTATGATGTTTTGGGTTTTTTTGTTGTTGTTTTTTAAGATTTATTTATTTATTATGTATACAGCATGTATGACTGCAGGCCAGAAGAGGGCACCAGATCTCATTACAGGTGGTTGTCAGCCACCATGTGGTTGCTGGGAATTGAACTCAGGACCTCTGGAAGAGCAGCCAGTGCTCTTAACTTCTGAGCCTTCTCTCCAGCCCCCTCATAATGATGTTTTAAGGGCCGACTATTTGATATTGGATAATCAGTTGGTGTGCTCTCTCCTAGGGAAGACTGTTTCTCAGCACTAAAGTGTTTTTTTGTTTGTTTGGGATTTTTGATTTTTCGCAACCGTTTATCTGTGTAGTTTTGGTACCTGTCCTGGATCTCGCTCTGTAGACCAGGCTGGCCTCAAACTCACAGAGATCCACCTGACTCTGTCTCCCGAGTGCTGGGATTAAAGGCGTGTATCACCACCACCCAGCCTCAAGTGTTTTTTAGTTGTTTGTAGTTCTTTGTGTAGGATTGAGGCTCCTGGGCTTTCCTTGTTTGCTTTAGCATGTCTGTTGTTGTCCTTGTTGAGCTCATGTTTAGGCAGTTAGGCTGGTGAGACTATGCGTGTAGCTTCTGACATTGCCAGGAGACAGTCTCTCAGCAAACTCCTGATCCTCTAGCATGTAATAATCTTTCCTCTCCATCTTCTGCAATGTTCCCTGATTTTAGGTATAGAATTGTTTTGTAGATGCATCCATTGGGACTGGGCTCTACAACTCTGCATTTTGATCGGTTGTAGTTTCTTTAATGGTCTCCATCTATTGCTTGATGTGATGTTAGGTGAGGATTATACTTCACCTGTCAGTATAAAAACAAATATTATTTATAGTGTAGTTAGGGTTATGGTGGATTAGTAAAGTAGTGGTTGTAGGTTCTCATCCCAGATCCATGATTTTACTAGCCATAGGTAATTGGCTAGGTTTCTAGTACCAGGAATGATTTCCTTAATTGAGTGGATCTTAAATCTCATTAGAGACTTGTTGGTTACTGGCAAGGTATGCATGCCAGTACTGCTTCCTGGGGGTTATCTGGTTGTAGTTTATAGGCATCATAGCTGCTCTCCCTTGTTTCTTACAGTGGCCAAAGATCAAGTCTTATTATTTAACACAGCCATTGCCTAATGATAATTGGCAAACACTTAAGAATTGCTTTCCTTATACATTTCAAATCAAATCAAACAAAAATGGAAAAAATAGACTAGAAAATGGTCTTCTCAAAATAGAACCACCTAATTGTATTATAAAATGGCTGTTGGCTATGGACATGAATATTTGTCTTCAGGACAGGTTGCCTTTGGAGTTCTAGAAAGGATATTTTTTATATTATCTCCTTGTTAATAGGGTAATTCTTTTTTGCGTGGGTGGGTTCCCCAAGACAGGGTTTTTCTGTGTAGCCCTGGCTGTCCTCAAACTAAAGTGTATGCCACCCCTGCCCAGTTTAAGCTAGGTTAATTCTTTGCGGGGGAAGCTCAAGACATAGTCTCTCTCAGCAGCCTTGGCTGTCCTAGAGCTCTATAGACGAGGCTGGTTGCTTCTGCCTCCTGAGTGCTGGAATTAAAGGCATGTGCCACCACCGCCCAGCTGATAGGTTAATTTTTTTAACCTGAGAAAAACTTAATATTATTGTCAGCCCTCTACCATTATATTAAATAATTAAAGATTTGCATGCCCTACTTGGGGGAGATTGGAGATTGGAGAACCCAGGACCTTGAACATGCTAGGAAAGTACTATGCTACTGAGCTATATCCCTAAATCCTAGTTTTTTTGGTTACTAAAGCATACTAACTTCCATGCACTTGGATGCTGAAGCAAAAGGATCATGAATTCTTGGCCAACCTGGGCTGAATTGGAAGAGTCCCAGCAGTTCTTGGAAATGGTATAGAACAAAAAATATTGTCTCCATTGAGTATAGGTAGTATCATGTACCTTTAATATCCCAACAGAGTCAGGCCAATCTAATCTCTTGAGATCAAGGCCAGCCAGGCTATAATAATAAAATAGTTAGATGGTTTAGCAGGTAAAGGTGTCTGCTGCCAAGCCTGGCATTGTGAGTTTAACCCCAGAACCCATATAAATAAAGGTGGACAGGAAAGAGAACTAACTCCAAAAAGTTGTCCTCTGCCCTTTGTATGTGCCACAGCATACCCATGAACATATATAAACATATAAGTGTGTAAATATAGAACAAATCTTAATGATATCTCTTGAGGAGAAGGGGGCAAAAATCATTAAAAGAATTTAGAGTGACATTAAAAAAAAATTACCTTGTAGTCTTTATCCAGGGATGTTTTGACAGTTTCATGTTTGCTGAGAATGAAGAGGGGGATAATAATATGGTGGGAAATAAGGAGCAAATAAGTTATTAGAACTAAACTGATTATTGTGTTATCGTGGATTAATATAAAATATTCGCTAGGTTTTACTTGAGCCATTTCTTGGTGCACATCCTACTCTGGTTAAAATAAATTTAGACTTCAAGCTGGGGCATGATGGCACATGGAGCAGCTGGGATGAAGGAGGTAGAAGGATCCAGGAGTTCAAGATCAGCTATATAGCAATTTCAGAGACCAGCCTGGATAGCATGAGACCTTGTCTTAAAAGCAAGCAAAAAAGACTTCCTTTGCTAAAAACAACAAAATAAACCCACGAAAAAGTTCTAGTAGTATTAAATTATTTGACTTAAACTTCCTTCTCCTTGCTTTCACATTTGCTGCTTTTATAATCAGGTGAATCATAAGGAGAACTCCTTATTAAATGAACTTAACTACTGTTAGTCTTTAGGAGGTGAAGCCCTTACTAGTTGGTAGAAGACAATGTTGGGACTTTGTTGGTAGTATTGAACAGCTCCATTTTGAATTGAGAAATTAGATCACACTTGGAAAGAAATTGCCTTTAAATTTTATTTTAATCAGACATGTAGCAGCTTAAATGGTGATTGTTTGGGATTTGTCTCTGGGTTAATTCTAGGGTTTTATTTTGATTTTTAATTAATTGACTTTTTTTTCTTTTTTTTCATTTTGCCTCTAGATCCCAAAAGGATAATCACTTACAATGAAGCCATGGATAGTCCAGATCAATGAAGGACCAGACTGCCTGTTTGTAACCTTTCTGCAGCATTAGAGCCACTGTTCATGGGGGACACAAGGCTTTTATGCTCCTAGATCTTCAACGCAGCAGAGGAACCATAAGTAGAATCACAGGATAATATATACAAATATATATATATACATATATATATATATATAGTTATTTAAAAAAAAGGCAACTGAAAGTAATTAGACTTCTTAAGGAATCAAATTTATTTCAAGAGACTACACATGGTTATTTAATCTCCGGTACTGAATAGTCTTTTTCTTTTATTTTGTTAGTTTTTGTTTTTAAGTGTGAATGCAAGTGATTAATGAATACAGACTTAACAAGCGTGGTTCTAAAGTTCCTGCTGTCATCGACTTGGGCAACAAATGACCCACTGGAAAAAAGGCAAATCCACTTACTAGACATCTGTATCTTGTTCTGTGACTAAAGTGATACACTAATCACGGGGAACCCAGAATGATGCAACACTTTCCCCTACTCCGCCCTTGATCTTTTAGTTTTATTTTGAGCCCTGTGAGAATGCTGGATAAATGCCTTGAAGTTTGCAGGGATGGTTTTTTGTTGTTGTTGTTGTTTTTTGTTTTTTGTTTTTTTTTTAATCCGATGATTTGCATGTCTTGCCAGGAGTTGTGCAGCCTCTGTGGGGTGTTGGGAATAGTTCCTTCCTTTCCTTTTATTTTTTGTGGGGTGGGGACAGGGGGAGGGCATTGAAGTTCCTGGAATAGTTTGTGGGTACATAGTTAACTTACTTTGGTTACATGTTTGACTTTTAACAGCTGACGAATCCAAGAATGTCACTTAATGAAAAGTTGCAGAACAAGTAATTGGCTGATAAATTATCCATTATAATTGTGTAACTGGGAGCAAAAATATATTCTGCTTTTCGCTGTAGGTGCTCAGACTTGCTCTCCGTCACTAACACTAAATGTGTACTCTTGTTTTTCATCAAACATCTAAGAGAAACTTATGTATCTTTCTGTAAATTCTTTTAATTTCAGTTTCTCATCAAAATCTAAAAAGGAAAAGTTCATGAAAAAAATGTTTGTTTTTAGCCAGTGAGGAGGTAATAAACACTGCTTGTAGAAGGTGTGTTTTCATGCAAATTCTACTTCTGAGCTTACTAGCTTCTAATTATATGGTAATATATTTTATTATTAGAGCAAGATGGATTTTTTAAGGAAAATAATGTGAAAATCTGAAAATTTTGTTTTGGGCAGAAAAAAGCATTAGCCCTGTCTTATCATCGCATTACCATCCTGTTGCGCTGCAGCTTGTGTATAGCATGCTAAAATTGTGTGTGTGTGTGTGTGTGTGTGTGTGTGTGTGTGTGTGTGTGTGTGTGTGTGTGTGTGTAAACTAAGGGTCCAATTTAAGACTGGGTGATGTTAGTGGCATAATAACAAGTTCTCTGGCCTGATGCATCACATCACACACATACACATACAGAGAAATTAGTGTATCCATGTATGTCAAATACAAGTTAAAATAGCAGGGCATTTATATGTATAGAGTTGCAGTCTTCTAACAAAGGCAGACTGGATCTCCGGACACATTTGGGGAGAAAGTACTTTTTACTCTATTTGTTTTGTAAGAAATGTCCAGTTTTGAGTGATTGTAGTATGGATGGATTTTCTGGTTTTGTTAATTATTTCAGGTTTTTAACAAA
Organism: Peromyscus californicus insignis; assembly: GCF_007827085.1. Lineage (NCBI taxonomy): Eukaryota > Metazoa > Chordata > Mammalia > Rodentia > Cricetidae > Peromyscus > Peromyscus californicus. Next base: position 45,251,882 of record NW_026294551.1, on the reverse strand, counting down.
TAGTTCACGAAAGAAGCTATTTGATTTACCGCAGAGGAAAATACTTTTTAGTCTGGATTTCTGCCCTGCTTAGATTTTTAAAAAAGTATAAGCATGGATTGCCAATTCCACTTGATGTAAACAAAACTTTTTATACATAATATATATAATAACTTATTGTATCAGTCCAGGTTCAGAAACTTGTGGTAGGCCAGTTTCAGATAGTTTCATTTCACCTGTAAACTGTATCACTTTTACTGATATTGTAATTTTCAAATGTATAATATGTTTACAGATGTGCCCTGCATTTAGTGCTTTGTTCCTAGTTTGATTTTTTTGTTGAGTCTCCTGCCTGCTTGCCAAAAGCTAGGATGCTTCAGGCCCCGTGTACAAGTCAAAGGGAGGCATCCTTGAGCTTTAAAGCATTGAACAAACTGGAAAATGCAACACGCCACATACTGAACTGAAAAAAGTCTTGTGTTTTGTGTTTCTTTCTTTCTTTTTTTTTTTTTTAATAAAAATTTTCAAAAGTTAAAAAAAAAAGTTGATTAAAGAAAAAAGAGGCTCCAGTTTGTTTTATAGGTTTTAAAGTTCTGCTGTGTGTTTAATTGCCTTGTGTAACCACTTGTCGCCTTAGGGCCAAATTCTTACCCCAGTCATTTTTTAAATGTCCATTTTGCTTGCCTGGAATTTTAAAGTTCTTGGGTTGCACAAATCACAAAAAACTTGCTTGGTTTGTGGCATACAAGGTTGAACATAATCAAAATGGAAAGAAAAATCCAGTTTCCTGAATTGGGCTTTTAAACATAGAAGTAATGCTTAGTACCTTTAAAAGCCTTCTCTTTCATAATTCCCTTTCCATGTCCTTCACACCTGTTCAGAGAAGCTAAAGAGAATGTATCTCTTCTCTGTTTGTCCAAAGGTTGAGAGTCTCACTTTTAAATGAAACAATACATTTCACTTTGATTGCTCCACTGAAATTTTCTTGGTTGATATGGTTAAGAGGTATATATGTCTCTCAACTTTCTGGGATCCCTAGTGGCCCATCAGATTAACTGTCAGTATTTTTTGGACATTGGGTTAATGGACTTAATTGCCTCAGTACAAGCAGGACTTTGGGACAAATCTCCTTTGTGCTGTTGGATACTTGTCTCTATTTCTCCTTAGGTCCTCACACAATTCCTTACAGAGCACTTATTAAAAAAAGTCTTACGAGTTCATCTGTTTTCTGATTATTTTTGTGTAAGCTTCTAAAGAAACATCAGCTGTGATTAATTTAGCACATTTAAATAACAGTATGTTGTTGGCATAAAGAATTTTTCTTCAACTCAGAGTATTAGTACTGTAGCATAAACCAAATACAGTCTAGAGGGGATTTTTAACATCCCTCCATTTAAAAGACTGAAAAAGATGTGTGTGTATGGATGTATGTATGTTGGGGTGCTTGTGTGTGAGGGAAAGATGAAGATACTAAGAATTAGTAAATGAATGTGTAAGACATTATATTAGTATTCAGAGAATGAAACTTGTATTTATTTTGTGCCATTTGTTTTCATTACATGGAATAAAGTTGGGTGGTTTAAATCCTTAAAGGGTAGTACTAGAGAAAATGGCACTAAGGATGAAATCATGACCTATTTTTTTAATAGCTAAGAAACTAATTATGGGTAATGATTTCTTTTTCAGTTTGTCTTGATTGTAGGTTTTGCGTCACATACCACTCACTTTTGTGTAAAATGTCTTGAATAATCTCCCTTCCCCACAAAAGACAGGGTGTATTTATCTTTTCTCTATTCACCCCCACTTCAACAACCTGAAGTTAATTGAATAGTGTTTCCTCTAACCTTAGTAATGAACTTTCACATCAATAAAGTGTGTTTATGGTGTCTATAGTAGCCTGCCCTTTTCTACTTTCTAGGAGGGGATAGCCAATATCTAGAGACTTGTTAGTGACAACTTTTTGCTGTCCTCCATCTACTTCCTAGTTACCACTCAGAGTCTGCACAAATTTCATAAATGAAAAAAAGTGTTTTTGGTTTGTTTTTTTTTATGACAGTTTTTAAAGAAAATAAACCCCAATTGATGAAGTAGTTTATTCACACAATAGGAGGACACAGCAGCAGCAGTTTCACACTTGGTGATTAGACTTGTTGCCAGCTCTCACCAAAAGTTTTGTTTTGTTTGTTTTATAAACTTTAAGGTCAGAGAAAGGGTATGTAATGTGAACTACCAGATGGCTACAGGCAAGGAAATTTAAGACTTGGCTCAATTTAAAAGTCTGTCAAATGTGGTATGTGAGGGTGTCTCTCAGTCACTTCGTGTTCAAATAGCTAAGGGTTTGATGCCGCTTCCACTTGACCATATCTTCAAAGGACACAATTCCTCTTACGTTAACCAGCTGAAGAACTAGTACAATGTAGTGAGTGGGTCAAATACATGAAATGGACAGTAGCCTGTTGATGTATGCCTGCCAGGGTAGACTTTGATAGGACTGTCTAACCATTGGAAAGGGTGGGATATGCTTATCTTCCCCATCCCCCAGTAGTTTGGAAAGGAAGCACAGAACCAGAGTAGAAGCATGAGTAGCTGCTTAAAGATGGCCAGAAGAACACAGGCTAACAGTTCTGAAAACGAGTGTTTAGAAACACTTAGATATGTTAGAAGCAAGGCTGTTCTGTGTTGGTGTAAAGAATGATAAATCAACTCTACTCAAGTGCTGATTTACTGAGTTTTAAGAAAGAAAGGCCTTGAAGAACTATAGGATGCCAGCAGTAGTTTGAGAGTTTTAAGCTCTATGGTAAAATGTTCAACAAAGCATCAGTAGTTTGTTACTTTTGTATTACAAGGACTATCAAACAGCAGTTAGGAACTGGAAACCTAACAGACACCTGAGCTGTAGTGGGATTGCTGGTTCAGACATTTCCTATTCAGAAAATATTGTTCTGTCCAGAGTTCTGAAGCCATTTTACATCGTTGTGGTGTCTGGTTTTTAACAGCCTTATTATAAAAGCTACAAATGTTTACCCGCTAGTTCACTTTTGCTTTCACTGTATATCAGTTGTTATCTACAGACCAAACCAACTTAGATCAACATTACAATAGCTTTCCATATATGCCCCCTTTTCCTCAGGTGCTAAACAAAGGCTCCAAAATGAATACTGCTTTAGTGACATCTGTTTTATTCTTAAAATGCACATTTCTTTTGCTAATTGTAAAGATTTGGTGTTAACAAAGTGGTTTTAATATGTAAATATGAACGATACCTTAAGTTCTATTTGTCTATTAAGTCTTTGCATTTATCTTTTGTAGATAATTTTTCACAATCTTGAATACATTTCATTAGGTATTATTGCATCTTTAGAATGAAAACAACTGTTTTGTCTTAGATAACGCCTGCTGCTGCTGCTATGGGAAACTGAAAATCAAGAATGTGATGCACTTTTTAACATTACTATATACCATAGGTTACTTTAATATCTTTTCTCTGTAGCACAGCCACTAACAAAAGTGAACAGAGTGTATAATTCTCTTCAGGAGTGAGTCAGTAGTCTGTAGTTTGTATTGACCTATGAAGGGGACAGTAACTTAGGAATAAACTTTTGGTTAATATTATACTTTTTGGCCTTAAAGTGTCTTCTACTACTGAAAATAGTTTAAATCTTAGCTTTGTTTCTATTACTCTCTCTCTGCTTTAAAAAGAATTAGGATGAATTAAAGGAAGTAAGTTTTTTTAAATCAGTAAGCTGGCTTTTTTTTTTTTAATTTGTATCAGAGAAGTAATGCTGCCCTGAACCAGTCATATTTAGTTTAACAAAGCTCCCAACTATTCTGCTTCTCTAGTATATATTTTACTTAACAAAGGTAAACAAAGTATAAGAATGCTACTTGACAAAGGAAAAATCTTCTCAAGCACATACTAAAAACATGAAGGAGAAAAAACCCAAAATGTGTAGGAGAGGAACACCAAATGAGGTGGAGGAATATGAGAAAGATGTGTGGTCCAAAGCTATCTGGTTATATTTTGATGTTGCCAATATTACAGAGCCAAAATTTTAATTTGCTTACTTAATATATTTGTTGGCCAGAGATCTATTTTTATATCAGTGTGCCTTGCATGTATATTAACTTTTGGAAAGGCCATGTAGTAATGCCTGAGATGCTGATGGTTCTTACCACCTCACTGATTTTTACGCAGTTGAAATGCTCATTCTATTGCCCAACTGGTGCTCTCTGTTTAAAGTCATAGATCTTGTCAAACTGGAACTCTTTTATAAACTGGGGAAGTGACTTGCTTTTTCACTAGTTTGTCCTCACAGACCTCCCTCCCTCTCTCCCTCCCTCTCTCTCTCCCTCCTTCCCTCTCCCTCCCTCCCTCCCTCCCTCCCTCCCTCTCTCTCTCTCTCTCTTTCCCTCCCTCTCTCTCTCTCTCTCTCTCTCTCTCTCTCTCTCTCTCCCCCTCCCTCCCTCCCCCCCTCCCTCTCTCTCTCTCTCCTTCTCCTCTTTCTTTCTCTTTCTCTTTTTTCCCAGTCTGTTAGTGGCTGGTCTGTAGTGGGAAATAGTAAAAAGGATTCTTCACTACCTACCCCACCCCCGACACCACCTTCAAGTAATGTGATGACACCATTTCTTTGTGCGCTTTGAAAAAAGTTTCAGCTTGCTGTCTCCTTTAGTGTTATGAAAGGTGTTATTAAAAGCATTGTTTGCAAAATACAGGAAGATGATGGGAGTCCACATTTAATTGGGGATTCTTTGTGAGCTTTGGTCCAAATTATTGGCTCTTTCCAACAAAATTTTTTATTGTTAAAGCACCTTGCTTAGAAAATTTTAAATATTCATGTCTGCAACAATTGTCTCTAATAAACTGTGCAATTCTTGTCATTAAAAAAACAAAAAACAAAAACAGATCTGAACTCCCTAATGTGACTTGTTAGTTTCTGTATTTCCTGCCAGTGTAAATGTGAAAAGCTTTGCTTGCATTACGTTTTAGAAATGCATTTTGCACACTCAGTTTTGCCGAAGCTCCGTGAAAAGGTTAGATCTAAGTAGATGAATAAAGCTATGCACATGTTTTGAAAGTTTAATTTGTGTGTCATTACCAAAAGTCATTATTTTGCTGTTCTTAGCTTTACCATCTTTGGAAACATGGTTCAAAGTTACAATTCTGGGCTAGCTCATCAGTGGAAGTACAAGGGAGGAAAACTGGCACCCGGTGAATAAAGTTCCGTTGAAATGAGAGCTTGACTTGTTATCTATTAAAGAGCTTTTCTTGAAATAGGGCATTTGTATCAGCTTTATAAACCATGGATCTAATGCTCTTCTCAGTGAGGGTTTGAATATGAAAAGAAAGGGAAAGTCAGTCATTTAAGCTGAAATGAAGGAAAGACCTTTGCTCTGTCACAGACCAAAGCTCTGTGACAATGTTATAAGTCTTAAAGCTGGTTTAAAGATAGGGTGACCCCCCCCTTTTAAATCTTTATTGCTTTAACATGAATTTGATTAGCTGGATGATTTGATACCAAAATCATTCAGTTGTTTAAAAGTCAAAACACATGTTTTTTTTTTTAAAAAAAAAATCCCAAGCTGATAACAAGTTCAGGAGTTGGGCACATTGGGTTCATTCACTGCAGTTGCATGTACTAAGTAGTTTCACATAACATGAAGTGTGCACTTAATAAGGTTGTATAGATGCGCTGGCCAGATCTTGTCATTCATCTTTTAACAGATAACTTCTGTAAATTTTCTTAGGACATTTGTAGGAGAAGTTGGGTAGAAGATAACTAACAATGGCATTTTCCCCAGGCTCCTAGATATGAGATTTCATTTTACAGCTTTGTCTATATCTAAAAGAGGATTTACTTCTCTTTCATTTTGGTGTGTGTTATCGACTTTAAAAATAAAGCAGAAATTCTGTTCATAGTGGAAGTTAACGACTAGTAAAATATTCAAAATGTGGTCTATAATGCATAGCCTTACAAACACAGGTAGTAGCAAACAGCATGGATGGCTTCCAGTACTCTTGAGCATCTACCAGTAGTTCATTTATGTCCAGTCTTAGAGCACACTGGTAGCTGGGTTTTATGGTGCACACCTGTAATCCTGGCAACCAGAAGGCTGAAGCAGGAGGATTGTGAGTTCAAAGCTAGACTGGCCTGCATAGCAACAACATAGCAAATGTATTGGAGAAGTAATCTCTGTATTGTGTGCACAGACATTTACTTAGGAGCTGGGTTGCCTTTAATTTTGGGAGGGAATACTTAGTGAATTACAGTTATGTTAGATGTTGGCCCTTTTCCCTCTGGAAATTTTTTCAGTATTTGTTTTGCCCAGTTTAAAAAATAATAAAAGTAGGTATTTTCTAGATAGAAGAACAGTGACCAGAAATTTACCGTTTTGCTAAGTAACTAACTGCTTAGGTATTTACTAAAGCTGTTGCTGATGTTATGGATTCCAAGGAAGTATCAGTTACATGATGATCTTCCTTTATCAATGTCTTACTTAATGTTCAGTGTTTTAAAAATACAAAATTACACTCTACAACCATACTCAGATTTACTTATTTTATCAGAAAAACTTGAGAGATTTGTAGATCAAATAAGACAATAAGTGTACATTGTTGAATAAAAAACATTTCAAGTTTTTGAGGTGTTTGTGTTATTTTTTTGTGTGTGCTTTAATTTTTTTTAATTCTTTACTGAAAACTTGGAATTGTGACATTGACTATTTTCCAAAAGTTAATTTGCAAAGGACTTCAATCTTAAAGATACTATGATTAATATGTCTTTTTTTTTTTTTTTTTCTTGAGACACAGTCTTGCTATGTAGCTCTGGTTGTCCTGGAACTCACTGTGTAGACCAGGCTGGCTTCAAACTCACAGATCCTGTCTCTGTCTCCCAAGAACTGGGATTAAAGGCATGGCCTTGCCTGTCTAGTTTTTCTTGAATAATCTTTGAGATGTCTTCTTGCCTTCTAGAGAGTGTTTAGTAGATTTTTATAACTTTAAAGGAAGATTTTTTTTTTAATCGGGGTGGGGTGAGGTATGTGTAGGTGCCTGTGGAGACCAGAGACATCAGATCTCTGGAGCTGTATTTAAGTTGTTTGAACTACCTCAAGTGGGTGCTGGGAACCAAGAGTCTCTGTAAGAACAGTACAGCACTCTTAACCAATGAGCCAATTCTCAAGTTCTTATAACTCTTAAATTTTTCTTTAAAGGTTTATTTATTATGTATACAGTGTTCTGCCTGCATATATGCCTGTAGGCCAGAAGAGGGCACCAGATCTCATTATAGATGGTTGTGAGCCACCATGTGGTTGCTGGGAATTGAACTCGGGACCTCTGGAAGAGCAACCGGTGCTCTTAACCATTGAGCCATCTCTCCAGCCCCCAAAAAGATATTTGTTTACCATATATATTTTTTCATAAGTTGAAAAATGCGAGAAAGATAAGATTAGAATGGTGGGGATAGTGAGAAAGGATGCATAATCAGTCATATAGTGATAGTATTTGGATTATTCTTTTGATATGGAGAATATTGTCGTTGGCCTGGCAAATAACTGACAAGGACATACAAGGGCCTTTTTGGGTTGTTTATTTTCCAAGGTGATTTTTCTGTGTGGCTCTCGCTGTTTTAGAACTAGCCCTATAGACCAGGCTGGCCTCAGTTGAACTCCAAAGATCCTCTTGCCTCTTCCTTCAGAGTGCTGGGACTAAAGGTTTGCGTCACCACCACCTGACCCGGGGATTTGGGGTTTTATCAAGACTGTCTTTGAAATGTCAGCCACAAAAGGGATTTGTGTGTGGTAGTTAATTCAGTCTCCAAGGCTTTTTTTTTTTTTTTTTTAAATGACATTTATTGTGGATTTTAGCAGCTAACATTTGGAAGCAGTGTCTGGGCAGAACATAAAATTCTAGAGTGCTTAGCAGGGTTTCATGCTTGAGGCAATTTGGGACTTTTAATCCACTACTGTTGGATACGGCGAATTGATTGGATCTGAGAAGTCTGGGCATGAGATCCCCACTCTCTCCAGTGTTTGTAGTCTCCTCCATGATGGTCACATTCCAAGATATACTGATAACCACGATATCCAGGATACTGGTAGCAAACCCAGCTAGGAAATTCAAAGCACATTGCATTATTAAATCTAAGAACTGGACATGTACCCCCAAACCTGAATCTTTTGCCCCTCAACACAGTGGTATCGGGGGTACTTAGGAAACAAGTCATTCTTAACATGTTAGGCACTGTTACTGTGCATAGTATGGCTACAGAAGATTAGCCTTAATCATGAAAAAGTGTCAGTAGTCTATAAAAGCTTTTACAGAGATACTTAGTGGAAGGAAATTGAACAAATGGTAGCTGGAGCAAAGAATTCTAGGTCGGTATTAATATGCCAGTGTATGGAATCTAGTAAACCATGACCCTGGATGTCTTAATAGTCACATGTCTTAGAAATATAGGAATTGCTTTGAAATGTCCTCCAGCTCTGTTTTTGTACTTACGCCCCACATTGTATCTTCATTGAACCAACTTCATTGTTGAACCAACCCATGGCTTGTAAGGAAGGATAGTCATCACAGATCTCCCACTGGCGTCCAATAAAGTTCTCTTTCTCAAAGATGGTAATCTTAGACTCTTTATGATTCTATAATCCAGAAGTTAAAACCTTAGTAGTGCCGTTATTCTATTGCTATTTTTTCCCTAAAAATTGAAACACTATTTCTTGCCTACAGAAATGCATGATCGTTGACAAGATTCAGGCTAAACAGGAATGTGTAAGAAAAACCCTAGCCGGGTGGTGGTGGCGCACACCTTTAATCTCAGCACTTGGGAGGCAGAGCCAGGCAGATCTCTTGAGTTGAAGCCAGCCTGGTCTTACAGAGATCCAGGACAGGCGTGCACACACACACACACACACACACACACACACACACACACACACACACTGCACACACACACACACACCCTGCTGGGTGATCATGGTGCACGCCTTTATTCCCAGCACTCTGGAGGCAGAGTCAGGTGGATTTCTGAAGCCAGCTTTGTCACAGAGCTAGTTCCAGGACAGCCAAGGAAGGGTATACAAAGAAACCCTGTCTCAAAACAAGAAAAATCCATAATTCTATTTAACCCAAATCAAAGATTATCTTTGCACTTAATATAAGACAGTGTAAGGCAAAGATACATTTAAAAAAATAGCTATACATAGCCACTTGGTTATTTGGTACTGCTGTAATCTAATCCAGGGCCTCATCCATGCTGTGCAATTGTTCTACCTACTGCCCTAGCATGATCTCACAGATTCAAACACTAATTATGTTCAGTACATGTCTGCATGCATTTATGTTTCTAGTAACCTCCCCAGTAAAGTACATGATTTAGGTTTAGAGGTATTAATATCTAAACTAGAAATAATAAGAGAATATATGGAAAGCTTCTAGCCCAGACAAATGTCACTCCCAATATCGATACCATTTTCAACTCTTAGAAATCTTAAGTGTTGGTCTGTTTCTGCTTAAACTTTTTTATTCAAAGGTTCCTGTGTACCCTAGACTGGCCTCAGATTCAAGCTTGTCTTCAAGTTTCTTGGGTGTTAGAGTTAACAAGTATATACCACCATGCCCATCTCTCTCAAAGCCTAATGCACCCTGATTGAGGCATCCATTTTCAATTGGGGTCACCACGTTGGAGGGGGGAACATGTGGAGATTGGGGACTGAAGCAGGCAGTACCTGCACACCCTATTCCTGAACTAAAATGTGATTTGTTTATGGACAGCTGCTATGAACTGCCTTTGACATTTTCAGATGCATATTTCTGCCATTCTTTCTGCCTGCGATAATCTACCTCACCATAACCCCTAAACAGTCACTGGAAACAGACTAAAAGCATGAGCTGAAAGAAAACTTTGTCCATTTAAATCATGTCAGGTACTTCCATCAACAATGAGAAAATGGCAACACAAAAGTTCTTTCAAAATTAGAAAAAAAAATGACCATTTGGCTAGTTCAGTTATATCCTAAATGAGAGCTTAATGGAAAGTTGGGTATTGTCAAGGGACTGAAAGAAAATAATGCGTTTCTGCCTATGTTTAAGGAAGGAAATTACTCTTTTTAAATGTGGCCAAGTAGTGCAAGGAATATTTAATTACAGTGAAGTAGTTCATATGTTCTCAGAAACAGATTAGGAATAAATGCTTCTTCCCCATTTACACATAGTATAGCTCACAAGGATGTTAATTGTTACATCATTTTAAAAATAGACTTGGCCGGGCGCTGGTGGCGCACGCCTTTAATCCCAGCACTCGGGAGGCAGAGGCAGGCGGATCTCTGTGAGTTCGAGGCCAGCCTGGTCTCCAAAGTAAGTTCCAGGAAAGGCGCAAAGCTACACAGAAAAACCCTGCCTCAAAAAAAACCCCCAAAAACTAAAAATAGACTTACAGTTTTATCTTCAGATTCAATTTAGAATGCAGCCTAATGCATTGTTAAGTAATGCTTGGTGTTAAAACCTTAGTTATTGATGCAAATAAGCAATACTAGAAGACCTGCCTACTTTAGTTTGTACTTGTTGAAGACGTACTTAAGCCTCACGCTGTTTCTTCAGTTAAATCTTAACACATTGCAATTTACCTGGCCATAAATTGACTTTGTATTACATGGTAAGTGCTTTCTCATTGGTTGTCCCATAGCACTTCAGGTCTTGAGTATGTGCTTCCTGCCTCTGTGGTTCCTTTTTAGCATAAGGGGGAAATCGAATCATAGATGTGAAGGAAGGGAACAGTGTTGTTATTCTTTACTTTCATCCTCCCTGTTACATTCAGCATAGTTAACAGAAGCAACACAATGTCAGTCTGACCTCATCCTTCTTTACCCCACTCACATGCAAAAAAAAAAAAATGAAATTTCAAACTCACAGCCGAACAGATGGGGCGGAAGGACATGAGACGCTCAATATGGTAGGCATTGCTCCCACTCCAGGCATCCCATCGAGGGTATTCGCCTCTCTCCAGGATAAACTGTTGTCCACAGAAGCTGGTATGCTCGTAACCAATCCAGCTGCCAAAGATAGGTAATGGTATATGGCCTTGGAGAGAAGGCCTCTCTTGTTTTAGATGAGTTTATAGTGGGATAAAATATCAAGTCAATCACAAAGCCCTAGGTAATGAACGCTCATGACTTTGTATCGAACCAGTTTGTAAATAAATTTTGAAATTACCCGCTGAAGATTCTCTTGTCTAGTAGTGTATATTAACAAAGCTCTGTTTCCATTCTAGTGACCTGGAAGTATAGATTGATGATGATCCAGTGACCATTTCTTTGGCTCTAGATCTTGTAAGCCTCTTCCTAAGAGAGCAAAAGTATGATGGAATGGGTATCTGTGTTTGTTTCTTTGTTACTTTGAGGGTTCTTCCTCTTGCTGTCCATACTTATACCTTCTTAATGGAGCATTCTAGTTAAGTTGTTAACTGAATCTTATTTATTGAAGCTATCTTAAAAGTGTTGCCTGTATAAAAAGGGCTGAGGATCTCTGTTTTGGCATAGAGCAGCTTGTGAAAGCTTGGTCACATGCAAAGCCACTTCTTCATAGACCAACAAGAGTACTAATGTGAGTTCACACTTAGGCCAGCTTGCCAAGAATCAGAATACAAAAGCCAGAAAATCTCTCTCACCAAGATTAACTATGTCTCTGGATCCTTGAGATTTCATTCCTTTTAATAAGGAAATTAGCTAACAGTGTCTGCTCTGGGACATCTGTTTGTATGCCATAAAAAGTCTGTCACTCAGGAATTTCCCTTCAAGCCAGGTGGGAATCCCAGCACTCTGGAGGCAAGGCAGGTGGAGCTCTTGAGTTTGAGGCCAGACTGGTTTACAGAGCCAGTTCCAGGATAGCCAAGGCTACACAAAGAAACCCTGTCTCAAAAAAAAAAAAAAAAAAAAAAAGGAAAGAAAAAATAATTCCCCTCTCCCTATTTTCTATGGGCAAGAAAAACAGTCTTCTGTGACTGTTCTGAAGAAATCAAAAGAAGTGGCCTATGGACTTCAAAAGTACAGATTCAATCACTGTCACTGTCCTGCCCTGTTGCAAGTCTACTACCAAGATATGAACATCATTCCTAGCTTTCAGTTACTTAATTAGGCATGTAGCAATTTCCTCTAGGAAATAAGACACCTCTCCCTAAGAAGTGATTAGCATCTGGGGAACATCTTCCTATATCCTGACTCATGGTCCTATGTCTAAAGAGACCTGAAAAAGGCCTGAAGCTCTTTTGGTGACCATACTCACGCGCCACACTCCACCTTGAGGGACCGGACATTATCAAAACTACGCTCAGAGACATTTGGGCAGGAGCTGGTGAACTCCATCCTCTTGCCCTGGAAATTCTCCTGATCATAGATGGTTATCTGAAGTGGATTGAAATGGGACAAGAAAGAGAACCGGGTGCAGCAGTAAGAATAAAGGTGCAAGTTTGTATTTATCCTGTAATTTTCATTACTAGCCACAACCCAGGATGCCTGATGAGGTCTCTTCCAGTATAGACAAGGCAAAAAGGGGTTCAAATTAGTACCACTGCTCAGTGTCATGTTCAGGCTAAGTTTATGATAAGAATGGTCTTTCAGGATCAATGGAAAGCTCAATTGACAACTCTGATTCCACCGAGTGTCCTGCACCCATATGACCCAGAGGCCAGGATTCTACGACTCCTAGAAGTACCCTGTGGATTATTTCTTTTCTTCTAAAATATAAAGGGGTTGTGATAAATCTTTTGTCTTTTGCACTAGAACTTGGCTCCTTACCTGGCAAGCTCCCAAAACTGTGAACTTGCCTCAGAGCTGTCCAATGAGGAAAGGATTAAGTGTTAGGGAAACAGTGAAAGGCCTGGGGTCTGCCATTTCAGCTCATGGCTAAATCCACCCTCCCTCAGTCTGAGTAGGGAGCCTGGATCTCATAGCTTGTTTGGGATCTAATGGTGGTATCTCCCACCCATCATGGACATCCAGGGTCACCCATCATGGAAGCCTTCCAGCAGTGTCTGGATGTTGGATGGACTTTCCTCCTACAGAACAGTATTTTGTTGGATGGGAACTGTCAAAGAATAAGTGCAGCCTTGTAGCTCCTATGTAGCAGCACCTCAGCCCTGCCTGTTGGATCTTTCCATGTGATTGGATCAGCTTACCTTCCATGGCCCCAAGGACCCTGGCATAGGATTGGTCTGAGCCATCTTGGTGGTTGGAAGAGTTTCTGGAAGACATACACATCAGTGATAAGGCTTTCAGGATGGGCGTAGTGAGGTAAGAAGGCACAGGAGAAAGGAAAAGAGGCTTGAGGTCCCAGAATTTGTTTGAGATCCTGGCTCTGGTGCTCCTACCCAAACCTTAGGTTTTCCATCAACAGACCTTTCACACGCAGTCACTGTAAAAATGAGGACAGTGATGCAGATGGAGGACTGCAAAGGCATTTGGACCTCTTGATAAGTGTGCCCTCTGTCCTCTTGCTCACCTTCAATGAACAACACTGCCTGTGTCTTACACACCCTGGTATCAGCTCCCTGACAACTGTTTAGACTCCACACATCTAATCATTCAGGCAGAAGGGTCAGAATTCCCCACCTTCCTTGCCCCGATTAAAAGGCAGCCTGTACTGGGATCCTTCATGGTCTTTCCAACACCCAAATTGACCCATTAATTCTGTATGTCCACCCCACCACTCCCTCTCTGTCTGCCAGACCTAGCTGTTTTGACCTTGCTGTCTTCTCCAGCCTGCAGATTTTGAGTTCTCCCTCACTTCCCAGACCTGCTCACAGCACTCATCTGTGTCATTCTTAGCTATGTACTGGGTGAGCATCTCAATAGCAGGGATGGCACCTCCTGGATGATTGATACAGCACCACGCCAAAGCTGTGGTTAGATGGGGAATAGGGTAATTTGAAAAAGACTTACTGAAGCCAGGCTTGGTGGTGTGGACTTTCAATGCCTGCTACTTGAAATGGTGGGTAGGAGGATTGCAAGTTCAAGATCTACTTGGACAATTTAATGAGACTGTCTCAAAATAAAAAGTAAGGACTATGAGTTCCAAGCTAGCTAGGGCTACATCGTGAGACCAGTTCTCAAAGTGGGTGGGGAGAGGGTGGAGGGTAGTCTTGGAGGCTGGGGATATAGCTCAGTACTAGAGTGTTTGCCCAGCATGTGTGAACCATTAGACTTAATGCCTAGTACTCTGTGTGTGTGTGTGTGTGTGTGATGAAGAATGGGTAATTATACAAATACAATGATAGTTCACTCTATGTCAGATCCTGCTTTACTTGCATTAATATATCTAGGCCTCACAAGTTAAATACCATCACCACCCCATTTTATGAATGAGGACCATAGAGGTTGAGTAGTCATCGTTGATGGTATAATGAGAAGGATAGAGGAAGGAGAGGGAAGAAAGAAAGAAGACAGGTAGGTATATATCGGGTTTCTAGACTCAGAACCGACATTCAGGATTCTACCCTCGTATCCAGCCCAGGAAGTAACACACAAAAATTCTGGCATTTCTGTTGGAGCCTCCAAATAAGAAGCATCTCCTGCCCATTACACCCCTCTGTGCCCAATAACCTACTTCTTTCTTACTGATCCCCAGTCTTAATTTCTAGGCATGTGGTTATTGCCATATGGGTGACTCCTCAAGGTAGCAAATGAAGCTGTTCACTGAGCAAAGTCCCCCGCTTTCTCTGCCTCTAGGCAGGAGACAACCGGGTCTTCCTCTGCATTTGTCTCTTGGGGGAAAGGAAGGAAAGACAAAGGCACCTCCGGAGTCTCACTCACCCAGCTCCCGCTGCACAGTCTGGGTCTCCATCTGGTGCCACATCCTCTGCAGATCCCTCTTTATACTCCTGCAGCTGGTGGCCAATGGCTCGGTCAGCACTCTCTTTTCCCTCTCTCTTTGTTTCTCCTGATCCCCAGAGCTTTAGTGGCTCAGCCTCCTGGGGGAGGTGTCCCTCCGAGCTTTGTCTAGGGTATAGAAGTGCAGAGGCCCTATATTGGGCAGGACTGGCTGCCTAGGGGGCTCTTCTCAGAGCATCTGGGGGCTGAGGACAGAAGTTCTACCAAACACACCAAAGGACCATATATGTGTGTGTGTGTGTGTGTGTGTGTGTGTGTGTATGTATATTTTTTCCATAAATGTGAAAGTAAAGCTGGGCAATGGTGGCACACACCTTTAATCCCAGCACTCGGGAGGCAGAGGCAGGTGGATCTCTGTGAGTTCGAGGCCAGCCTGGTCTACGGAGTGAGTTCCAGGACAGCCAGGGCTACACAGGGAAACTCTATCTCAAAAAATGAAATAAAGCCGGGCGGTGGTGGCGCACGCCTTTAATCCCAGCACTCGGGAGGCAGAGGCAGGCGGATCTCTGTGAGTTCGAGGCCAGCCTGGGCTACCAAGTGAGTTCCAGGAGAAGCGCAAAGCTACACAGAGAAACCCTGTCTCGAAAAAACCAAAAAAAAAAAAAAAAAAAAAAAAAAATGAAATAAAATAAATAAACAAAGTGAAAGTATTCTTACGAAACTGAGCATTGTTGGGAAAACAACTGTTTTCAAAACTCCTTGTTCTGTTTTTCTCTATAGGATCTGAGTTTAGTTACAATTTATATGTAGGTCTAGATCTCACCCTGTTTTATTAAGTATTCATTTTAATATTGCAGTTTGCTTTAAAGATTTTGGAGCCAATAACCTTGAGGATTTTTTGTTGTTGTCACTTTGTGTCTGTGTGTGTGTTTACATTAGTTACTTACTCTGTGTGTGTGTGTGTGTGTGTGTGTGCACTCTCAAGCTTGCATGCTGAAGTCAGATGACAACTTTCAGGAGTCAGTTCTCTTTCCACCGTGCAGGTTCTGGGGATCAAAATCAAGTCATTCAGCTTGGCAACAAATACATTTGCACACTGAATTCTGTTGCCGGCTGTGTGGGTTTTTGTTTTTTTTTTTTTTTTTTATTTTGTTTGTTTGTTTTTTAAGGCAATGTCTTACACTGTAGCCCAGGCTGACCTTCAGTTCAAGGCAACCCTACCTTACCCTCCAGAACGATGGAATTAACAGGCGTGTACTCAATCCTTTTTAAAACACGGGTGCGTATGTTACCTGCATGTTTGTGCATTACTTTTGTGCCCGGTACTCATGGAAGCCAGAAGAGGATATTGGATCTCCCAGAACTGGAGTTACAGATGGTGTGAATTGCCACATGGGTGCTGGAAATCAAACCTGGGTTCTCTAGAAGAATAACCAGTGCTCTTAACTCCCGAGCCGTCTCTCTGTCTCTCTTTCCCCCATCTCTTTTTAAAACATTAAAAAAAAAAAAAAAAAAAAGCTTTTGGTACATTTTTTGTGTATTTATTTGTGTGTGTGTGTGTGTGTGTGTGTGTGTGTGTGTGTGTGTGCATGGTGCTCATGTTGGGGTCAGAGGATGTCTTGTGAGAGTCGGTTCTCTCCTTCCACCGTGTGGGTTCCAGGGATAACTCAGTGGTGGGACTTGGCCGCAAGCCTCTTTACCTGCTGAGCCATCTTGCTGCCCCTCCCCATTTCCTTTTCATCCTCTTTTTTTCTCCCTTCCAGACTACCATTTTAGGAAAATACTTCTTTGGTCAATCGTTCCTTCTTTCATTCCCTAATCCCTCTACTGGCTTAGATAGTCTCACCTTGTAGAAATTTCTTTAGAAAGTAGATATACTGGGATCCAAAGATCGGAACTGCAGTTTAGAACAAAATTAAAACAGTTCTTTTTGAAAATAAATAATCACATAACTGCTGCTTCTACTTAGCTTGGTAAATACATTTTGAACAAATGAATGAGTTCTACGACTCTGGAGGAGGCACAGATGAAAATGTGTCTCCAATGCTATAAGTACCCTGCTGTGCACAGTCCACTCATCCAGCCATAGCACCCTGCCTGGGCTGTCTGTGATTTTTTTTTCCACTCTCAGGATTTTTTTTTTTTATTGTTGTTGTTGTTGTTGTTCGAGACAGGGTTTCTCTGTGTAGCTTTGCGCCTTTCCTGGAACTCACTTGGTAGCCCAGGTTGGCCTCGAACTCACAGAGATCCGCCTGGCTCTGCCTCCTGAGTGCTGGGATTAAAGGCGTGCGCCACCTCCGCCCCGTTGGATTTTTTTTTTTTAAGATTTTCTTTTTATTATATATACAGAGGAGGGTGCCAGATCTCATTACAGATGGATGTGAGCCACCATGTGGTTGCTGGGAATTGAACTCAGGACCTCTGAAAGAGCAGTCAGTGTTCTTAACCTCTAAGCTATCTCTACAGTCCCCTGATTTGATTTTTTTTTTTAATGAGCCAAAATTTCTATTTATTCATTTCTTGCACTTGAAGTACTCTTCAGTGCCATCCTTGGCCTGAGAATCTTTGCCATAGTCCTTAAGCACTCCACAACGGCAGCCAACCACTTTCCATGGTTTCCCCGCTCGGTCGGTAATAATTTTACAGGTGAGTAAACTGAGGGATGGGTACCAGGGCCTACCCATTCCCCTAGCTTCTTTTTTTTTTTCTTTCTTTTTTCATTTTTTTTTTTTTTTTTTCAAGACAGGGTTTCTCTGTGTAGCTTTGCGCCTTTCCTGGAACTCACTTGGTAGCCCAGGCTGGCCTCGAACTCACAGAGATCCGCCTGCCTCTGCCTCCCGAGTGCTGGGATTAAAGGCGTGCGCCACCACCGCCCGGCTCCCCTAGCTTCTTGTTGTTATCAACCTTAATTAGGTTGATTTGGTGCTCAGCACAAAGGGCTCCACCGACTTGACATATGTAGGCTCACCACAGCTGGATGCTAGCACACAGAGACGGGCTTGGCGCTTTGGCAGCTTCGTGGATGCCGCATGCTAGGCCATTGGGTGAGGGCGGTCTTCAGCACCTCTTGTAGAGCAGTATTGGCGTCCATTACACCCCCAGCAGCAAAGCCTTCCTCGGCCTTGGCGGTGTATTACACCTCCACCTCTGCGCAACCGTGACAGCAGGGGAGATCACTCAGGCTCTTTGGGGCGAGTTTTATATTGTAGTGAATTGTTGGTTCAATAAAGACTGGTTTGGCTAATTTTTCATTTCAGAGGGAGAAATGGAGGCTTTTAGGATTGACTGAAAAGCCCAGCACATGAACAAAACTACAGCATGGGAGATTGTGTGTGGATCAGTCAGCATGCAAACCATTGACATATGTCCACTGAGTGTTGCTAGAGTTACAGGCAGCCTAAGCTGCCACCTCAACCCAGCACCCACATCATTTTCTTCTATCACCTTATGTCCCAGAAACTTGAGGATTGTGAGGTCTCTTGTGATGATTACCAAGCTTTCAGATGACCTGATATGGGGGCTTGAAGAGCTTTTGTTTCTTTTACGGTGCTGGGAATCAAACCCAGGGCCTAAAACATGTTAGACCAGCACTTGGCCCTGAGCCACGCCTCCAGTCTCTTTATGGGACTCTTCACAAAGATGCAGAACATTCTTTCTCCTTCTCCTTCCTTGTTGTCTGTGACTCTGCTTTGCCTGTCCTGCATGAGACATGACCTCGAAGCTCCAGGTCCTATCTCTTTCCGGGGAAGTTAGAGCATAGGCTACCCAAGGAGTGGAATGAATGGAAACCAGTTTGCAATCCCTTTGCAGACTAGACATCACACTTTCCCGTTCATCCTTAGTAACTACAGCATATAGAACATTGACCGTGAGTCTGACAAGTCATTCCCGATCCTCAGGACAACCCCATGAAGAAGGTCAATGCTGCAATAATTTTTACAGGTGAGTAAACTGAGGAATGGGGAGCCTAGATTGTAAGTAAAGAAACCTTTTTTCCTCTCTGGTCTGGCACCTGGCTTTGGATGGTCACTGCTGGGCCACCTCCAGCTGTCCAATGAGGAAGTTGAAGTGATTGAGGCAGTGTATGGTACTCAGAACTCAGCAAATCGTAACCGTTTCATTAATGGTGCCAAATAAGATGCCATCTTATGCTTAGGTCTCATAAAGACAAGTAGAAGCAGGCAACAGACTTTAGAAAAAAGTGTGTCCGAGAGATGTTTTCTTTGAGCTGGGAAAGGCCACATTTATTCAGTTTTCATTTCCAGTGGCTCTCTTTATTATTTGTAGTGCATTCTATTAACCCCCTGCCCCCGTGTCTTCACTCAGCCTTGCCCCCCTCCCCACCCCCATGATACCTATGCACGTGCACTGGGGATGAAACCCAAGAGACTCGAGCACGCTCCAACCCCTAGCACTTGTCGGGCTAGTTTTCTGCAGCTCTGTCAGAGACATGGATTGGGGAACATGTTCTTAGCCCCCACACTCACTGGACAAGCAAGGGGAACAACTGTCCAATGAGATGAGCTATTAGATGCGGGGGTGATGACTGACGGGGGATATGACAGCCCTCCCCCTCCAAAGTGTCAGCTGGGCAGTTTAAAGCTTGGACCTCTTGACACTTTGGCCACATGCCAGGGATGGTTGGTGCTCAACTGAATTTTATGGGTGGTTTGTCCCCCTGGCCTTGCCTCTGGGCCCAGGGGTAGGGGAGTGAGGCCGTGGGGCCAGGGAAGCCCTTGGACTCAGCACATTGTGGAGAGGACAATGGGGCTAGCCAGGCAGCTGAGCAGCGCTTCTGTTGGACACAGCAGGAAAGGTACAAAGCAAAGGGCCCGTCAGCATTCAGCCAGCTCCTACCTCCCTTACAAGGGCCTCCTCTGGGGGACCTTTTCTCCCCTGTCCCTTTCTACCTCTTAAAACAGGAAGGAGAGCTGGGACCTGGCTGATTCTGAAAAGGCTAAGAAGGCTAACTGTAGCAGAGAACTTGGGAGACATCTCAAACTTCCGGGATCATCCTCTGCTTCCAGGCATAGAGAGCTGGATGTCCATTGAGCAGAGAACTCCAAGGCTGGCTTCTTTCATTTGAGACAAGCTTTGGAGCATTTCAGTTCAGTGGAGCCTCACAGACTTCTCAGTCTGCAGACGGGCCCATTTCCTCCTAAGAGAATCCCTAAAGCTGATACAGTAAATGGGTGTCTAGGTAGAACATGTCCTATGCATGACACGACCTACTCTCTACTCCTGACAAGCAGAGGTAGATTGCTCCTTGCTTAGGGCTGCCTGCCTGGAGGAGGACTTCAGACAACCAGTTAAATTTCAACTTCAGATCAACAATAAATGCATTAGGAGAAAGAGGTCCCAGACTTACTACGTTTTTTGTTTGTTTTCCAAGACAGGGTTTCTCCGTGTGCTCCTGTCTTGGAACTCACTCTGTAGATCAGGCTGGCTTTGAACTCACAGAGATCTGCCTGCCTCTGCTTTCAGAGTGCTGGGATTAAAGGTGTGAGCCACCACTGGCTGACTTTGAATTTCCGATTCTCCTACCTCCATTTAACAAGGGCTGGGATGGTAGGTACAAACAGCCATGTCTTGTTGGGAACCAATTCTGAACCACTCCCTTTCTCACCAATATCCACTATTTGGCTGAATCTTTCGAATTCCCTTCTCCAAAGTTCCGTGTCCCCCCACTTCTCCAGCCCTATCATGTCAGTTACTGCAGAGTGTCTTAGACAATAAGACAGTTACTTAATTCTTTTAATAACACAAGATGTAGTGGGTAGCCATTCCAGCTTTGATCTGGAAGTTCCAACCCCCATTGAGGCTTCGGCAGCTGTCACGCCTACAAGGCGGGGCCAAGCGAGGCGCCGAGAGACCCGAGATCCGGGACCCTGGACGGTGGAGGTGGACCGAGCAGAGCTCCAGAGAACACCGCTGGACTGCGATACACCTTCCCCAGACCCCGCGACCTACCTATCCCTTAATTTGTAAGTTACGCCATTAAATAAATCTCCTTTTAACTACGTGGAGTGGCCTTAATAATTTTGTCAATAACAAGAGGGTAAGTTTGAGCTTGAGCCCTCCAGTGATGATTCTGAGATGTCGGCTTTTTCCACCCTGTTCTACTGACGCCCTTCATGTCGACTTCATGCTTTCCTCATGTTGGGTGTTTTCCAGTAGCAGCTGGGCTTGTGCGCTTCATAGTACACAGTCACTTGATGGGAGTGTTCTGGAGAGGAGGTGCAGAGACAGACAGACACAAAGAGAGACAGGGAGGCTTCTGTGGCTTTCTGAAGATCAAGGATAACCTTTCTCAGGAGCCCCAGCAATCCCCACTCCACGCCTTACAGGATAAGATCCGCCAAAGGTACAGACATCTGGCCACATTGGCTTCAAATCTTCCATCTCTTCGTTTGTTTTGAGACAGGGTCTCACAATGTAATCTTGCCTGGCCTGGAGTTTGATATGTAGACCAGGCTGGCCTCAGACTCACAGAGATCCACCTGCCTCTGCCTCCCGAGTGTTGGAACTAAAGGTGTGCTCCACCATAGCTGGCCAGTGTGTGGTTTTCTCATTTTGCAAAATGATTCATAAATTATATAAACATTACATATGATGTATGTAATACATGTAAGTTCTGCAAATCACTTTCTTTGAACTTACACCCCTCCACACACACATATGTACATGAATTAACATTCTGTCTTTGAAATTCACTCATATTAACACATTTTATGGCTTAGAATCTAGCCCTAGGGTATATGGCAGTGTGAATTAACTGCAGTGTGTAATCTTACTACCTTACTTTGTTTCTCCCACTTGTAATTCTCTGGCTCTGGCTCTCTAGTCTTGCCTTTTTTGTGTATGGTGCTGAGTGGTTGACCCAGGGCCTGGAACATAATAGATAAGCACTCTGTTCTTTTTTTTTTTTTTTGGTTTTTCAGGACAGGGACAGGGTTTCTCCATGTAGTTTTGGTACCTGTCCTGGATCTCGCTCTGTAGACCAGGCTGGCCTCAAACTCACAGAGTTCTGCCTGGCTCTGCCTCCTGAGTGCTGGGATTAAAGGTGTGCGCCACCACCGCCACCCGGCCTAGCACTCTATTGTTGAGTTACACCCTGGCCACTATTCCTGCATTCTGAATTATGTGTGTGTTGTGTGTTCCTGTGCACGGGACAAGCAAGCTGGAGAACACGTGTCCCTGTCTAGTGCCCCCTCTATTGTGTCCCTCCTTGTTTATTTATTATTGTTGTTCTTTACCATCCCATGGTCACATGGAGAGGGGGGTCAGAAGATGACTTTCAGTTCTTCTCTTCTCCCACAGTGGGTTCCGTGGCTCAGAGTCAGACCGCCAGGCTTCCCAGCAATTGCTTTCGCCTGCTGAACCAGCTCGCTGGCCTTCCACTTCGGTTTTGTATATTTGCTCTTTCTTTCTTTTCTTTTTGAGACAGAGTCTCACCATGTAGCGCTGGCTGACTTAGAACTCACTCTGTAGACCAGGCTGGCCTCGAACTCACAGAGCTCTGCCTGCCTCTGCCTCCTGAGTGCTGGGATGAATGGTTGCGATTACTACAACTGGCACCTCCTTACTTTTTGTGACACTCTCTTGCATTAAATGTGGAACTCATTAATGTGGCTAGCTGGTTGGCCGACGAGCTCTAGGGATCCACCTCCCCGCCACACACACTGGTTACAAACATGCACTGAAATGCCCAGGTTTGTTTTTTTAAACATAGGTGCTAAGGATTTGAACTTAAATCCTCATGTACGCAAGGCAAGCATTGCATCCACTGAGGTGTCTCCCCGGTTCTCTAGCTGTTTTTTCCCCAGATGCATCTATTCCTCCATAACATCTCATTATTATACAGATTCAATTCCTTCTTTCAGGGATTCTGGTCATTTTAAATGATCTGTCTATCTATCTATCTATCTATCTATCTATCTATCTATCTATCATGAATCAATCTGTCATCTCTCCATCCAAACTCTATTATTTTGTACTGGTGGGGACCAAATGAAGTCCTTATACATGCTAAACAAACATCCTACCATTGGTCCTCATTGGTCCCCAGCATTATTTTAAATCCACCTTCATTTGGAAACATCTTTCATACTTGTCCCATTGGTTGTAGTTGCTAGGTCATGAACTTTCCCATTCATCGCATGTCTCTCTCCCTGTCATGACATTTGTGTCATTTGTGAGGGAGGATCTCACTGGGTAGCTTAGGATGGCTTCAGACTCACAGGAATCCCCCTGCTTCAGCATCCTGAGTGCTAAGATTGCAGGTTTGAACTACCAGGCCCAAATGACATTTGCTTCTTTGCCGGTTTGTTTCTGTTGCTAGGTTTTGGAAATCCTCACGTGGAGCCCATTTTGGGCTCCTGTATTTGATGGCTCCACATCACAGTTGAACAGTTTTGATTAACTAACCTCTTGACCAGGCATTCTCAGCAGTGTCTCCACCTCTGACACTGGCTCAGTGTTAGAACCCTGACTTTTCTTCCCACAGACTCTGGGCAGATGCCTCGCCCTTCTGCTGTGTTCCACAGCCTAGTATGGTAGTGTTTCTGGAGTCGATCTTATCTTCAGGTCAGCCCTTTTGTGGTTGACTTTGAGCAGGAAATCTGGATCCAGCTTCCAGGTCTGAGGCCACATCTTTTCTCCCCAGAAGGGCATTACATTCCTGATTCTGATACCCCATGGGACTCTGGGCTTCAGCTCATGATAAGAGTTGAGTCCTGAGCATTGTCTTACATAGAGGAGTTTTTTGTTTGTTTGTTTTGTTTTGTTTTTTCGTTTGCTTGACTTGTGGTGAATATTTGAGACAGGGTCTCCCAGTGTAGCCAGTTGACCTTGAACTCACAATCCTCCTGCCTCTGTATCCGAAGTGTTGGGATTACAGGTGTGTACCACCACACCCACCTCCCACCAAGATATTTTAGATGTCCTTTTAATTTTAAATATAACATAAGCACAACAGTTCTCAAATTATGAACAAATAATTTGATGAGATGTTAGGAAATACACTGAGATTGGTTCATGGAGCCTCCCCGGCATCCCCAGCTGAAACCTCCCCAGGTACTTCCAGTCACCCTCTATCCACTTAAAGCCAGTTCCTATTCCATTCTGGCATTGTGGATTCATTTCAGCCACTGGGATTCTGCATGTGTGACACATCCAGATTAGCTCTTCAGCGTTGGCCTCCTTCCTCTCACAGCTGTGTGAGTGAGCTCTGCCATGTTGTTGCATGGAGCCGGGTTGTGTTTACTCTCAGTGCTGGGTGGTACCCTGGCCTATAAAAGTACTATTCTAGTGTTGCTAATGACTTAGGCCAGTGCTTATCAACCTTCCCGATGCTCGACCCTTTCATACAGTTCCTCAAGTTGTGGTGACTCCCAACCATAAAATTATTTCATTGCTACTTTATAACTGTAATATTGTTACTGTTATGAGAAATGTAGCATAAACATCTGACATGCAGGACATCTGATATGTGATCCCTGTCAAAGGGGGTCTTGAACCACATGTTGAGAACCATTAACTCAGGCACCTTTCCCACTTTGCATCTATCATTCATAGCATTGGTAAAAACCTTCTCGTCTGTGTTTCAGGTTCACATAGAGGGATACATAACTGTTTGGGAGATACACAGGATGGAATCACTGGGTGAGAAATACATTCAATTTTAGTAGACACTGTAAACAGATTTTCAACATGTACTAACTTTACATTTGCACTCACAATGTGACATGACTCTGAGGTCCATAGGTCACAGAGGATTCAGAACTAGGACATGTCTTGTCCCTCGACTGCATTGAAAATTATTGCTATTTTTTTTTTTTCAGGATGGATGACTTAAGACTGATGTGAGGCCAGGCAAGATAGCGCACACCTGTAATCTCAGCACTTTGGGAGGCTGAGGCAGGAGGATTTTAAGTTCCAGATTAGCCTGTCTCAAAGGGAAAACAAAAATCTGTGTGGGATGGGATGGTACATGCTTATAATCCCAGCCTGGAGGTAGAGGTCAGCCCGGCTACATGAGACCTTGATACAAAAACAAAACAAAAGAAAATATCTGTGAAGTCTTGTAAAGTCCTAGAATCTAGAGCTACATGTTGTAAGATACAAATAATTGGACAGGATACAATCTGTCCGCCTGCAGTTTGGAATGGATATATCTGTGGGTTAAATCAGGTGGACAGTCACCCTGGAGGATCTGGCATATGAAGTCTTGTTTCTCTTAGGTATATTGTGTGTGGCACTGGCTTACTGCTGGCAGGGGCTCATTGGCTGAATGGAATCTAGAATATTGGAATGTGTCCTGTTGACAAGGATCCTGGGGGCTGTCCTCCTGGTCTTTTGTCTCTGACCACCAGGGGGCATATGTCCAGCTTCAGAACGCAAGCATTTCCAGCCCGTCGGGAAAGCAAGTTCGTTGGGGATGAGGGATCAGAAGCATAGGAAAGACTTTGCTAGAAGAAAAGATGGGAGTTTTCAAAGTGTGGTCCACAGGCTATGCAATTAAAATGCAATCCTGCTTGTGATTTGAGGCCCAGAGGGTCAGACTCTCTGGGGATGGAGCCTGGGAATTCTATGTTAAGCAATGGCAATACCCCCAGGGTAGGACTGACTGTATTCAGACTACCTGGGCTCAACACTGGCTTTGGGCATGTTAACTACGTGATCTTCACTATTATCTTTCAGGCTGACACAAAAATCACATTTAGCTCTTAGAATTGTTATGAGCAGTAAAGGAATCAATTTGCATAAAGAGTAGTACCTGGAAACACCTATCTCCATAACACACACACATACACTACACACACACACACACACACACACACATACATGCACATACGCGCACACACACACATACACACACACACACATACACACACACACACACACACACACACACACACACACACACACGATAAAACCCAGAGCCTCACACATGCTGAAAAAATCCTCTACCATAGCACTAATTTACATCCATCGCAGCCCTATCTTAGCACTTATACCTTTCCTTCCTTCCTTCCTTCCTTCCTTCCTTCCTTCCTTCCTTCCTTCCTCCCTTCCTTCCTTCCTTCCTTCCTTTCTTGTTGCCTTATAGACAGGGTCTCACTGTGTAGTCCTGGCTGTCCTGGAATTCACTATATAGACCAGTCTGTCCTTGAACTCACAGTGAGACATCTGCCCTGAGTGCTGGGATTAAAGATGCCGCGAGCCACCACGTCCCACTTCTTGTTTTGTTTTTTAGATAGTCTCAGGTAAGCCTTGAATTCCTCATCCTTTTGCCTCCTGCTAGGATTGCAGGCATGTGCCGCCACGTCTGGCTACACTTCAGAAGGGAGGCAGGCACACTTCTGTGAGCTGGAAACCACATTGGTCTACATAGTGTGTTCCAGGCCAGGCAGGACTATATAGCGAGTCCCTGTCTCAAAAGCAAAACAAATGTCTGGAGAAATTGGCTTGGCAATTGGCTGAGTTAGGAGCCAGTACCCGTGGTTCAGTGGGTTCTGGATCCTAACTCAGCCAATTGCCAAGCCACCCAACACCCTCTTCTGTCCTCTATCAGCACACATGTACACACACACACACACACACACACACACACACACACACACACACACATTTTTATAAGTCAGGGGTTGGGGAGAAAGCTGGGTGTGGTGGAATATGCTTTAATCCAATCACTCAGGAGACAGAGACAGGTGGATCTCTATGAGTTCAAGACCGGCCTGATCTACATATCAAGTTTCAGGACAGCCAGGGCTACATAGAGAAGCCCTGTCTCAAAAAAAGCTAACCCCCAAACAAATAAATGTCACTTTTACTGAAGGAAGTAGAAATACAAAGAATGTCCAAAATGAAGGTGTAAAGATAATTTCCATTCCTACTAGATTTTTCTTTGGTGGAGGACTTGAGAGAGGGTCTCACTATGTAGCCTAGGATGGTCTTGAACTTGCCAAAGTTCTCATGCCTCTGCCTCTCAAGTGCCTGACTCTAACCTATTTTTTAGGATGATAGCAGGGAAGGGCTGGCAAGATGTCTCAGCAGTTAAGAGCACGTGTACTGCTCTTGCAGAGAACCCAGGTTTGGTTCCCAGATCCCACATCAGGTTCCCAGCAACCACTTGCAACTCCAGCTCCAGGGGGACCCAACACCTCTGATCCCTCAAGGTATCCACACTCATGTGCACATACCCACCCACAGACACATAGATAATTTAAAATGAAATAAATATATTTTGAAAGGAGAGGGCAGGAATGGTTAAAGGTGGCCTGGGGGCCTAAAGAGGGCATTTTCAAGCAGTGGGTAGACAGGGAATTTGGTGGGGAGATGGGGAGAAGAGAAACAGGGTGAGGTAAGAGCTTAGGATATGGCTCACCTGCCAGGGTTCTCCAGCAATTAACCTGCTGTTCCTGATAGGTTTTTTTCTTTTCTTTTCTTTTTTCTTTTTTGAGGTGAGGAGAAGGTGGGGGGAAGGGGTTAGTGTCCTGTACCCTGCACTCCAAATATTTAAAATAATTTAACCTTAGCTAAAAGTCATAATCATAGGGCTAGAGAGCCAGCTCAGCAGTTGAGAGCACTGGCTACTCTTCCAGAGGACTAGGATTGGGTTCCCAGCATCACACAGTGGCTCACACCATCTATAACTCCAGTTCTAGGAAACATGCTTTCTGCTTCCTCGGGCACCAGGCATGCAAGTGATATACAGACATGCATGCACAAAAAACAGCCACATATATATGTAGCTAGAGTTTTCCTGCCTGGCCCACAGTCAGGACAAATCTCTGTCACCCGCCAGTCCCACAGACGCTCAGATCCAATCAAGTAAACACAGAGACTTATATTGGTTACAAACTGTATGGCTGTGGCAGGCTTCTTACTAACTGTTCTTATATCTTAAATTAATCCATTTCTATAAATCTATACCTTGCCACGTGGCTCGTGGCTTACCAGCATCTTCACATGCTTCTTGTCATGGCGGCGGCTGGCAGTGACTTCCACTCAGCCTTCCACTTCCCAGAATTCTCCTCTCTCCTTGTCCCGCCTATACTTCCTGCCTGGCCACTGGCCAATCAGTGTTTTATTTAAACAGAACGATATCGACAGCATATATATATATATATATATATATATATATATATATATATATATATATATATATATATAAATTCTTAAATTATTGTTATAGTTTAATAATAACAAAATGTCAGGGGTAGAAGAGAAGAGGAAGGACTATGGTATCCTTCTTCTCATTCAAAACAAAATAGAGCCGGGCGGGTGGTGGCGCACCGCCTTTAATCCCAGCACTCGGGAGGCAGAGCCAGGCGGATCTCTGTGAGTTCGAGGCCAGCCTGGGCTACCAAGTGAGTTCCAGGAGAGGCGCAAAGCTACACAGAGAAACCCTGTCTCGAAAAAACCAAAAAAAAAAAAAAAAAAAAAAAGAAAACTAGGAGGTCAGGTGGAGGGCCTTCATGTCACCACATATTGGGAAGAGGTTGGTGAGGCTGTGGGTCTGACGCCTTCCAGCCCAGATCCTTGCCCTGGAGGCTGATTCCTTCCATACTTTGAAAAAGGAGAGAGACTTGTAATTGTTTTGTTGTTGTTGTTTTTAACTCTTTACTCTTTTAGGGGGTCCACCACCCAGCTCCCAAATAATCACACATGGAGGCTTATTCTTTTTTATGAATGTCCAGCCTTAGTTTGACTTATTTCTAGCCAGCTTTTCTTTTTTTTTTTTTTTTTTGGTTTTTCGAGACAGGGTTTCTCTGTGTAGCTTTGTGCCTTTCCTAGGACTCACTTGGTAGCCCAGGCTGGCCTCGAACTCACAGAGATCCGCCTGGCTCTGCCTCCCGAGTGCTGGGATTAAAGGCGTGCGCCACCACCCGCCCGGCCAGCTTTTCTTAAATTATCCTGTCTATCTTTTGCCTCTGGGCTCTTATCTTTCTCTATTCTATATACCTTTCTTTACTTCTTACTCCATGGCTTGCTGTGTAGCTGGGTGGCTGGCCCCTGGAGTCCTCTTCTCCTTCTCCTCTCTTGCTCCTCGAACCTCTCATCCCAGATTTCTCCTTCTATTTTTTCTCTCTGCCTGCCAGCCCCTCCGATCCTTTCTCCTGCCTTGCTATTGGTTGTTCAGCCCTTTATTAGCCCAATCCGGTGTTTTAGACAGGCAAAATAATGCAGCTTCACAGAGTTAAACAAATGCAACATAAAAGAATGCAACACATCTTTGCATCATAAAACAAATGTTCCACAGCATAAACGAATGTAACATATCTTAAAATAATACTCCACAACAGAGACTTACAGGCTCTGAAGAAAATCCAGAGCATCTACTTCAGAGGAGCCAGAGGCACACAAGCTGGGGTATTTCTGAATGCCCAGGATGCCATTTCACTGTCTTTGGGTCCCTCAACTCTGCTTCTAGCTCCCTCCAGTATGGCTGCACTGGCTGTTTTCTGGCTCCTCCCTCCCATTTGTAATGGAGGGGGCTCACACTGAGCTTCTTACATCTGCCTGAGCCTCCTCCTCTCTCTCCTCTCTCAGCAAACAGTGTCACTGGTCATTTCCACTCTCCGTCTTTGCCTCCTGCTTCCCGCAACTGTCAGTGCCTGTCAACCTGTCTCCTGCTCTCTCCCCATTTCTCCCATCCCATTAACTGAGGCCTCTTTCACCAAAGGACCTATCACTTCAGTCACCTGGCTGGAACAGGCTTCTAACCAGACTCATGGCTCTACACTCATCTCCAGTCTCCAGCAGCCCCGAGTGTCCGGAAGGTTGTACAACATGAGGCTGCTCAAATATTAATCGAACCCTGAGCTTGGTGCAAAGAGGGTGATGACAGTGTGAGTTGACCTGAGCAAGGATGATACAGACAAGTGCGTCTTTGATCACAATGGTGCATGGTGAAGAGCCTGGGTAGGGGAGCCGAGGGAGGTGTGAGTGTTGGAGAGGGAGATGCTACATGTGCTATGTTGAATGAGTTCATGTGAGCACACTAAAACGACCCTGTGCCATTTCAGTGTCTGCTGACTCCTCCTGTCATGTGGGCTGAATGTACTTATCTTGGGAGAACATCTGTGTACGTGTGTGTGAGGTAGGACAGGAATGACAGATAAGATAACCAAGAAATCAGTGGTGTAAACCAGTTCGAACGAAGTTCACTTTTTCCCTTAATTAAGGTCTAATCTAAATGGTCTGCTGCCACTTGTTTGATTGGGTTTTTTCCGGTGTTAGTATTTAGCAATGAACAAACTAACTAACAAACAAATAGGGCTGGAGAGACGACTCGGTGGTTAAGAGCACTTGCTGCTCTTGCCGAGGATCTGAGTTTGGTTCTGAGAATGTACAAGGTGACTCACAGCAGTCTAGCGCCACTTCTAGGAGATCTGACACGTCTTTGGCCTTTGGGTACTATCTGCACACACAGAGCCTTCATATACCTGCAGGCAGACAGCCATAGACATACCTTTTTAACCTTTAATGTGCGTTGGTGTTTGCCCTGCATATATGTCTGTGAAGGTGCCAGATCCCCTAGGATTGGAGCTACAGACAGTTATGAGCTGCCTTATAGGTGCTGGGAATTGAACCTCACCCCACCTCCCCAAAAAATAAAAGAGAAACTGGTATGCATCTGGAATCCAGCACCCAAGAGGCAGAGACAGGAAGATTGCAAGTTCAAGGCTGGCCTGAGTTACGTAGTGAAACCCTGTTTCAAAAATGGAGTGGGGGATAGAGATATTGAGAAGAAATGGAAGTAATAATCATCACAGACTTAGGGCTGGAGAGAAGGCTCAGTGACTACGAGCTTTTACTAATCTTCCAGAGGACCTGAGTTCACTTCCAAACACCCAAACTGGGTGGTTCACAATTGTCTGTAATTCCTTTTCTCTTCTTTTTTTCTTTTTTCTTTTTTCCCCGAGATAGGGTTTCTCTGTGTAGTTTTGGTGCCTGTCCTGGATCTCGCTCTGTAGACCAGGCTGGCCTCGAACTCACAGAGATCCACCTGGCTCTACCTCCCGAGTGCTGGGATTAAAGGCATGCGCCACCACCGCCCAGCCTGGTGTTTTAAAGAAAGATTTATTTTACATTTAAGTGTGTGTGTGTGTGTGTGTGTGTGTGTGTGTGTAGTATGCGCACACATGACTGCAGATGCATTTTGAATCCAGAAGAGGCCATTGGATCCCCTGGAGCTGGAGTTCCAGGAGGTCATGAGCCACCTGATGTAGGTGCTGGGAACTAAACTCAGGTCCTCTGCCAGAGCAGTGCGTGCTCTGGATCCCAGAGTCAGCTCTCCAGCCAGCTCACCACTGTCTCCTTTCCAAGGGGCTTGTCTGTCCTGTGCTCACTGCCTCAGAGACAAGGCTCAAGAATCAAGCTTCTTTTTGACCTGGACTGTGGGGGACCAGAGTGTCCTCCTGGCATAGCCCAGACGATCCAGGAAAATACAGAAATGAAAGGTGGGTGGCCTAGGCACGAGGGGGTAGGAAGCCAGAGAAACTAGAAACTAGAAAAGAAAGTAGAATCTAGGCCTTCTCCATCGAAGAGGAAGTGACAGAGGGGACATGATGCCTGTGGGGGGTGGTCACTCCAGCGAGAGGGATCCTACTGTGTTTGGGGGGACAGAGCCTGGGGACACGGCAAGGGAATGGCTGTAGCATGAGGCTGGGAAGGTAGAAACTTGGCTTTAAAACCGAGGACCTCATACCTGGAGTGGAGGGAGCAGGGAAAGCCACCAGGCTAATTATTAAAGTCATCTCAGTGGAAACCCACATGAGGATCTTCCCCCAACTCCCACCCCCAAGACAATGTTTCTCTGGCTGTCCTGGAACTCACTCTGTAGACCAGGGTGGTCTTGAACTTAGAGATCCACCTGCCTCTGCCTCCCAAGTGCTGGGATTAAAGACATGAGGTCTGCACCATATGTCTTTAAATGGATGGATGGTTGGTGACCCGGAGATACCAACCAGGAACAGAGTACGTAGT
Organism: Peromyscus californicus insignis; assembly: GCF_007827085.1. Lineage (NCBI taxonomy): Eukaryota > Metazoa > Chordata > Mammalia > Rodentia > Cricetidae > Peromyscus > Peromyscus californicus. The sequence continues at coordinate 45,220,088 of NW_026294551.1, read as the reverse complement.
GGCTTAATGCTTCACACCTGTTTAAGGACATTTTGACAAAATGCTGCTGTGGATGGAAGAAGAACTTAATGCTGCCTGGCTATACAAAAGTGACCATCTGTTCCCTATGGCCTGCAATTAAGGACAGCCATTCCTGTCCGCTTAGGTCAAGTACTGTGTGATTGATGACATAAAGATGTAGCCTGGATTTCAGTCTCTAGGCCTTGCTTTGAATTTCAGCTATGTGGCCCAAGCTTGCTTTTTTTTTTTCAAATTGAATTTTATTTTATTTTATGTATATTAGTGTCTCACCAGCGTGTTTGTCTACCATATGTATGCCTGGTGCCTAAGGAGACCAGAAGAGGGAGTCAGACTCCCTGGAACTAGAGGTGGTGAGCCACCACGTGGATGCTCTGTAAGTATTCTACCAAACTGACTCACATCCCCAAACCCCCAACACAGAGATTCTATTATCAGCCTAATACTGTTGGTAGGAAGTTTTGAATGAAGCAAGGGATGGTAGGCGTCCATGGGTTTGGCCCTGGGAAGCCATCAGGCGAAGTTGGTTTATTATACAGTGGTGGACCAGAGAGATGGTGGGAGCCCACGGAGGTTTCCTAGTGAGATCTGAGCTTGCTTTACCCAGCATTACTGCATAAGAGGATGATTGGACCACGGACCTGGGTACCAGGTGTTTGGAAGGGTCTACACTTGGCTGTAACTAGCAAGGGGGAGGTCTTTTGCCTCACCCCGTGGCATTGTTATAAAAAGCCCTTTTGAATAAAGTTCTGCGTCGTTGGGTATTGACCCAGGTCCTCCTGAAGCTATACTGTGTTTCTGTCTTTTCTCTCTTCAGCTAGGCCTATCATTCTACCTAGCATTTCTTATTCCTTTCTTCCTCCAAAGAACCCTAGAAGAGGTGGGAGCAGACCTCCCACAAGAGATTGATTGTGTTGACCAAAGCCACCCAGGAAGTGATGGAGAGCAGGATCCCTGTGTTCAGGCTGATATAGAATAGGGAGCCAAAGAAGCAGGTAAAGCTTCCAAGTTGGAGCACGAGGGTATCTGACCCCCCTCTCTGGACTACTCAGATATCTGCACTCATATGTGCATACACACACACACACACACACACACACACACACACACACACACACACACAAATAATTAAAAGTAAAATAAATATTCTTTTAAGACAGGGTCTCACTGTGTCATTCTGGAATAGCCTGGGACTCGCTGTGTAGGCCAGGCTGGTCTTGAACTCTCAGAGGTCCACCAGCTTCTGCGTCCTGAGTGCTGGGATCAAATGAGTGTGCCACCATGCCCTGCAAAATAAATCTTAAAAAACAAAAAACAAGAAAAACAAAAGAAGGCCGGGGATGCAATTCAATGGGGTGCTTGAGTGGCCTGTGTGAGGCCCTGGGTTCTATCATCAGCATTACCAAAGAAAAGGATGTAGCTCTCCTGCCCCTAGCTCGGAAACACTGCCTGGTGTGGATCAGTGAGTCTCAGATTGGGGCAGGGGAGCTTTTGCCTCTCAGGGGACACTTGGCAGTAGCTGATTTTGATTGCCATGACTGAGGATGGGGATATTGCCAGCATATAGGGTAGGCCAGGTCAAGATGTTGCCATAGCTCTCCCAGTGACCTCGAGAGACCCCAAACTGTGTCCCCAGTGCCACTGTGCTGAGGTTGCAGCTGAAGTTGAGAAACTGGCCTGTGAAGCTGGAGCTCTGTCCCATTTTCAAAGTCCTCCTGGGAGTCTGTTTTCTTCCATCACCTTGGAGTCCGGGCTGCAGAATCATCTAACCCTGTTCGCTCCTAGTGTTATTCTTTTTTTTTTTTTTTTTTTTAATTCCAGAGCTGAGGACCGAACCCAGGGCCTTGTGCTTGCTAGGCAAGCGCTCTACCACTGAGCTAAACCCCCAACCCTCCTAGTGTTATTCTTATGGCCTTTTCTTCCCACTAGCCTGAAGACAGACAGACAAATTCCTCAGTCCCATCCTGTCCTTGGGCTACCTGGCATTTTTATCCCAATCCCTAGGTCTTATTGATTTCTTTTTCTACAGTCAGTTTTGGAAAATATTTTTATTATTTTATAGGTATGGGTGCTTTGCCTACATGTATATATGTCTGTGTACCACTTAAGTGCCTGGAGTCCAGAAGAGGGTATTGGATCTCTTGGAACTGGAGTTACAGACAGTTGTGAGCTGCCATGTGGGTGCTGGGTAGGAATCAAATCCCAGGTCCTTTGGAAGAACATCCAGTGTTCTTAACTGTTGAGCCATCTCTCCATCCCTTATTTTATTTTTATTCATGTCTGTCTCTGTGTGACTATGTACATGTGAGAGCAATGTCCTTAGAGACCAGAAGAGGGCACCAGATCATTGGGAGGTAGAATTGCAGGCAGTTGTAAGCCACACAACGTGGGTGCTAGGAACCAAACACAGGTCCTTTACAAAAACAGTATGATCTCTTAATGGCTAAGCCATCTCTCCAGCCCTGACTTTTGTCTTTTTTTTCCCTTGAGACAGGGTTTTTCTATGAAACAGTCCTGGCTGTCCTGGAACTCACTGTGTAGACCAGGCTGGCCTTGAACTCACAGAGATCTGCCTGCCTCTGCCTCCCAAATGCTGGGATTAAAGATACGCTCAGTTTCTGCACTTATATGGTTGAATAGTGTTAGGCTTATTAAAATTTTTATTTTATTTTGCCGGGCGGTGGTGGTGCATGACTTTAACCCCAGCACTCAGGAGGCAGAGGCAGGCAGATCTCTGTGAGTTCGAGGCCAGCCTGGTCTACAAAGCAAGTTCCAAGAAAGGTGCAAAGCTACACAGAGAAACCCTGTCTCAAAAAACCAAAAAACAAAACAAAAAAAACCCACTTTTATTTTAATTTATTTAAAACTTTTTTAAGCCGGGTGGTGGTGGCGCACACCTTTAATCCCAACACTCGGGAGGCAGAGCCAGGCGGATCTCTGTGAGTTCGAGGCCAGCCTGGGCTACCAAGTGAGTTCCAGGAAAGGCGCAAAGCTACACAGAGAAACCCTGTCTCGAAAAACCAAAAAAAAAAAAAAAAAAAAAAACTTTTTTAAAAAAAGATTTGCTTATTTTTATTTTATTTTATGTGTGTGGGTGTTTTGCCTGCATGTGTATATGTTCACTATGTGCATTCCTGGTGCCAACAGAGGTCAGAAGCTGTCAGATTCCCTGTAACCAGAGTTACAGACAGTTTGTGAGCCACCCTGTGGGTGCTGGGAACTGAATGTGGGTGGCACCATCCCTTCCCACCATCCCTTGGGCTGGTTCCTGGGCTGAATTAAAAAAAGAGTGATGCCAGGTGTAGTGGCACACACAGGGGCAGGTGGATCTCTGTGAGCTTGAGGTCTGCCCAGTCTACATAATGAGTTCGAGAACAGCCAGGGTTACACAGAGAGACTCATCTCAAAAAACAAACAAAAAACTCGGGGATATTGAAGTGAGCATCAGCATCATCTCTCTCTCTCTTCCTGACTGTAGATGTGACCCCTTCCCCCCATGATGGACTGCATCCTTAGATTGGAAGCCAAAATAAACTAATGCTTCCTTCCTTCCTTCCCTCCCTCCCTCCCTCCCTCCCTCCTTCCCTCCCTCCCTCCCTCCTTCCCTTCCTTCCATCCTTCCTTCCTTCCTTCCTTCCTTCCTTCCTTCCTTCCTTCCTTCCTTCCTGATGTAGTTTTGTCAGGTATTTGTCAGAGTAAAGTAGTGACTATAGCTGTCTAGAGCCATGTGACGACTATGGGCAAGTCACTTTACCTTTCTACAATAGTGTTTCTTCATTGGTGTACTAGGGAGCACAGTGACTTTGGTCTCATCAAATTGTGTTGGTCTCTTTCTTTCTTTCTTTCTTTCTTTCTTTCTTTCTTTCTTTCTTTCTTTCTTTCTTTCTTTCTTTCTTTCTTTCCTTTTTTCCCTGAGACAGGGTTTCTCTGTGTAGTTTTGGAGCTGTCCTGGATCTCGCTCTGTAGACCAGGCTGGCCTCGAACTCGCAGAGATCCGCCTGGCTCTGCCTCCCGAGTGCTGGGATTAAAGGCATGCGCCACCACCACCCAGCCCAAGTTGTGCTGGTTTCTTGAATGAATGCATATAAAGCAGAGAGAAAAGAGCTGGGCACACACAGAGTGGGTGCTTCATTAACAATGGATGCTACTGTCGCTGCTCTGAACGTATCAGTCTTCCTGTGCTGGTGAAAGGCACCATTGTCTAAACCCAAACCCTACCCACAATTATTGTCTTTTGCCTCTTCTCCATATCTAATCATCCCCTCAAGTTACCATTTTAATATAGCTCCTATCTCATTGTAGACAGACTGCCTCTCCTTCCCCAAGGAGGAAGGTGACCTGGGACATGCTGAGTTACAGATGCTTGCAGCCTCTTCCCAACAGACTGTTTTCAACAGGACTGGGCAGGGGCTGAGACATCTTAGGAGATGTTTTCAGCAGGAAGGGAGTGACATTTTGGCCACAATGGAGCAGCCATTCATTTCCTGAAAGCTAAAGAAGAGGTCTACAGGCAGATGGGGGTGCAGTTTCTGAGGCAGGCAGGGATGGCGGTCCATGAAGGCTTGCTTGCTTCGGACGTACCCTCACTCTGTCTGTCCGGGAGGCTGAAGGAGGGTATGCATTCTCATCATGGGGTGCCACTGTCCTCTCTAAACTACAACTTGTTGATTTGTCCAGAAGCTCTCAGGGTCAGAGCTGCAGAGATGTAATGTCACCAGTGATGGGACAGGGACACAATTCCATACTGTCACCCTGGTAACCTGAGGATTTCCCGAATCTTTGAAGGACCTTGATGCAGCTCAAATCAGGGTTCGTTGGCTTGGATGCTGAAAAGAATCTCAGGAATAGATGGCATGATGAAGCAGGGTTGGGGATTTTGTTAAACTTATGAAGAGAGGAGGCGGGTAGGTAAGGTGCTTGCCAGCAAACCCAATGACCTGAGTTCAGTCGTGGGACCCACACAGTAGAGGGGAGAACTGCCCCTGACAGGCTTTCCTGTCAGCTCCCGTGTGTCGTGGCATGAACGCATTCACAGACTTACTCACTGAGCCAGCTCACCAGCCAGTGCTTGCCCTTTTGCTAAGTGAGTTAAATGTGGTGGCTCCAGAGGTGCCTTGCTTGGAACTGTAATCTGATAAGATAAAACCAGAAACCTCTAGGGTTACACCGGAAGTTTAGTCCAGGTCTTTTTTCTTGTCAATGGGGTTTCTGGTAAGATTCCTAGAAAACTGCAGGTTCAGAGCTGGGAAGGGAAGAAAGCAGCTGTTCGCTGCGCTGGAGCTTTTGCTTCCTGGCTGTCTGCAAGTTTCAACTGAGTACCTGGATACCAGTTTCAACTGGATAACCTATGCTGATCTCTGTGAGTTCGAGGCCAGCCTGGTCTACAGAGCGAGATCCAGGACAGCTCCAAAACTACACGGAGAAACCCTGTCTCAGGGGGGAAAAAAGAAAGAAATAAAAGGAAGGAAGGAAGGAAGGAAGGAAGAAAGGAAGGAAAAGAAAGAAAGAAAGAAAGAAAGAAAGAGAGAAAGAGAGAAAGAGAGAAAGAAAGAAACCAGCACAACTTGAGGAGACCAAAGTCACCGTGCTCCCTACTACACTGGTGATCCGTGCTCCCTAGTACACTGTTGAAGCAATACTCTCATAGAAAGGTAAAGTGACAAGGTGATCCTGGGACCCAGAGGAGAAACGAAGCTAAGTCATGAACTGACCATCAAGATGTCTTGGAATAGATTTACCTGATTCGCTGTAGGGCTGGGGAAAATGTCTGGGCTCTCTGAAAGCCCTGAAGGCCTACTGCACTGAGAACATTTCTCCAGGAGATTGCTGGGCCCTCAGCTTGCAGTCCAGTGAAGTAATTTGGGGTTAGGCTTGAGCTGCATCCGAGGGTGGCTGTTCTGCCTTTTCGGCACCCATGTCCTTCTGTCCTCTAGTTTGTTCCTCCTGTCCTTGTCAAAGCTAGTGGCATGCCTGGTCATCAGAAATAAGTCGACTGGAGCTCTTGCTGTGGGTCTGAAATAGCTTTCCATGTCTGGAAGCTCCATCTTTCCATCCCGGTCTCTCCTAAGCCCCGTCCTTTCAATCTCCTCCTGCTGCTCCTTCTCTTCTTCCTCTTCCATCTCTCCTCTACCTCAAATTAAGTTATCTGACTAATTGGCTTAATCCATTTTGAGACAGGGTATTGCTATGTAGCTCATATTTGATCTGGAACTCGTGATCCTCCTGTCTCAGCCTTCCAGGTGTGATGATTACAGGCATGCGTCACTATGCCTGGCTCCTCCTCCTCTTTCTCTTTAATTTGGAGACAGGTTTCCTTATGTATCCCAGGTCAGCATTAAATTCACCATGTATCCGAGACCTTACTAGAACTAACAGTCTTCCTGACTCTGCCTCCTAAGTGCTGTGATGACCTTTTGTGCACTCTGACACCTGGCCTTTCACCTTCTCTCAGGCTTGTGATTTCTGTGTCCACAGATGGTGACCGGTCCTTCCTGGTCTCAGCTCCTGACCAAAGAGCCTAGACACTGTGCAGTGGTTGTCAGTGTAACTCCATGTCTTGCTGGGCTCCCTCCCTGGTGGGAGATGCAGTGAGGACAAGCCACGTGAGTTCATGGGCCACATGTTGCAGTCAGGCCACACTGAACCACTGCATCTGCTTCTCGCTTATTCCCATGTCTACTTGCAGAGTTTCTAGAACCTACTGCAGGCCATCCCCTCCAGCTTCTATGTCCTGTACCAGTTTGTGGCAGAGGTGAGATTGGAGGAGAGGCCTTAGAGAAGCTGCCAGTCTGAGACTCAGGGTGTTGGTCCTTCCTAGAGGGACCTGGCTAAAGAGGAGGTTCCCCTTACATTCTTGGGGCTGCAGCCTAGAAGCCTGGTCCGTAGTCACACAGGGTCTTGTAGTGCCCATCACCCTAGGGTGTTGCAGAACCTCCTGGAGCTGGACCTGTGGGGCAATGCTCTCTGGGTTTGGTATTCTATGTTTATTTCACTGTCAGCCTTCCCCTGACTCAGAAATGCCCATCACATTCTGTCCGGTGCCTCAGAGAAGACTGTCTTCCTGCCATCCATGTGTGGTGGGTGGCGGGCTGTTACCTTCCATACCTGGTGGAGCTTGAGATGACTATTCTTGGTTGTCAACCTGACTGCATCTGGAATTAACTAAAACCCAAGGGGCTGGGTACACCTGTGAGGGATTTTTTTTTCTTTTTTTTTTCTTTTTTTTAAAGATTTATTTATTATGTATACAGCATGTGTGCCTGCAGGCCAGAAGAGGGCACCAGATCTCGTTACAGATGGTTGTGAGCCACCATGTGGTTGCTGGGAATTGAACTCAGGACCTCTGGAAGAGCAGTCAGTGCTCTTAACCTCTGAGCCATCTCCCCAGCCCGAATTTTTTTTTTCTTAATTAAATCATTTTAAGTGGGAAGACCCACTTTTTTGAAAAATAATTTATTTACTTTTATTTCATTTGCATTGGTATTTTGCCTGCATGTATGTCTGTGTGAGGGTGTCAAATCTTGGAGTTTAGAGACAGTTGTTAGCTGCCATATAGGTACTAGGACTTGAACCCAAGTCTTCTGGAAGAGCAGCCAGTGCTCTTAACTGCTGAGCCATCTCCCTAGCCCGGGAAGACTCACTTTTTTTTTCTTTTCTGTTTTTGTTATTGTTTTTCGAGACAGGGTTTCTCTGTGTAGCTTTGCGCCTTTTCCTGGAACTCACTTGGTAGCCCAGGCTGGCCTTGAACTCACAGAGATCCGCCTGGCTCTGCCTCCCGAGTGCTGGGATTAAAGGCGTGCGCCACCACTGCCCGGCGAAGACTCACTTTTAATCCAGATCTTTTGAGGTGGGAAGACCCACCTTTAACCTGGGCCACATCATCTGCTGACAGCCTATATAAAGGACATTAAAGAAGGGAGCTTGCTCTCTTTGTCTTCTTGCTGTCTCTGGCAAATCCATTCCTTCACTGGTATTAGAGCCTGTTTCCTCAGGATTCCGGTGTAGACTGAAGTCCAGCTGAGACAGCCAGCCTCATGGACTGAACAACTACTGGATTCTTGGACCTTCCACTGTTAGACAGCCATTGTTGGACTAGTTGGACCACAGTCTGTAAGCCAGTGTAATAAATCGTGTGTGTGTGTGTGTGTGTGTGTGTGTGTGTGTGTGTGTGTGTGTGTGTGTGTGTGTGTGTATTCTTTCTTTCTACCAGATCTGTTCCTCTAGAGAACCCTGACTAATACAGAGCTGCATGCCAGGGTCGAGCTTTTCTGCCAGATTTCCTTGCAGCCTGTGCCAACAGAAACCGTGGCTGAGGGCTGCCCGTCTACCCTCCACTCTGAAGAAAGACTGGGCTTCAGCTGTTCCCATTTTGGTCAGTGCCTGGGCACACCAGGCCCTAGAATGGTGTTCCCCAGGCTTACAGCACAGGATAGCAGGAGGGACGCAGACTCTGATGAGGCATCACCCTTGTCTTAGAAAGGGTTCCTATTGCTGCAACAAAACACCATGACTTTTTAAAAATAAAGTTGGGAGGGAAAAGGTTTATTTGGCTTACACTTCTGTATTGTAGACCATCATTGAAAGAAGTCAGGACAGGAACTCAAACAGGGCAGGAACCTGGAGGCAGAAGTTGATGCAGAGGCCATGGAGGGGTGCTGTTTACTGGCTTGCTCAGTCCCTGCCCCTACTTCAGTCACTAATTAAGAAAATGCCCTACAGCTACATCTTATGGAGGCCAATTCTCAATTGAGGTTCCCTCCTCTCAGACAACTCTAGCTTGTGTCAAGTTGATATAAAACTAGCCAGGACAGCCATCCAGGGAAAAATCCTGGCATCTTGTTTATCCTTGAAAGTGAGGAATGTGGACTGTGTACAGGAAATCCCTCTTCTTCCTCCGGAGGGTGCTACCTCAACAATTAGATCACAGTGATATGAGAGACCTGTGGTTCTGGGGAGATGGCCAGTCAGTAAAGTGCTTGCTGCACAAACGTGGGGAGCAGAGCCTAATCCCCAGCACCCAGAGAACCGCTGGACACAGAGGCCTGTGCTTGTAAATCAGTATTAGAGAGGCAGAGACAGGAAGATCCCCAGGCTGTGCAATCCACGGCCAGCCTACCCCATCTTGTGTCTCCAGGTTCAGGGAGAGTCCTTGTCTCAAAAAATAAGGTGGACAGCCTGGGCTACCAAGTGAGTTCCAGGAAAGATGCAAAGCTACACAGAGAAACCCTGTCTCGAAAAACCAAAAAAAAAAAAAAAAAAAAAAAAAAAAAAAGGTGGAGAGGGACTGATGTCACCAGCCTGTGCACACCCTCCCGGTACTGACTGGCTGTGTCGCCTTGGGTAGGCCATGTGCTACTGTGGTGACACTTTCCCCAGGTATAAAAAGGAATCTCATAATGCTACTTGCTGCAAAGGTTAAATTAAAAAATGCAAGTCCAGCTGCACACACTCTTTACCAGGCAGAGAGGCTGGCTGGAGCCCCACGGGAGTGCCTGACTAGCCTGAGGTCCTCAGGTGCCTGATCACCTCTCTTTCTGGGAAGCTCCTGCCCTACCCATCTCCCACCATTTCTTCCCTCTGAGGCCCCAAGTCCATTCCACTTCATAATTAGTCACCCATTCCACTTCATAATTGGCTCTGTGACTTATTCCTGTTGTGGTCTTGAACATTTCCGTCTGTCCTGCTGGGTTGCTTTGAGTCATTTCAGTCTATCCTGCTGGGTTGCTTTGCACTGTTCTCTGGGCAATCCATCTCAGTCACAAGGAGGGGAAGGACCAGGGGGTGTGATGCAGGGTGTGGTATGTGCATGTGTCTTGCAAGGGATACATGGATTAGGGGCTCAGCTCATTATGCTAACTTAATTGATTTCAATATATTTGGAAACACCAGGGTGGCACACACCTGTAATCCCAATATGGGGAGGTGACCACTGGAGGATTAGAAAATCAAGGTCATCCTCAGCTATAGTGAGTTTGAGGCTGGCCTGAACTATATGTAATCCAATCTCAAAATGAATAAATGTATAGGGGCTGGGGAGATGGCTCAGTGGTTAAGATTACCTGGTGTACTCCAGAGGACCTGAGTTAACTTTTCAGCATCCATGTCAGTCAGCTCTCAACCGCCTGTAACTCCACCTCCAAAGGACCCCACAACCATACATATGTGGCACATACTCACACAGATACACACACATACATATAAATAAAAATAAATCTTAAACAAACAAAACACCTGACTCTAAACAGACAAGCAGGGCCGGGTGGCAGTGGCGCATGCCTTTAGTCCCAGCACTCAGGAGGCAGAGCCATGCAGATCTCTGTGAGTTCAAGGCCAGCCTGATCTACAGAGGCGAGATCCAGGGCAGGCACCAAAACTACATGGAGAAACCCTGTCTCAAGAAACAAAAAAACTGGGACTGGAGAGATGGCTCAGTGGTTGAGAGCAGTGGCTGCTCTTCCAGAGGACCCGGGTTCAATTCCCAGCAACCACATGGCAGCTCACAACTGTCTATGACTCCAGTTCCAGGCCTTCTGACACCCTTGCACAGACATACATGCAGGTGAAATATCAATGAACATAAAATAAAAATAAATTATTAAAAAAAAAACTAACTAATTAACTAAATAAATAAAAATAAAAGAAGAGGTTGATAAGGGCCAGGCCTATAATCCCAGCTACTTGGGAGGCTGAGGCAGGAAGATCTAAAGTTCAAGACCAATTTGGGCAATTTATCAAGACCTTGTCTAAACAAACAAATACATAAATAAGAAAAAATATATTTGAAATAGGGTCTCTCTATACAATAGCCCTGTAACTATTCTGGCTGTCCTGGAATTCTCTGTCCAGGCTGGTCTTGAACTCATAGAGATCCACCTGCCACTGCCTCTCAAGTGCTAAGATTAAAGGCATACAACATTATGCCTGGATAAAAAGATTTGTTTTTAATGCTAGGGATGAAGCTCAGTGGTAGGGTGTTTGTCCAGCATGCATCAGATCTTCCTTTCAGTCCCAGAACCACAGAAACTGAAACAGAAGGAAGTTGATGGAGAAACTAGTACATTTGGTTTTGGACAAAAGTATTTTAGGGTATTTGCCGCCGATCTTGACAACCTGAGTTTAAGTCCTGGGACCCACCCAGTAGAAGGGAGATCCACCTCCTGAAAGTTGCTCTTTGACCCCCACATGAGTGCTGGGGCATGCACACCCCCTCCTTACACATAGTAAAAATTAAAAATGTAATAAACAATAACAACAAAAAGGGGGCTGGAGAGATGGTACAGCAGTTAAGAGCACTGGCTTCGCCGGCGGCGGTGGCGCACGCCTTTAATCCCAGCACTCGGGAGGCAGAGCCAGGCGGATCCCTGTGAGTTCGAGGCCAGCCTGGGCTACAGAGAGAGATCCAGGACAGGTACCAAAACTACACAGAGAAACCCTGTCTTGAAAAAACAAAACAAACAAACAAAAAAGAGCACTGGCTTCTCTTCCAGAGGCCGTAGGTTCCATTCCCAGCACTCACATGGTGGCTCACAACCACCTGTAACTCCAGTTCCAGGGGTTCCGAAGCTCTTGTCTGACCTCCACAGGCACCAGGCATGCACACACAGACATACATGGGGGCAAAACACTTACACACGTACATTAAGGTTTTTTCCAAAGATTTATTTATTTATTATATATACAGTGTTCTGCCTGCTGTATGCCTCTGGGCCAGAAGAGGGCGCCAGATCTCACTACAGATGGTTGTGAGCCATCCTGTGGTTGCTGGGAATTGAACTCAGGACCTCTGGAAGAGCAGCCGGTGCTCTTAACCGCTGAGCCATTTCTCCAGCCCACGATAAGTTTTTTGAAAAAGGAAAAAAATTAAAAAAAAAAGAAGACAATTAATTAACAGTAATATGTGGATCTTGATTCAAAAAATTGCATTTAGAAACACATTTTCAGAAATAATTGGAATCTGCACATTTGAATATTTGAATTTTTTCTTTTTTCTTTTGAGACAGAGTTTCTCTGTGCAGCCCAGGCTGTCCTCAAACTCAGAGATCCCCCTGCCTCTGCCTCCTGAGTGCTGGGATTAAAGGCGTGCGCCACTGCTGCCCGAAGGAAAATAAGCCTCTTTGTGCAGACAGCTACAGAGCTGACTCAGCCATTTAGCATGTTTATTGCTCTCGCAGAGAACTTGAGTTTGGTTCCCACACCTACAGCTCACAACTGCCTGTAACTTCAGGATCTGACATTAGCTTTTGACCTCTGCAGGAACCCACATACATGGCACACACTCATACAGACACACAGACACATATGTGTAAATAAAAATGAAAATACAGTTTTAAAAGCGTAATAGTCCTTATTTTAGTGGAACACTCAAAATATTTTCAGCTGGAAACGTGTGATACCTGGGATTTGCTTCAAATTTATACTGACCAGGGGCAGTCAGGGATACAGCTGAGAGAGCTCACGAGTTGGTAACTGAAGTTGAGACAGGTACCTACAGGTTTAGGTTTATCATATTAGTTTGCTTACTTTTGTATTTGTCTGAATTTCCCCAAACAAAGTCTCTTTGTGTTTTATTTATTCATTTTTGAGTCAGGGTCTCACTATGTAGCCCTGGTTGGCTTGGAACTTCTTATGTAGATAAAGCTGGACTTCAGTTCACAGAGATCCACCTGCCTCTGCCTCCCAAGTGCTGGGATTAAAGATGTGTAACACAACACCCAGCTATTTTATTTATTTGTGTGTGTATCTGTTTTAGCTGAGGCAGTGTCTTGCTCAGGCTGACTTTGAACTTGCAATAATCCTTCTGTTTCTGCCTCCCAAAACCTGGAATGACAGGCATGTCCTACCACACTCATCTTCATCTATGTTCTTAAAGCAAACACAAAAATTTGAGGGCCTGGAGAGATGGCTCAGTGGTTAAGAGCACTAGTTGATCTTCCAGAGGACCTGGGTTTGATTCCCAGCACCCACATGGCAGCTCACAACCATCTGTAACTCCATTTCCAGAGGATCTGACATACTCTTCTGGCCTCTGTGGGTACTACAAGCACATGGTGCACAGATATACACACAGGCCAAACACCCATACACATAAAATAATAATAATAATAATAATAAAATAACTGGCTGTGGTGGCGCACGCCTTTAATCCCAGCACTCGGGAGGCAGAGCCAGGCAGATCTCTGTGAGTTCGAGACCAGCCTGGTCTACAAAGCGAGACCCAGGACAGGCACCATAACACCAGAGAAACCTTGTCTCGAAAAAAACAAAAAAATAAAAATAAAAAAAAAGAAATAAAAAACTGAAAAAAACTGAATATCTTGATTTGCAAGGGTTTGATGTTGTTTGTTTTAAATCCATTCTCATCATGTGCCTAGGCTGCTCTCAAACTCCTGGGCTCCAGGGATGCTCCTTCAGCCCCCCAAGTACCCAGAGCTACAGGTCCCCGCATAGTTCTCTCTGGAGGAATATAGCATGGTAGCTAGTCATTTTGTGAGTTTTACACCTGCTGTCTCCTAAGCCTCACACTAACTCTATGTTATTAGCACCTCCCATTTTACAGATGAGGAAATAGAGGTCCAGAGAGATGAATAATAGCTAACGTTTGCTAACCACGTACCACATTTCAAGTACTGGGCTAATTGCTTTAAGTGAATTTATTCGTTTAATCTTCTCCCAGCCTTCAGAGCTAAGCTAAGCACTATTATTATCCCCATTTTATAGATGAGGAAATGGAGGTTTAGAGAGGGTAAGGAGCTTGCTGGCAGCTGGTAGAGTCAAGGATCCTTTCTGTGTGTCTCCAAAGCTCAGGGGCTATTCACAGAAAATTCCCAGGATGCAATTGATCTGAGCAGTTCTGAGCAAGGCTCAGATCTGCTACTTGTTAGAGCCATGGCCTGGCCTTGGGGGGCGGGGGAGGGGGCAGGGAGGGAGGAAGGGTGTCTTGGCTTTCTGAAGCCTGGTTTCTAACCCGTAAAATGGAAACAATAATAACAACTCTCTAATAGGGCAATTGTGGAGATTAAATGAGACAGTTCTACCAAGGAGTCAGCTGGTGTCTGACCCATACTAAGGGGATTTTAATTACTGTGCTTGTTTCTCACTTGGCCTACCAAAGTAAGATTACCTTAGGAGTTTAGAAAAAGTCTATAAAAAAACAAGATGGGTATGGTAGCCCATGTCTGTAATCTGAGTCCTCAAGAGGCTGAGGGAGGAGACTCACTGTGAGTTTGAGGCCAGCCTGGGCTACCTAGTGAGTTGCAGACCAGTCAGAGCTATATAGCAGGACCCTGTCACAAAAAACAAAGACAAACAAAAGAACAAGACTGGAGTATAGCCCAGTTCCTAGCATGCGTGAAATCCTGGGTGTGATCTCAACCCAGGCTCCCATAAAACGGCATGGTGACCCATGTGAGGAATCCAGCATTTGGGAGGCACAGACAGGAAGACCAGAAGCTCAAGGCCAGTTCAGGCTACATAAGACTGTGTCTTAAGAACCATGATTAAAGAAATGGCCCCTGAGTTATTTTATGGGGAAATCCCTCTGGTATTTTTCTCTGTGAGGGGGGAGAGGTGTTTTACTTTAACTTCCATTTATAACGAAGACAAAGCGGAGGAGCACATCTTTAACCCCAGCACTCAGGAGGCGGAGGCAGCAGGTCTCTGTGAGTTCAAGGCTGGCCTGGTATACATAGAGAGTTCCAGGTCAGCCAGAGCTGCATACTGAGACCCTGTCTCAAACCAAAAACCAAAACACAAATCCAAACAACCAACCCTCACAGTTTGACATTTATGGCAAAATGGAGTGCAAAGTACAGAGGGTTTGTTTTGTTTTGTTTCTATTTTTTCCAAAACATGTCCTCTGTCTCCCAAGTGCTGGGATCAAAGGTGTGTGCCCCCCCCCTCCCCCCCGCGTGGCTATACCCCTTCCTCCATCACCCAGATGTCTTTTTTTTTTTTTTGGTTTTTCAAGACAGGGTTTCTCTGTGTAGCTTTGCGCCTTTCCTGGAACTCGCTTTGGAGACCAGGCTGGCCTCGAACTCACAGAGATCCGCCTGGCTCTGCCTCCCGAATGCTGGGATTAAAGGCGTGCGCCACCACCGCCCGGCTCTTTTTTTTTTTTTTTTTTAATTTGGTTTTTCGCAGGGTTTCTCTGTGTAGCCTTGGCTATAGACCAAGCTGGCCTTGAATTCAGAGATCCGCTTGCCTCTGCCTCCCAAGTGATGAGATCAAGGGTGTGTGCCACCACCACCTGGATTCCCAGATGTCTTAGTGTTTCTATTGCTGTGATGAAACACCATGACCAAAAGCAAATTGGGGAGCAAAGGATTATTTCTGCTTACACTTCCACATCAGTGCTCATCATCAAAGGAAGTCAGGATGGGAACTCAAACAGGACAGGCACCTGGAGGCAGGAGCTGATGCAGAGGCCACAGAGGAGTGCTGCTTCCTGGCCTGCAGCCCATGGCTTGCTTAGCCAGCTTTTTTTTTTTTTTTTTTTTTTTTTTTTTTTTTTTTTTTTTATAGAACCCAGGACCACCAGCCAAGGGGTAACCCCATCCACAATGGCCTGGGCCCTCCCCATCAACCACTGATTAAGAAAATGCCCTCCAGGCTTGCTTGCAGCCGGATCTTATGGAGACATTTTCTCAGCTGAGGTTCCCTCCTTTCAGATGACTTTAGCCTGTGTCAAGCTGACATACAACTATCCAACACACCAGCTGAGGCTCACTGAGGTGATATACAATCTGTGGATTGCCAAAAAATGTATCGTGACATGTGTTCACCAACGTAGTATCATACAGACTAGTTTGCCACCCTAAAAGAAATCCCTGTGCTCTGCCCTTCTGTCCGTCCTCCCACCCTAGCTCCTGACAACCAGTAACCTTCCATCACCTCTGTAGGAACCTCACCAGCTCTGCCTTTTCCAGAAAACATATAATACACAAAAAGTATGTAACCTTTTCCAATTGGCTTCTTTCATCTAGTAATATGCAACAGGGCTCCTCCCCATCGTTCCATGCCTTAGTTGATCATTTCTCTTTGGCATTGAAGATTTCAATGTACTATACATTTTACTGATTTATCCACCTACTGAAGAGATCTTGCTCACTTCCATGTTTTGGCGATTATGAATGAAGCTATTAGAAAGTCATGTGCGGGTTTTTGTGTGCACATGATTTCAATTCTTTTGGGTAAATATCAAAGAAGAGGTTACATTTTGTAGGAAACTGTCTTTCAGAGACGGGTGTGGTGGTTCTCGCCTTTCGTCCCAGCACTCAGGAGGCAGAGGCAGAGTCAGGTGGATCTCGGAGCTCAAGACCAGACTGGTCAACAGAGAGAGTTCCAGGAGAGCCAGGGCTACACAAAGAAACCCTGTCTCGAAAGACCAAAATAAATAAATTAATTATATTAAATAAACCGTCTTTCAATGTAGCTGTGTCCCCGCCACCATGGTGTTTGAACTTGTTTCCCTTCTCTCCCATGCTGGGCTCTGGACTCGGGGCCTTGTGAGTGTTAGACAGACTCTCAGAGCCTCAAGGGCTTTCTCTGACTAAGCTACTGAGAGCCTGTTCCCACCTTGGGGTGTAGCTTTGGAAGTGCCCTCTTGGGTTTAGCCCGTTGGCATCGTCCAGCAGGGACTTGTGCATACCTCTGCAAAGCCCCTCTGGGAAGCGGCAGCCACCAAGACTCAGTTCCAATCTTTGCACAGCCCTTTCCTGACCAAGCCCATGAATGCCCAGTGCCTGCCTTGTGTAGAACTTCCAAACATTTAGCACGTCCCTCTTGGTGTCTTCCCTGGACAGTGCAGCTCAGCCCCTTTCAGATCTGCCCGCAGCCTCCAGCGGCTAGAGCGGACGGAATCTCCAGGCAAGGCCTCTGGGACAGGGCTTCCAGGGTGTCGGAGTCCATCGCGGACCGTCTCTGGGCAGCGCCGGGCGCCCCCTTGGCTCTGGGTCTGGCGGCGCGCCCGGGCGTTAGGCCGGCGGGTGTCTATCCCGCCAGTCGCCAGCAGGGGGCGCCCTTCGGTCCGCTCGACTCGCGCGGGCGCGGGGGGCGGCGCTGCGCCGCGCCGTGCTGCGCTCCAGCCGGGACCCGGCCGGGGCCGCTGGATGCCGCGTCTCCGCTCCTGCTGCCTGCCGGGCGGGCTCCGGCGGCCGGTGAGTGCGGGGCAGTCCGGCGGCGGTGAGCCGGGCCCGGGAGGGTGGCGTGGTGGGCTCGGGCCGGCCGGCGGGGCCCGCGGGCTCCTGCTCCTCCCCTGTCCCCTGGAAGCGGCGGCCCGGGCTCTAGGCTCTGTCCCTGGCGGCGCCGCGGGGCTGGACAGCCCGGGTGGGGGCCGATCGGGAGCGGCGGGCAGGGAAAGCGCGGGGCCCGTGCTGGCAGGCTGGGCGCCGGAGGCAGGGTAAGGGTGGCCTTTGGCTTGGGAGGGACTGAAGGTTTAGAGGACCCCGGTGGCCCAGAGCTGCGGGATGGGGGGGGGCTGCAGCCTTGGGACTGGGTCGGGGGGGGGCGTCTCTGGGCTAGGCCCGAGACCCCCAAATGAAGCGAGCGGAGGAGGCACTGAGGAAGACAGCGAGGAGAGCGAGCACCTCCGCCGAGTCCTTTATCCCTGCCAGCGGCCTTCACCCTTTCACTGCCAGGCCGACAGCGGGCTCCTCTCAAAGGAGCAGCTGCTAGACAGCTGGCAAAACAATGGAGACCCCGCTTCCCGGGCCCCCTCCTCTTGGGACAGATGATGGGGGCGGGTGGGCGAATGTCAGGCTAGGGGGATTAGCAGGGTAGGCTGCCCCGTGTTGTAACTGGTTGCCCACTTCACCTTTCCCTGCAGGGGGTGGGGTGTGTGTGTGTGTGTGTGTGTGTGTGTGTGTGGGAAGGTAGGGCAGCCTGCCCCAGGCCTCTGGGAGAGCGCACCGACGCCCCGCCCTGCGAACCTGCCATGCCAGTTGTTCCGCCAATGGAAGGGGAGGTGGCAGGGTCAGGTGCCCCCGCCCTTCCCTGGGCTGGAGGCACACAGGTTGGTACCCAGCCTGACCCAAGGAGTGGGTCACACTCCTGGAAGAGATAAGGCCCGCCGGGACACACCACAGGTTGGGGCTTTGTTGTGGGGGGTGTCGCCCGGTGGCAAGGCACATGTGTCCTACTGATTAGCTGGAAGGGCTGCTGCCAGAATGAGCTAGAGGTGGCTGGAGGTGGGAAGGGAGGGCAGCCAGCTTGGTCTTGTATTCATTTTGCCTGGTGTGTTAGCCAAGAAGGCATGTGTTTGTCAGCCTCGTAGCGTGTGGAGAGGGCAGGGAGGCATTTCCTGGAAGGGGCTCTCCTGTAGGGCCTTCCTGCCCTCAGGGAGTCCTCCAAATAATAGAATTAGGGTCCTTCTCCCTTCCTCTCACTAATGCCCTGGGCTTGTTTGCATAGGTTGACTTTGCCTCTCTGCGTCCCTGAAAGCTCCCCTCTGGTAGGTAGTTGAGCGAGTACATATTGGAAAGAAGGTTAAGTTCACCCCAGGACTAAGAGCAGGGCCACTCTAGCAGATGATGAATCCAGAGGACGCTGATTCAGGCTGCCTTGGCTTATGCTCACCAAATCTGGAGCCTTTTCCTTGAGCAGGTTGGTGTCCTGTTGCCATGGCAATAGGCCTGGCTAAACTGTGCGCCCACCCTTTCTGGTTCTGGGGCTACTTTCTATTTGGGGATATTGAAAGTTGCTCTCCTGATGTCTCCGGCTTCCTGACAGGCCTTGTTGGGTCTTTCTCGAAGGCCTGCCTCCTCAGCTTCCCCTCTGTCCTTTCATGAGGAGGCTTTCCAGGAAGCATCTTCCTGGTTGTTGGACAAGACTTGGTTGGTTATATATAGCCTTGGGTGGAGGTGTGCTTGGCTACTGGGGAATCGAGGATATTGGGAGTGGAGCCTCAATTCCAGGAAAACAATGGCTTTGGTGTGAGCTCTTGTGTTACAGGCTTAGGAGACTGAGGAAGGGTTGTAGCCAGGGGAGGAGGGAGGGAGGAGGAAGGTCACAGGCTATGGACACTTCCTTTGAGAGCTTGGACTTTGGATAGTTGACTACCGGATACCGGCATCTGAGTATTTCACTTGTTTGCTCTCTCCTGGCCTGGCTCAGGTCCCGGCTTGTATGTCTGAAGCTTCTTCCTCAGAAGCCCTCATCACATGGACGGTGCCCTTCCTGACTCCAGGGCTGTCTGGGCTTATTGCCCAGATCCCCTTCAGTAGCTTCTCCTTGAAGGGGGCATGTGTTCAGGGTTCCCCAGAAGCAGGTATTTGAAGGTGAACTGGGTGGGGTAAAACTGGGCATTACGTGCAAAGGGAATCCACCCTGCTGGGGTGGAGGAGGGAATCAGGACTCCGGAAGTCTTCATCCAGACTTAGTGTCAAAGGATTTCAGGAGAGCAGGGCTGTTCTTGCTCCTTCAAACCACAGATCCGTCCCTAGCCTCTGGAGTGGGCACCACAGCCTAGAAGCAGAGCATCTATGTGAGTCCTGGTACGGAGGGTAAAGCTGAAGGGCTGGGATCCACTGTGCGTTGTGATTGACAGGTTCTCACAGGACTCAGGACCTGCTGAATGAAGTTGTAAAGTTGTGCTTTGGGTTCGGTCCTGGCTGCTCTAAGATCTGTACACCTAATCCTACCCCAGTCATCACTGTGTTTCCTCACCCCAGCTCTACTGAGGCCTTTTATTATTATTTTTTATTTAACCACTTTCTGGGGTAGCCAGAATTAGGGGGTGCAGAGCAGTCAAATTTGGAGCTAGAGTGGTGGGAGTGGGTGGCCACTCTCCAGTTCCTCCACTTGCTTCATCTCACTCCCCCCCCCCCTTGTGGAGGTAGGAATTGTGTGGCTTGTAAATGATACACGTTCCCTTGACATTTCGGTTTAGACAAACAGGGGTTTCAAGTTGTAGACTGAGGGTTTTACAGGGCTCAGGGGCGGGTTTCTCTTTCTGCCAGGTACTTCATCATCTTTGAGTATATATATTTTTTCCTCCGGTATTCAGAGAGATGTTGGTGTTGGGTTCAAGGTCACACAGCAAGGCGGAGACAGAGAGGGATTCGAACCTGTATTTTGTAGTAGAACAGAATTTCTCTCAGGCAGAGGTTAGGGGCCAAGTCTGGGCTGTCAGACCCTTGAAGATTTTACAGCTGGAAGACCCGAGGCTGGAAAGGAGATGCCCCTTGCTCAAGGTCACACAGAAGGGGTGGATGGCCTGCAGGGCCATGGCAGGGCTGGGCTGCGGGCAGGAGGCGCTGGAGGCTGAGGTGACACTTGGCCAGGCCGGGCTGGAACTCAGGCATTCTCCCGCCCTGGTCTTCCCCGGCTGGCAGCTTGCTGCTTGCTCCGGGAGTGGGTTGCGCAGCAGCAGGCGGTGCGGGGCTGCATGCAGACGCTGCTGCTGCTGCTGCTGCTGCTGCTGCTGCTGCTGCTGCTGCTGCTGCTGTGCGGGCTGGCTGGCAGGGAAAGGCCGAGGGCCGCGGGGCGACCGGGCTGCTCTGGGCGGGCCGGCTGATGTCATGTGAGAAGCGCGCACACCTGGAGCCAGATAAGCTCCGTGTGACCTGCCTGTGAGTCACGCGGCACTGCGGAGCTCAGCAGAACCCGCGGGCGCGGCGGCGGGCGGGCGCGGGCCAGGTCAGCCTGCGCGACCCTGCCCGGCGCGGCATCGTGGCAGGCCGGCCTGGGGAGGGGGGCCTCGGCTGGAGGGAACCGCGGCTCCCGAGGTCAGAGGCCAAGGGAGAGAGGCCGGCCCCCTCGGGAAGGCATTTCCTTTGTATTTATTTATGAGTGTGGGGTGGGGTGGGGGCTGGGGGACTGACCTGAGGGTCCATCCACAGCAGCCGAGTCAGGGCCTCCGTTTTGGGGGATGCTAGTGCGGTAGTAGTTTCCATTTCCTGGGGTTTCTTCTTTGCCCGCGGCAGGATGGTCCCTTTAACTCTGTCCTAAAGCTACAGGATGCCACTCAAAGTTTTTGAAGACAAGAAGGCAAGCCTTATACTGACCATGCAAATCCTGTTTACAGCTTTGATACCAGTGGAGCTCACGACCTTGTCAAGACTCCTTTTTTCATTTTTTGAAGTGGCCACCCTCCCCATCTCCGACTCTGGAGTCACACCTTTTGGTTTTGGTGCAGCACTGGCAATTCAAACCCGGGCCTGTCGCAGGTGCTGGTCAAACCCTTTACTGCGGAGCTATAGGCTAGCTCTGCAGAGCTTTTTTTTTTTGTTTGTTTGTTTTTTGTTTTTTTTTGTTTTTCGAGACAGGGTTTCTCTGTGTAGCTTTGCGCCTTTCCTGGAACTCACTTGGTAGTCCAGGCTGGCCTCGAACTCACAGAGATCCGCCTGGCTCTGCCTCCCGAGTGCTGGGATTAAAGGCGTGCGCCACCACCGCCCGGCGCTCTGCAGAGCTTTTAAAGGCTTGTTGTATGGATATGTAGAGAGGGTTACATCAAAATATAATATAACATACTTATTTTTATGTTTTCTGTAGAAAATAAAGCATGCAGAAAAGTAGAGTTGATCAGAATCCCATTCTACTCAATTCCCTTGTCCACACTTGGACACACATACACATCCACCAGCTGAATATTCATGCCTGGTGGCGGTGGCGCACGCCTTTAATCCCAGTACTCAGGAGGCAGAGCCAGGTGAATCTCTGTGAGTTCGAGGCCAGCCTGGTCTACAGAGCGAGATGCAGGACAGGCACCAAAACTACAGAGAAACCCTGTATCGAAAAACAAAACAAAAAAAAAATTCACATTGTAAAAAAAATTATAACATGGGCCAGAAAGAAATGGCTCAGCTGGAAAAGGTACTTACTGACGTGCCTGATGATCTGAGTCAATTCCTGGGACCCACATGGTAGATAGAAGGAGAGAACTCTCACAAATTGTCCTCTTATGTCCACAGTGGTGCTATGGTACATGAGCTCATACACACACAGATAAATAAATAAAATGTAATAAAAAATAAAAACGTACACACACACATATATATCATAAATCTGGTTTTTTTTTTTTTTTTTTTTTTTTTTGGTTTTTCGAGACAGGGTTTCTCTGTGTAGCTTTGCGCCTGTCCTGGAACTCACTTGGTAGTCCAGGCTGGCCTCAAACTCACAGAGATCCGCCTGGCTCTGCCTCCCGAGTGCTGGGATTAAAGGCGTGCGCCGCCACCGCCACCACCCCCCGGCCATAAATCTGTTTTTAGCTGTTCTAAACTCTGTATCTCCTCCTTGAAGCATACATTCCCCACCCCATGAACATGCAAATAAAAATATGTCATATTCATGTGTACATTCATACACACACACACACACACACACACACACACACACATTAAAAATTTTTAGCTGGGTGGTGGTGGCACATGCCTTTGATCCCAGCATTTGGGAGGCAAAGGCAGGGGGATCTCTAACTTTGAGGCCAGTCTGGTCTACAGAGTGAGTTCCAGAACAGTCAGGGTTGTTATACAGAGAAACCCTGTCTGGAAAAACAAAACAAACAAGGAAAAATTTTAGCAACATGGGCTGGGGGAGCTAGCTCAGCTCTTGTAGAGGGCCTGAGTTCAGTTCTCAGCACGCACAGGGTGGTTCACAACTTCTGTAGCTGCAATTCTAGGGCATCCAGTACCCTCTTGTAGCTTTCATAGGCACCTATAGGTACATACAAACAATACACTGGTACACATTAGAAAAAGAAACCAGAATACACTATGCAACAACTTGCTTTTTAAAAAAAAATTTAATAGTATAGAATTTTTCCATCCAGTATATACAAATGTACCCCCCCCCTTTTTTTTCAGCCTGGGGAATTGAACCCAGGGCCTTGTACATGCTAGGCAAGCACTCTAATGCTGAATTACGCCCACAGCCTGTACCTCATTCTTTTAATAACTTCCTAGTTATTTTGTAATTTAGCAATTTATTTAGTGGTGCACATTTATGTTTATAGATTTGCTATTATAAACAAAGCCACAAAAGATTAGTTATGTTTATTGTGTGAAACATCTATAGGTGATGCACCAGTAGAATTGACCAGGCAGGGGCTGGAGATGGCTCTGTGATTAAGAGAACTTTGCTTCTCTTCCAGGGGCCCAAGTTCAGTTCTATACAGTTCATAACCACTTTGTTGTTTTTTCCTTTTTTGGCTTTTCGAGACAGGGTTTCTCTGTGTAGCCCTGGCTGTCCTAGAACTCGCTCTGTAGACCAGGCTGGCCTTGAACTCACAGAGATCCGCCTGCCTCTGCTTCCCAAGTGCTGGGATTAAAGGCATGTGCTACCAGGGTGCAGATTCATAACCACTTGTAACAACAGCTCCAAGGGACTGGACACCCTCTCTGGCTTTTTCATGTACCTGTACACACGTGGTGTTTGTTATTCAAGTAGACACATACATACACATAAAACTTAAAATAATTGGACAGGTCAAAAAACATGTATACAAGTAAGTTCATAGGCACCACCACTTGCCCTACTAGAAAATTATGCCAGGACTCACTCCCACAGTGAATGATCCAGGGATTAGCATGGCTCCTGGCAAGGACCACATACAAGTTCATGAAACAGTTCCTGAGTTTGCCCCCCGCCCCCAGACATACACACCGCCCTCAGACAGGGTTTTTCTGTGTACCCTGGAACTTGCTCTATAGGCCATGCTGTCCTCAGACTCAGAAATCTGCCTGCCCCTGCCTCCCAAGTGCTGGGATTAAAGGCTTTCACCACCACTGCTAGGCTAGCTTAGCAGTTCCTATTTTTTTTTTTTTTTTTTTTTTTTTTTTTGGTTTTTCGAGACAGGGTTTCTCTGTGTAGCTTTGCGCCTTTCCTGGGACTCACTTGGTAGCCCAGGCTGGCCTCGAACTCACAGAGATCCGCCTGGCTCTGCCTCCCGAGTGCTGGGATTAAAGGCGTGCGCCACCACCGCCCGGCCAGCAGTTCCTATTTTTATAATAAAAGTGGCCTGGCCTTTTTGATAGTCAAAAAGAAATTCTGGGGCCGGTGAGAAAACTTAGCAGGTAAAGGTACTTGCCACCAAGACCGTCGGCCTGAGTTCTGAGTTTGATCCCTTGAGCCTACATAGTGGAAAGAGAAATGATGACTCCAAGTTGTCCTCTGACCCCCACTTGTGCACATCGGCCCCCACCCCTAGAATAAATACATGTAATTAAAAAATGTTTAAAGAAATCACATCAGTTTGTGCTTTAATCAACATATATGAGAGTCTGTTTCCTATGCCCTAGCTGATATTGCTCTTGAAGCCTTCTATTAAACTAAGTAAAAAGTACTACGTGCTTGTATCACATGTCTGTGACTACTTCGGAAGCTGAATTGCTGTTCTTGTTTGCCAGCCTTTTGTGTTTCTGCATCCGTGAATTTCCTGTCTATATTCTTAGCAGTAGCTATGGAGGGCTCTGGACTCAAGCCAGTAGACCCATCTGGCCATGTGCTCACTGGCTTGACTTCACACCTTTGGGCTTTACTGTCTGTATACAAAGGTCTAAAGCAGGATGGTGGTAGCGCATACTTTTATTAAGCGCAGCACTTAGGAGGCAAAGGCAGGTGGATGTCTATGAGTTCGAGGTCAGCCCGGTCTATAGAGCGAGTTCAGGACAGACAAGGCTACACAGAGAAACCCTGTCTCCAAAAACAGAAACAAAGGTCTGGACTTAATTTAGTTACATCTGTGCTGGTTCGTGCACTCGTCAATACTAGAGGCAAGGATTATGCCTTGGGAGGTGGAAGCAGGAGGCTCTGTTGTTCAGGGTCATCCTTCTGCTGTGTGCTGAGTTTGAGACTAGCTCAGCCTGTCCCTTCCAAAATAAAAATGCTTTGCTTCTGTTAGATAATTAATTAATTAAAAAATTAATTAAAACATAACTAGTGTGTGTGTGTGTGTTTGGGGGAAGTGTCTGACATGCTATGACATACATGCAGAGATTGGAGAACAACCTTGTGGAGTTAAGTCTCTCCTTCTACTCCTTCAGGGGTCCGGAGTTAAGTCTCTCCTTCTACTCCTTCAGGGGTCCGGAGTTAAGTCTCTCCTTCTACTCCTTCAGGGGTCCGTAGTTAAGTCTCTCCTTCTACTCCTTCAGGGGTCCGGGGATAGATAATTCAAGGCATCAGGCTTGCATTTCAGGTGACAAATGCCTTTAGCTCTTGGACTCTCTTGGTAGCCCTTTGGTGCTGTTCTTGAGAGCTTCCTATGTGGCTAGGCATTGTAAGAATATCTCTATGTACATAGAATATAGTAAATGATACCTATACGTATTTCATTCCCACTCCTTTTGTGGTAGGTACTATTATTTTGTTCATCTTACAAATGAGGAAAAGGAAGCGTGGGTCTCTAAGTGACTTACCCCAAATAGCATAGATGTTAAATTTTTGTTCCTACGTCTTTACCTGAATCCCAAGTCTGAGCTCTTTACTAGGTCTGTTTGTTTTTATATCATTTGTATTTAGTAGGTACTTGGTTCATATATTTTTTTCCAACATCTTATCACAGAGATTGGCAAATATTCAGAAAAGTTCAAGAATTTTACCGCTACCCCAACTCGTAGAGTCTACAATGACTGTTCCTCATTCTTATTTTGTCGCATCATTTTTATCCCTTTTCATCCATGAAGTTGTATGAAAAATTTGACAAATCTCAAAGTAAGTTAAAGCTATCAGTATGCCCCACTCCAAATCCTGTAGCAAATATTCACTAACTAGAATTTGGTATTTATTTACAGGTTTGTTTTTTGTTTTTTGTTTTTTTTTTCTAATGAGACAAGGTCTCACAGTGTAGCCCTGGCTGTCCTGGAACTCTGTCTGTAGACCAGGCTGGCCTTGAACTCAGAGATCTCCTTGCCTTTGCCTCCCAAGTGCTGAGATCAATGGCATGTGCCACGATGCCCAGCAGTTCTCTCTCTCTCTCTCTCTCTCTCTCTCTCTCTAGTAAATATTTATGCTCAAACAAATGCACTGATCTTACAGCACACTATCAGATAACACCTGACAGATCCATAAACTTGTCAGCTCATACTTCTATGAACACACATGATGTGATCATTACTCCAGAAAGTCCCCTCATGCCCTTTCTCATGCATTCCTGGCCTCTAGGCCCCAAGGATAACCGCTGCTCTGGCCTTTCTCCCCATAGGTTAGTTTTGGTTGCAATAAGTAGACTCCTACCACCAGGTATACTGTGGCACATGCCTGTCAACCCAGTGCTCAGGAGGATCAGAGATTCAGGGTCATCCTTAGCTACACAGTGAATTTAAGTCCAGCTTGGGCCACATGAGATCTTGTCTTAAAAAAGGAAAAAGAAAAAAACAGAATCAGCTGGGGCGGTGGTGGCGCACGCCTTTAATCCCAGCACTTGGGAGGCAGAGGCAGGTGAATTTCTGTAAGTTTGAGGCCAGCCTGGTCCACAGAGCAAGTTCCAGGACAGCCAGGGCTACACAGAGAAACCCTGTCCAAACAACAAACAAACAGAATCATATTAATGTGTGCACTTGTGTTAGTGGTTTTTTTCCCTCCTGTCTCAAATGTTTTTGAGATTTGTTCTTGTTACGTGAGTAGTATTCCGTTTGTGGATATGTAAACTGTTTGTTCTTGTACTTTGGGCTAATGGAGGCACATTTGAGTCGAGTGCTCCTTGCCTTCAAGAGGCTCACTGTCCCAAAATGACATAGCAGCTGAGCTGACAGAGTGTCCTCGGAGACAGGAGGGTCAAGATAACTTAGGGACATACTTACCTTTCCTCCAGTCAAAATTAGGAAAAGCTTCCTGGTCAGGGGAGTTAGAGAAAGAAGTCAGGATGATTATAAGGCTAAAGTCACTGGAAGGAAGGGACAGGGTAAGAGAGGAAGGGGCGGGGCGGGAGAACTGTAACCAGAACGGAGGATCAGGGAGATGGTGGTTTCGAGCTGCTGGAGGTTTTCATCTGAGGCCAGGGCGGCCAGCAAGTCCCAGGACCCCGAGAAGGGTATGGAATCCAGCTCTTCAGGGAACTGAGCAAGGCCGAGGAGGAGGACAGCAGCAGCGGTAGCTGCATGGCAGATTTGCTTCTGGAGAGGGAGGGTGTAGGAGTCAGGTAGTGGCGGGCACATGGCTCAGCAGAGACTTGATCCACAGCCAGGCCCGACCACATGGGGCTGGCTGTGGGGAAAGGCTGCCTTGTGAGCTGTGCAGATAATAGTCGCAGGACAGGAGTGGTAAGAGAGCCCACAGCGCAGCCTCTTAAGGCCTCCGGCTTGCGATGAGAGGAGTGTCTTTGACAGAAAGTTAATAGCTAGCTTGTGTCTGCAAGACGCTTGGACTGTTGGAATTTTAGAGCTGGAAGAGGTCTAGATCATTTAGTTCAACCTTGAGCAAAGTGACAGGCTCAAGGTCCCCTGGAGATCTGTGGCAAATCTGGGCCTAGACACAAAATCCTTAAGGTTTTTAGTCAGAGCTGTCCCCTGCGGTGCCGTCTGGTCCTGTCTATTGTGACAGTGAGGGACAATCCGTCAATGGGAGAGGGGTTTACATGAAATGACTTTGAAGGGACTTTTCCAGCTCAAAGATTCTAGAGTCCTTTTTGTTTGTTTGTTTGTTTGTTTGTTTGTTTGTTTGTTTTTGTTTTTTTGTTTTTTTTTTGGTTTTTCGAGACAGGGTTTCTCTGTGTAGCTTTGCGCCTCTCCTGGAACTCACTTGGTAGCCCAGGCTGGCCTCGAACTCACAGAGATCCGCCTGGCTCTGCCTCCCGAGTGCTGGGATTAAAGGCGTGCGCCACCACCGCCCGGCTTGTTTGTTTTTTTGAGACAGGGTTTCTCTGTGTAGATTTGGAGCCTGTCCAGGAACTCACTGTGTAGCCCAGGCTGGCCTTGAACTCACAGAGATCCACCTGGCTCTACCTCCCAAGTGCTGGGATCAAAGGCGTGTGCCACCACCGCCCGGCAGATTCTAGAATCTTGGGACTGTTTTCCGTTGATAGCGCTCAGTTATCTAACCTCCAGCGAGCCAGGATTGGGTAAGGACAGCATGGTTGACAGTTGGTTCTCTGTGGCTAAGGTCCCCTTGTTTTTCCCTCTTAAGTCCCCAAGTGTTCTCCATTTTCTTCTCCAGGTATCCCGGAGCCCTCATCTAAATTAGTCTGTTAGGGCAGGGTGGGTGGTGACCAGCCAGAGATCCCACAGCCTGGCGTAGGGTGGATCTATGCCTTACTCCATCAGCACTGGGAGGAGATAGTCCCCCTAGGAAGTACCCCACACTTTCTGCCCACTGCACTGAGTCCAGACCCAGCTGACCAGGAATGCTCCTGATTGGTGCTTTTAGGGGTCTATGTTTCCTCTCTTCCAGCTTCCAGGGACTGACTGTTCATTGGAACATTTCAAAGCAAAAATTTCAGTTTTACCAAGGAGAAACTGAGGCCTGAAGAGCTGGGGAGATAGCTTAGTTGGTAAAAGGCTTGCCTTGTAAGCGTGAGTACCTGAGTTCCTTCCCCAGGACTCAGGTTTAAAAACAAACAAACAAAGGAGCAAGTGGGACGTGGTGGTGGTACAGACTGTAACCCCAGGGCTGGGGAGCAGAGACAGGCGGGTCCCTGGAATTCGGTGGCCTGCCAGCGTAGCGGACTCTGTGAGCTCCAGGCTAGTGAAAGACCCTGCCTGAGGTTGACCTCTGGTTTCCATCTGCACATGTACAACCACACCTGTGTGCACCAGTGCACACACAGAGAAACTGTGGTCGGAGAGGGAAATGGGTTCTTGGTACAACAGCTATAAGCAGTTAGTGGCCAAACCAGATTTCTTACCCCGATGAATACGTTCTGTCCTGGTTTGCCTTCTTTTGACTCCATAAACACCATGACCAAAAACAACCTGGGGAGGAAAGGATTTTCAGAGTTCCTCCTGAAGGGAAGTCAGGGCAGGAACTGAGGCAGAGGCCATGGAGGAGTGCTGCTTACTGGCTTTTTTCTCATAGCTTGCTCAGACTACTTATACCTCCTGGGACCTCCTGCCTAGGAGTGGCATTGCCCACAGTTAATGGAGAAAATGCCCTACAGGTTTGTCTGATGAGGGGCATTCTCTGAATTAATTCTCCTCTTCCCCGATAACTCTAGCTTGTGTCAAGTTGACAAAAAACTAACCAGGATGCATTCTATGGCTAGAGCTCTCTAGAGCTGTACTGGCCCCTCCAGCAGCCCTGGACTGACTATCTGAAATATAGCCTGTCTGAATTGAATTGTGCTCTAAATGTAAAATCCACACCAGAATTTTATTTGTTTGTTTGTTTATTTGTTTATTTATTTAGAGACCAAAACAGAACCAAATATGGAAAACTGAATATAAAATATTTCAATGTTTTTTATGAAGATTACATGTTGAGATGACAACAGTTTGAATATATCAAGTGAAATACATTATTAAACTTAAGTTCCTCTAGTTTTTTTGAAACAAGGTTTCTATTTCCTGTTCAAATTGGCTTCAAATTTAAGATTCTGTCTCAGCCTTCCAAGTAGTTAGAATTATAGGTATGCGTCGCCCTACCCAAATTCACCTCTTTCTTCCTCTTTGTTTTTTATTTTATGTGTATGGGTGTTTTACTTGCATGTATGTGTGTGCACCACATGTGTGCCTGGTGCCCATGGAGGCCAGAAATGGCCATTGGGTCTCCTGGAACTGGAGTTACAGATGATTGTGAGCTGCCGTGTGTGTGCTGGGAACCAAACCCGGGTCCTCCTGGAGAGCAGCCAGTGCTCTTAACCGCTGAGCCACCTCTCCAGCCCCTTCGCTTGTTTCTCTTTATCTTTTTAAATATGGCTACTTATTTAAAAAAAAGTCTGTACACATATATGTATTAATTTGGATTTTATTCCATATAGATAGTACTGCTTTAGAAGGAAGATCTGCTAGGGACCACATGGATCAGGGTGATTTGCAGAGGTGAAGAAATTGGGCAGTACACAGAGTGTACTTGGGAGTTCCTGGTCTTGATGCCTTCCTGGGCATTGAACCTTGGTTGGTGAGAGTTGGTCCCTCTCAGTGGAATGGGGATACTGCAGGACTTTGCCTGGCTGTGGGGGTGGGGTAGAGAGAGGAAATGCCTGTCCCGGGCCTGGCAATAGGCCATTACTGGAGGGGGTAAGCTCATAGATCCTCTGTCTGGAATTCAGAGGGGAGGCTTTCATGGAGAGAGAAAAATTACAGCTAATTTCTAATTAGATGGTATGGCCTACTTCTGTTTTGTGTTCCCTGCTGGTTAGAACAAGAAAGGCTCTCTGAGCTCCACCCCCACCAGGTTTTTCTTAGTTCTGCCCCCAATTGGATGTGCAGGGGAGTAGGGGTAGGACCGACCGTAGGTGCTCACATCCTGGAGCTGGGCCTTTCTCTCAGGCCACCACAACTTTCTTCTCTAGGCTATATTTAGGTGTTGGTCTGGGGAAAAGGATGTGAGTTTTTCAGGATCCTGTTTATCTAGCTGACCCCACCCCACCCCCACCTCACAACTGTCTGTCCTGTGTACAGTCTGGGATTTCCCCTCCCTTCTCTCCCTGCTTTACTTTGGGCACCCAGGGCCTGAGAAGGGACACAGTAGTATTGCCACTCAGTTCATGGGTCACACCCAACATATGCTCAACTTCCTAAGCGCATTTTTTTCTGATTTGTGAAGCAGACACAAAGACATATACTTTGCAGGGATGCTGTGAGGATTGAATAGGAAGGAGTGTGTGTGTGTGTGTGTGTGTGTGTATGTGTGTGTGTGTGTGTGTGTGTGAAGTTCCTGATAAGAGACATCAAATAATACTGGGTCCCAGGTGCTGAAAAGATGGTTCAGTGGCTAAAAGCACTTGTTTTTGCAAAGGACCTGCATTCAGTTCCCTGCATCCCCCTGGGGGGTTCACAACTGTCTGTCATTCCAGTACCACGGATCTAACACCGTTCTGGTCTTTTTTGGCACTGGATATACGTGTTGTGAATATACAGGCAGGCAGGCAAGACACTCATACAAATGAATATTGTTTTAAAAGGTTGGACCCTTCAAGGTCTTTGAGGCAGGGGCTAAGGCTGTTGCTCTGGGGATACCAGGCATAGGAAAGAGCCCAGTCACATGGGATGTCCATTGCTTCAGTGGACATGCTTTTGGGGAGGTGATGTTGCAGAATTCCTTCTGTTTGCTTTTGCCTTCTGCTCTTCATTTGGGTTCCAGGTTGGCACAGGTCTTTCTGTAGGTCAAGTCTCTCCAGGTACACCTACACTTTGGTCTAAAGAGTGAAGTGAAGTTAGGTAAAATTATGTAAATTAAAGTGTCTGGTACATCATTAGCGCTTGGTGAGGGGCGACTGGTTTATCATTCTCGGCTGCTTCTGTATGAACTGGAAAAGACTGAATAGCTTTTCTCTTTCTACTTACAGCTGCAAGGTGGGGTCCAAAGACGCTGTGTTAACCACCCATAATCCGCTAGGGGTACAACCCCTAAAAACAGCACACCCACCATGTTTAATCTCATGAAGAAAGATAAGGACAAAGATGGCGGGCGGAAAGAGAAGAAGGAGAAAAAGGAGAAGAAGGAGCGGATGTCAGCCGCAGAACTGCGGAGCTTGGAAGAGATGAGCATGCGCCGTGGCTTCTTCAACCTGAACCGGTCCTCCAAGCGTGAATCCAAGACACGCCTGGAAATCTCCAACCCCATCCCTATCAAGGTGGCCAGCGGCTCTGACCTGCACCTGACTGACATTGACTCTGACAGCAATCGGGGCAGCATCATCCTGGACTCAGGCCACCTGAGCACAGCCAGCTCCAGTGATGACCTCAAGGGTGAGGAAGGCAGCTTCCGGGGCTCTGTGCTGCAGCGGGCAGCCAAGTTCGGCTCACTGGCCAAGCAGAACTCTCAGATGATTGTCAAACGTTTTTCCTTTTCCCAACGGAGCCGGGATGAGAGTGCCTCAGAGACCTCCACCCCTTCAGAGCACTCTGCAGCCCCATCACCTCAGGTAGAGGTGAGGACGCTTGAGGGACAGCTAATGCAGCATCCTGGGCTAGGTGTTCCTCGACCAGGACCACGGTCTCGAGTCCCTGAGCTGGTGACTAAAAGATTCCCAGCTGACCTCCGCCTCCCTGCTGTGGTGCCCCCACCACCTCCTGCTCTCCGGGAGCTGGAGTTGCAACGCCGACCCACAGGAGACTTTGGCTTCTCACTTCGGCGCACAACTATGCTGGACCGGGCCCCGGAGGGTCAGGCCTATCGACGGGTGGTTCACTTTGCGGAGCCAGGTGCGGGCACCAAGGACCTGGCCTTGGGGCTAGTGCCAGGAGATCGACTGGTAGAGATTAACGGACAGAATGTGGAGAATAAGTCCAGAGATGAAATTGTGGAGATGATCCGGCAGTCTGGGGACAGTGTACGGCTCAAGGTACAGCCCATCCCAGAGCTTAGTGAGCTGAGCCGGAGCTGGCTGCGGACTGGCGAGGGAGACCGCAGGGGGCCGGCTGATGTGAGTGCTTCCCTGGGCATCAGGGGTGAGCAGGGGAGTGGGCATGTGAGCATCTCCCGCTGGTGTACCGGAGTGGGTGATGGAGGGTACCCAGAACCTTGAGCAGAGCTTAGCAAGTGAGGAAATGGAAAGCTGGGCCAGTAGGGAGGCACCACCCTCCAGGAGAGGGTGCCCCATACTAGATACTCATTGAAATCACACCTTTGCTTCTTCTGTGCCTTGTCAACATGCTGAAGGCAATTCCCCAAAAGTTCACTGGGACAAAGCCCTCAGCAATTCAGCTGGGCCTCCTGGTCCGATGTTTCCCTCCAATATCCTTGGGAGGCCGTTGGGTCTCCTGAACTTCTGCCGCTTCCCTGGCACTATCAGGAGGAGTGAGATGTCATGGGTAGTTGGTGAGGAAGTATTATTCAGCTTCATCATATAGAGATAGCTTAGGGGCCTGGGTACCATATTTCCTGAGCCCTAAATTGGAGGTTAACAGGTGCCACCTCCAGATCTGAGAGTATGTGAGCATCAAAGTATAAGAAGTCCAGGGGCGGTGGCGCACGTCTTTAATCCCAGCACTCGGGAGGCGGAGGCAGAGGCAGGCGGATCTCTGTGAGTTTGAGGCCAGCCTGGTCTACAGAGTGAGTTCCAGGACAGCCAAGGCTACACAGAGAAACCCTATTTTTTTTTGGGGGGGAAGGATAGGAAGTCCATGTTACTTAGATATCAGAAGTGAAAACAATATGATAAATGACTTAAAATCATGGCTATCTGGGGGTGTATAGCTGTCGTGGTTACAGTTCTGGGGGAGATGACTTCTGCTTTCCTTTTACCCTGAGTGAGTGAGGCATGGGACAGCAGGTGAGCTAGGAGGAGTCGGGTCGGAAAGAACCTGTGAACCATGATTGCAGTTTAGATTTACCTACACTGCAGAGACAGTTTGTGTCCTGACTGTCCCCGAGCCCCACCAGCTGTGATCTCTATGAAAAACCCCAGTGGCAGGCATGAGAGCAGAGATTCAGAGCAAACGCATGGGTAGGTCTCGATGGAGCATCAAAACTTCTGACCTCAGGGACCTTTTGGTGCAGGGAGAGTGGAAGGATGTTGAATGTCCTGTGTGGACATGGTGTGTGAAGGACAAGGTGGCCTGTAGTCATTGTTCTTGTCCAGTTGTGTGTTTCTGGACTGTGCAGATCTAGGCCCTGCTGCCTGAGCAGTGCATGACCTGCCTGGGACCTTTCAGCATTAAGTGACTAGCCAGGTGTGCCCAAGTCAGGAAAAGGAGGAAGCAGGGAGGAAGCAGGGAGGAAGCAGGCAGAGCCCAGCTCCCAGTGACTGGGAGCAGGATGCCGGGGGTGGTGGCTCAGTCTTACAGTATGCTGTGTCCAGAGAAGGCTGAGAGTGGCAGGTCGGACTTAGGTGGACACACTGGACTTGTGTTCCAGGCCTTCCTTTATACTGGAACTGGTTGGGTTTAGGCAGCTTTGCAGGAGGGAGGTTAGCGGCTAGGAGGATGCCTGTGTGGGATCCAGAGCAGAACCTGGACTTCTTCCTTCTGGAGATACATGTTGAGGGCCGGATGGCTCAGCAGGTACATGTCCTTACTTAGCTTGCAAGGCTAGTAGTCTTGAGTTTGGTTCCCAGATCCCAGAGAAGGAGAGAACCAACTTCTCAAGTGTCCTCTGACCTCCGCATGCATGCCTGTGTTCATACACACACACTCAAAATAAGAAGAAGAAGAAAAGGAGGAGGAGGCTAGAGAGACAGCTCGGTAGTTAAAAGCACTTTGTTGCTCCTGCAGAGGACCCGGGTCCTGTTCCCAGCACCCACTTGGTAGCTTACAACCAAACATAACTCCAGCTCCGGGGGATCTGAAGCCCTCTTCTGTTTTCCTGGGGCACCAGGAATGCTGGGGTGCATATACATACATGCAGGCAAAATGCTCCTACATCATACACATAAATAAATCTTAAAAAAAAAAAATAAGAAAAAGGCCAGGTGCAGTGGTGCATGCCTGTAATCCCCACACACTTGGGAGGCAGAGGCAGGCGGATCTCTGTGAATTTGAAGCCAGCTTGGTCTACATAGTGAGTTCTAGGACAGCCAGGGCTATGTGGAGAGACCCTGTCTCAAAAACAAAAACAGACAAACAAAACACAGAGAGAGCGCGCCATACACACTGAGCATCTTCTCTGTGTTGTCTACTCAGCTATGTTGAATTCAAGAAACGAAGATTTAAGGGATGAAAAAGAGAAGCATTTTATCTCAGATCCAAGGTTACAGTATGCTGCCATGCTTGTCTAGCTTCTCCTCTGCCAATACTGCTTTTAACAGATGGAATTTTCTTCTTCAAGCATGAATCCCCCAGAGTATTGTTGCCAGCTCCCTGCCGAACCACACAGCCAGGCCTCTGGGGCCCTGAGCCTGGCATCCCAGATGCCACTACGTTTATTCTTTATAGTTCAGGGACCATTCGGTATCTCACATTTCCCAGCCACCTTCCCTTCCCAGCTGGCTGCTGCTACCCCCATCCCCAGGGAAGAGGATGCTTGGAAGGTGCGGGTAGCATCCCCCTTGCAGCTGGTATCTCCGGAGTCTGGCTTTCTCTGGCCCCCGTGGGACAAGTCTGGCTGGTGCCCAGAGGACATCTTCCCCAGACTTTAGCCTAGCAGATCTGACAGAGGACACCATAGGGAACCCCATGCCTATGTGACTTCTGAAGCAATGCGACAGCACAGTAAGACACAGGGGGCTGAAAGAACCTCTGTATCTTCTCCCAGTCGGGTAGTGGTGAGGACTCACGCAGAAGCAGAGGAGCATGGTGAGCCCAGCATTTCCAGCTTGAGCTGAGTGGAGAGGCTTGCCAACTCTCCTGGGGGCCCTCAGCTTATCTTCTTCTCTTCTTCCCACTCCAACTTCTGCTCCTCGTCTTGGCAATAGTTCCAACCTTACTTCCATGCCAAGAGTCCCCGCATCCTCGAGCCTCTGGGTGGGGTACCCTGATGACAGTAGCTCTGTAGGGACAGCTACTGGCAGCCACCCTCTGCCCATCAGGTCATCCGTCAACTGCGTCCACATGCTGCCTGTCTCCAGGGAACTCCGAGGGAGTTGACTAGCCATCTGTTCTCTCCCCCACACAGATGGGGGCCTGAGGCCTGGATTCTTTGTGGTCTGTTTTGAAGGCCCTGGGGGAGAGACACCCTTTGGGATTCCCCCCTCACAAGGTGTATGCAGAATTTGCAAACCCTTTTCATCTGTCCTGTAGCTATGAGATGAGTGCCTTGAAGGAGGTGAGGGGTGAACCAGAGTGGTGAGGGAGACTTGGGGTCTGAGTGACAGAAATCACTCAGAAGGCCTGGGAGAAGCAACCAGTTCTCATGCCACTGACACCTGTCCTCCATTAAATAGACATCTTTTTGAAGAGCCTGGCTTGGGCTTTGCCAGTTTCCAAACTTCTCTGAGCCATTAACTCATTCCCCCAATAAACAGAGAAGTCTGATTAAGTGCCAGGCACAGTGCTGGGCATGAGGGGGTTAAGTAAGTAAACTATGACCTTGAGGAAGCACAGCCCTGGGTGCAGATGTGCCACGGAGCATCGGAGCTGCTTTGGCATGAGGCTGGGCGCGTGCACAGAAGGGTGGGAAGGAGGAAGTGGCCAAGTCTGATCCTAGGAAAGGTGACAGTCAGCACAGGCCACCTTAGTGGAAGTGACCCTTGATTCTATAAAGATGTGTCTGTCCTCTCCTCCCAGAGATTCAGGTTAGATTGGATAAACAGCGACACCCAGCAACTTTCCCCTTGGGATCTCTGGGAAAGGCAGAGCTGGAGGTGAGCAGCTTAGCCCAGGGCACTTTCCTCTGTGGGTCTTTATAGAAGATGAGCATGTTTATGGTAGGAGGTGAGCTGGCTCATGTGAGACTTTGGGAAGTTAGTACCAACCCCCCACCCCACCGCCATCCCCTCCTCCACCACCATCACTACCACCACCACCTCCACCCCTCCCCACCCCCCTCCACTGCCATCACCACCACCCTCATCACCTCCACCATCACATCACCACCTCCACCACCACCATCACTGCCATCACCACCACCCTCATCACCTCCACCATCACATCACCACCTCCACCACCTCCACCACCACCATCACTGCCATCACCACCACCCTCATCACCTCCACCATCACCACCACCACCTCCATCTCACCCCCCCTCCCCCCACTATCACCATCACCCCCCCACACCACCCCCACCCCCACCCCTGCCCAGTCTGTTAAGCCATCCAAGGATGCAGCTTCCTCATTCATACTCTGCAGTACTTCCTTCTGGTACAGTTTTCTATCTAAGAGGATTCCCAGGCTTTTACCTAAGCTTTCTCTTGAAGATGGTCAGCAGTGGCTGGGCTATCTCAGGGCATTGCTTAGCTTGTGGGGAAGTCCCGGGTGTTATCCCAGCTCTGAAATAAATAAATGAATGAATAAACAAATAAACAAGTCAGCAGAAGGAAGAGGTATACTGGGTGTTCCGAATCCTTATCCAGGTTTCTGTAGTGGAGACTCGTGGGAGACTGCCTGGTCAGGGTTGCCTGTGTCTGGGAAGAGGACACCAGAGTCCTTTTGGCTGTTGTGGAATTTCGAGACTCCTGGGTGGAAATGGTGCGAACCATTAACCTTGTCAGTGAGGTTCCAGGTGCCATCAGGAATGGGACCTGCAGGGTTCCAAGGGCAGCTTGGAAACTGTGCAGCTTCCAGGGTCTCCAGGCCAGCCATGGAGCACTGGCCTTGCTGTGGGTGGGGATGTGGCAGGGGTGGAGCTGCTGGGTGCTGCTGGAGTTCGGGTCTGATGGTGCTTCTGTTCTTTTTTCCCCAAATGATCCCTAGGGGACTTTTGAGACTTTGTTTGTTTGTTTGTTTGTTTTAGACAGGACATTTTTATTTCATTTTATGTCAAAGCTTCAGGCCCCTCTGGCATCAGAGTCTTACCACGTGAGAGCCCAAACTAAGTTCTTTTGGTAATGAAGGGCCAGTGGGCAGGTGTCAAAAGTGCAAGAAGTGGTGAGTGGAAGGTCCTGGGAGTGCTTGGGGTTCACCACCCTGCATCGCTAGGGTCCAGGAGCAGAGCTGTGAGCGAGGCTAGCTCCATTCAGCCAGGCAGGTCTCCTTTCTCTGTCCTTAGAGGCACCATTTTCCTACTTCCTTGTGGTGAAGGGCAGTCCCAGAGTGCTCTGGTCACGCAGCCCGTGGGTGGTGGGCACAGTGCCTAGGCCACATTGAACGGGGTGTGGGTACATGCCCTGGTCAATGGTTGTTTTTGTAGGCGCAGCTCGGCATGGGGGCAGGGTCTTAAAAGTAGCTTGCTCTGAGCCACCCAGGACACTGCCCTCTGCCCTCCGCTTCCTTCTAATCTCTTATTTACATTGAAATGGTTCTGGAAAATACCAGATAGGCAAGCACCCTGACTGGGGGTGGCTGGGGAGTGGGGTGAAGGGGGGTGTGTGTGGCGGGTGGGAACACAAGTATTTTAAAAATGCTGCAAATCTCTACAGCGTTTCCCAGAAACCACAAGCATGTGCTCTGCCTGCCAGCAGGGTTCCCGCCACCCCACTGCACTGAGCAGCTAGATTCTCCTGGCGAAGCCTGGAGTGGAAGCCAGCATGGTGGGGGAGCAGTGGGGATCCACCACCCAGTTGAGGTAGGGGCTCCCCTGCTGCCAGGACAGGACGTCTGTCTGGCGCCTCCATTGTCAGTCCTGTGGTACGGAAGTGCCCCAGGCACCAGGCAAGTCTGTGGGCACCTACTGTGTCAGATGGGCATGGTTTTCATGGTTTCCTTGTGCCCTGTTGAGCAGTTTTGGGGGGGGGGGGGCGGGGAGCCGATTCCAGCTCCCGGACGGTGGTTGGCAACAGCCTTGGAGCTGTTAAACACAGAGGACAGTGTCCGCACACTTAGTTTTCAGTTGGCTGCAGTTGGGTTGGGAGACTGACTATTTCCTTAGACCTGGGTCACCACTCTGAGCCCCTTAATCCTCCGCCATATGCCTCTGGGCAGCAGGGCACAGCCTTCAGGCCTGCCTGGCTCAGCCTCTGCTTTGCGTAGACTCTGGCCCGGAAGAATATGTGGTGGCCGGTCCAGTGTGGATGTGGGGGCAGATGGGCTCCCTAGTGGCGATGACTGGATCTAGATAAGATTACACGGAGCAGAAAAGCCTTGAGGAACGGCATGGCAAATGATGACCGGCGAGGCCGTCAGCCTCACTTGTAAACTCACTGCCGACCTGAGCCCTCTGATGCCCCGAGTCTGGAACCCTTCTCCTTCCTTGTCTTTCTGCAATGGAGGAAGGGGGAGCTAGACGTGACCGTCTTGTCCCGCAGAAGGATGTGACTGGTGGTCTCAGTTGTCCCAAGAGCCCGCTGGAGGAATGAACAGCCGGTAGTAGTCAGTGTGACTGGAGACTGAGGACTTAACAGAAGAAGGGGAGCTGAGGAAGCAAGCCTCCAGAAGGGCTCGGACAGCTGCCCTTGGCAGGTTAGGGTGTGGCTCCCCCAGGCCGGAGGAGGAACTCACTGTGTCGCCCCCTTCACAGCTTCCCTTGCAGACCCTGGATCTAGAAGGCATGGACTTTGCCTTTCTCACCTTTGGCCCATCCTCTCAGACTCTCCTCAGAACTTCGGTAGCAGGGCCACTCCTCTGACAATGGCATTACACAGGGCTGGGCACTGTTGTTCTTCTGTGTGTACTGTGGGAGAAGTTGAAGGAGTAGGGCCAGTGGAGGGCCCGTCAGGTGGGTGTCCAACCCTGAGGTTCTCATTGGTTCCTAATCTGGAGTTCTGGGGCATTCCTCTTGTCCACAGTACTTTGCCCTGCATGCCGCATGCACCCAGGCACATTTCCCAAAGTTTGAATGTCACTTCCTCCGGGAAGCCTTCCGTGGTTCTTTCAGACCATGTCTGGGTCCATCTTAGCAACACCCCCCGCTTCTCCTTCATAGCATCTGTTGGGACTTGGTTAGTTACCCGCTTGTTTCTCCATACAGCAGGTGGAGGTCAGCGTTGGGGGCGGGGGGCATGCAGGCATTTGTGGATGATAAGATGGTCCTTTAGCCAGAAACTGGGTTCCCATTCTCTTGTTCGGTATTCTTTGTGTAGCTAAGGTTTGGTTGCTGGAGCTTTCCTCTTTTCCAGGCTCTGGTGACCTGTCTGCAGTGTCTTGCCTTCTCTTGGGTGTTTAGGACTTGGCATCTCTCACAGGCGTGGAGAGAAGGAGGCTCCCCAGGTATCCGGGAGCAGGACCCCGGCTAGGGAGAGAGACCCAGGTGCAGCCTGTTCCTGTGCCTGAGGGGAAGTCCCCATGAGCCCCTGGAGACCCAGGGTTACAAGGGAGCCTAAAGGGAGCCTACAGAGTCCGGTCCAGGAGACCCTAGTGGAATGTGCCTATCTGCAGGTCTCTGAGGGCTTGGAATGTGGCCTGGGCTCCCGGCTCCCTCTTCCCTCCTGCTGTTTTCTCTAGGCTGCCTCCGTGCTGGAATGTCGGCAGGCTGGGAAGGTTCATGGTAAGGATCTCTTCCAGTCTCAGCAACAAATTCCAGCTGGAGCCTGAGGACAGCTCCCACATGGGTATAGAGGCCACCAGACAGAGCGGCGGGAGCGCTAGGCCAGTGGGAACGGATGTATTCTTGGATCCCAGAGTGGTGGGCTTTCAGTCCCCACAGGCAGATGTAAACATCTCTCCCTCTCTTGGCCAGGTCCTGAGGAACCTCGGCTTCAGGAGCAGTAGGACTCAGTAGTGGGAAGGGAAGGCCTGGGAGGCTGGTCCTTTCCCACAAGGCCTTGCCTTGTCCAGCCCTGACATGAAACAGGAAGGGAGCAGTCTCAGATTCCATCTTCAGGTGGGGCCTGCCTGCCAGCACCAGGTTCTCTGGTCCATGGGGACCATCCAGACTCCCCTGAGTTCGTCAGCCATATCTGTCTTCTTAACATTTCTAGGACCTGGTTCCTGTCTCGGTGACCTTTGCAGCTCCTGTGCCCTTTGTCCCTTGATCTCATTTCTTTTCCCTCCCATTCCCATCTCTGTAAGGAGCTGACTCACTTCCTCCCCCCTCCCTGACTCTTCTGACTGCCAGGCCCTGTGGCAAACAGGGTGTACACCGGGAGAGAGCTCTCACCCAGGGCACTCCAGTGGGACTTGGAGGCTAGCCTTGGCTCTGGAGTAGGAAAGCGCTGACTGAGGTGGTGAGGAGGGGTGGCTCCAGGCCGTAGGGATTCCCCCTCCTCCCCCTGCCATTGTGCAGTCTGGGTAGGGCATCAGGGAGCACCTGCCCATGTCACACTGTGGGCTTGTCTGGGGAGGGGACTGACTGTCCCAGCCCTGTGATGAAGGAGCCCATGCTTTCACTGGAACTATAGGCTCCTGTCGAAAGCTAGATCTCAGCTCTGGGTGGCATGGGCCAGAGGCCAAGTGGTGACCACACGGTCAGGCAGCCTGAAGACGTCATGACCCTCTGTGACACCCCATCATGCCCAGACCCATCACACTGAAGGGGCAATATTTGGAGATTTCAATAGAACCTTCCAGATGTACGGTGAGGGACAAAGATTTGATGCTGACTCCTATGTGAGTTCTTGCTGCTGGGCTCTGCCTCCTCCCTCCTTAATGAACTGGTTTGGTTGTGGAACCAACTGCAGAAGCCCTGGCTGGGCCGGCATCTTCCACCTCACGGGCTGTCCAGGCTGTCACAGCCTGTGTGCCTGACAGTGTAGGCACTGGGGGGACCCAGCTTGTGCTGAGCCTGGCATAGCCTTGTATCCTTCGGAGAGGATACCTGGGTTACTACCTAAAGGACCAGGCACAGGGTGGGATCAAGTCCCTGCTCATTTGGATATACATCAAGATTAAAAAGAAAAAATAGTGGGGACTGGCAAGATGGCTCAGTGGGTAGAACGGATGGAGGAATTGAGTTTGGAGCACTGTACTCATATAAAAAACTAAGTGTATAGAATGCCTTTAATTCTAGCATTGGGAGGCACAGACGGGAGATCTTGAAGGCTTCCCACCGGCCAGCCAGACTGACTGTCACTGAGCACCTGGTTCAGTGATAAACCCTGTCTTAGTGAAAAGAAGCGATGGAACTGGAGAGATGCTTAGCTCAGCAGTTAAGAGGTTATTGCTCTTGCAGAGGACCTGGGCTTGGCTTCTAGCATCTCATGCAGGCTCACAACCATCTGGAACCGCAATTCCAGGAGACCCAATGCCCTCTGTGGTGTACATACATATATGCAGGTAAAGCACTAATACACATAAAATTAAAACGAAATAAATCTTTAAAAAAATAAAAAAAGGCCAGGCAGTGATGGACACGCCTTTTTTTTTTTTTTTTTTTTTTTGGTTTTTCGAGACAGGGTTTCTCTGTGTAGCTTTGCGCCTTTCCTGGAACTTACTTGGTAGTCCAGGCTGGCCTCGAACTCTCAGAGATCCGCCTGGCTCTGCCTCCCGAGTGCTGGGATTAAAGGCGTGCGCCACCACCGCCCGGCGATGGACACGCCTTTAATCCCAGCACTCGGGAGGCAGAGCCAGGCGGATTTCTGTGAGTTCGAGGCCAGCCTGGGCTACCAAGTGAGTTCCAGGAAAGGTGCAAAGCTACACAGAGAAACCCTGTCTCGAAAAACCAAAAAAAAAAAAAAATAAAATAAAATAAAAAAAGAAAGAAAATAAAAAAAGAAAGAAAAGGTAGAAAGGTAGAGAACGATGCCTGATATCAGCCTCTGGCCTACACACACAGACAGACTACACACACACACACACACAGACACACACACAGATACACAGAGGCACACACAAACATGCATACACCACACACCACACACCACACACCACACACATACACACACACACACACATACACACACACACACACACACAGACACACACAGACACATAGGTACACAGAGGTACACACAAGCATGCATACACCACATACCACATACCACACACACACACACACACACACACACACACACACACACACATGAGTTGGGGGGAGGGATAGATATCAATAGAGGCAAGAGAGAAACTGGGCCCACAGCCTTTGAGGCAGGGTGTGTGTGTGTTGGGGAAGCATGGCTGAGGTCTCCTTCCTGGAATCTAGTGACAGCAGACAGCCTTGTTCCCCACAGCACGGAGCTGTGCCCGACAGTGCTGCCGCTGTACTGTAGCTTCAGAGTCTGGCCTCAGGACTTCGGGATGACAGGAGTTTCTTGTGGAGGCTATGGGGACTGGGGAAAGTGAGGGGTACCCTTGCCCTCGCTGGTGGAAACCAGTCACACTGCGGGCGCACTTAGGCCCCTCTGTGTTCGCTTAGGCACTGTGACTGGTTCTTGCTCCACTGGACTCTGGCTTCACCCTTAGCGTGAGAATGGCCTAGGTACCGCCCTTGTATCCCTTGCAGAGTCTAGACAGAGCTGTTAATTTTTCCCAGACTCTCCAAAGCGTTTTTTGCTATTAGCCTCCAGTCCTTCCTTGGTCCTTCCCTTCTCTGTCCATCTGAAACTCCCCAGCAGAGGAGTGGGTCTCTGGGAAGGCAAAGCTGAATGTTTCCACTTTACCCAGCCCATCTGTCTTTTCTTCAGCGGTTGGTGTTCAGGTGTCTCTTCTCTGCCATTGGAGAGGGACCTCGTTGGGTGTGACGGACATCTGTAATCTATCGTATCTCTTGGGAGTTGGAGGCAAAAAGATCAAGAGTTCAGATTTAGCGTCAGCTACATAGCAAGTTTGCGATGAGGCCGGCCTACGCTACATAAGACTGCCTCACCAAGCAAACAAACAAACAAACACACACAACCAAAAGGGACTGGAGAGAAGAGACGTCTCAGTGGCTAAGAACCCTGATCTTGCAGAGGATCAGGGTTCAGTTCCCATATGATGGCTCATGACACCCGTAACTCCAGTTCCAGGGAATCTGACACCCTCTTCTGACCTCTGTGGGCACCAGGCATGCACATAGTCCACATACATACCTGCAGACAAAACACTCTTACACATAAACATATGAAAGTAAATAAATCTAAAAATGTTTGACTTATTAAAAAAGAGTAAAGACGGAGGGGGGTAACATAATCTGTAAAAGGTGGCCTTCTGGTTGCCCCTCCCACTCTCAGTCTTCATCTCATACTGTCCCTGTAGGAGCATGGCGTGGCACACAGGGCAATGTCAGCCGGGGGCTGGCTTTGTCTGTCGGAACTGCTCCCAGCTCATCTGGGACAAGAAGGAGGAGGAAGGCAGGGAACAGAGAAGGGCCCAGAAATCAGGACTGTTGTGTGCTTGTGTGGGCATTTTCAATGTGTTGTAACATTTTGGGCAGTGTGTGGGCTCTAGCTGGATTGCCTGGTCCAAATCTGGCCTTTAGCTGAATGACCTTGGACAAATTCTTTCATTTTTTGGGCTTTATTTCCCTCTACTATAAAATAAGAGTGATGATGGTACTTTATCCTGAGTGTTCTGAGGACTGATGCAGATAGTGCATTTACAATCATTTTGAGTAATGCCTCAAAACTATTAAGGTAGTTTCCCACATCCTCAGAGGATGTAAAACCCTTAGTGGACGCCCCAAACCCTGCACATACTGTTTCTTCTACATGCATATTTATAGTAAAGTTTAATTTATAAATTAGGAAACAGTAAGAGGTTAACAGTAATAGATAAAATAATCCTAACAGAATGTTGTAATAAAATTGATAAATTACCATGTGCAGTGATTGACACCTGTAATCCCAGCATGTAGGAAGCGGAGGCAGGAGGATTAGAAATTCAAGATCACCTCTGGACTACATAGTGAGTTTGATGCCATCCTGGGCTACATGAGACCCTATCCAAACACACACACACACACGCACACGCACAAAAACAAGCACATGACAAACCTGTTGAATTATTTGTTGCTCTGAACTTGCTATTACGATGTTTTGGACCGCAGTTGACCGCGCCTGACTGAAACTGTAGCAGGTGGAACCATGACTAAGGACTGCTGTGTGGGCTCAGAAGTGAGCATCACTGTCATCAGTCCAGCTCTGAACCCCAGGAAGTGCT
Source organism: Peromyscus californicus insignis (assembly GCF_007827085.1). Classification (NCBI taxonomy): domain Eukaryota; kingdom Metazoa; phylum Chordata; class Mammalia; order Rodentia; family Cricetidae; genus Peromyscus; species Peromyscus californicus. Next base: position 45,175,558 of record NW_026294551.1, on the reverse strand, counting down.
CGGTGTCTGGCATGGAGACCATCTGCCCACGGGAGTGCTGCAGGCTCCATTCCTGCTCATGACTCAGCGGAGCGTCCTTTACTCATGTCCTTGGGCTAGTGCTTTTGCCCAAAGTGTCTTTCCAGTGGAAACAGGGAAGCAGCCCCAGCTTCCTCGGGGCCACTCTGTAACCTCTTCCTATTTGTTTTCCGGTGGGCAAACCTCCTCTGCTCTGCTGTTGTCTGTCTTCATGCCTGTCTTGCTCCCAGCAGCCCAGCTCCAGCAGCACTTCTAAGTGTGGGCAGAGAACTAGAGGCAGCCCCCGCCTGCTATTTCCTGGCTTCATCCTCATCACACATAGGAGTTTGCCCAGACTCTCTTGTGTGGATTTTCTAACGAATGCAGCAAGACCCTCAGTCCCTGTGGTAGAATGTTCTGGCAGTCAGGTCCACTCTGTTGCCTTGTTCTTCCATGCACCCAGGCCTGGTAGAGCTTGTCTGAGTCGCTCTAGCAGGTGCCCAGAGTCCACTCCTCTTCCTCATTTACTTCATTTGGCTGGCTAGAAGTTGATGTCCAATTATGGCCTTCACGGCCCCATGACCAAAGACCTGACCTGGGACAAGGTGACTTCGTTGCTTTTATTTACCCTGGAACATTGAAGGTTTCGTTTAGGTCTGTTCCGGGGGACTACCGGCCATTGTGAGTCCGGCAGCCAGTGCTGTGGTGGGGACCCCTCAGGCTGTTACATTCCAGACGTCTTACCCGTGCCTGGCCCAGAGACTGGAAACAAGGACGGATTGTGCTGGACTGAGGGGCTTTCTCCCAAGCCAGGACGCCTTGGGGTGGAGGCAGGCTTCCATTCAGTCTGTCTTTTCAGCCCTGTGGCATCTGGCTTCTGCTCATTGGCTGGATGCTAACTGTGATTGCTCCCTCTTCCCCATTTCTTTTTGAGGCCCGGGGAACAAGATGTGACACTTGGGACAAGGGTGGAAGCAGACTGTGGGCAGGGGTGGAAGAGAACATCAGCAAGTCAGGGACACCCTCCGGAGGAGGCTTGCACCGGGCTGCCCTGAAGCACCCTGGAGGCGGATCTCCTGGACCAGAGCTGTCCGACAGAAAACGCTATGAAAACAGAAATGTTCTGTGGTCCTGCGGCCGCCGAACACTTGGAATGTGGCTAGTGCAGCAGAGAAACGGAACTTTATGTTTTATTTGATTTTAATTTAAGGAGAAATAGTCCTGATGTTTTGATTTAACTTAGATTTAAATGGCCACCCAGTGGCCAGTGACTACTGTATCGAACAGTGCAGCTCCACAAGGCTCCCAGAAGTGTGGAGTGGGGGCGGGGAGATAGGTCTGGCAGTCTTATCTCCTTCTGCAGAGTGCCCTCCTCCCCCTCCCCCTCCCCCTCCCCCTCCTCCAGGCTGGGCCTGGTGGCATTTCCCCTTCCTTTCCGGAAGGAAGGTTGGTTCTCTCTGGCAGTTTCTCCACTTCACCAACTCTGGAATCCCGATGCCCTAGGGACAGCAGGTCCCTGGCAATGTGCCACCACAACTGGGGCAGTGCTTCCTCATCTTGCCAAGCATGACTTCTGCCCGGCTTGGTAACGACACAGGTGCTCACACGCCCGCCCAGTGGGTTTGGCGGGCTGTGCACGTGGGGGCGGGGGTGGAGACCAGGTAGGGAAAGCAGAAGTCTTCTCTTCCTGCTCCTGTGGGGACTGGGATGGGCTTTGTTGTTACTTCAAAGGGTTCTAGAAACAAGCCCAGTAAAGGCCTCCAGAAGTGAACATACAGATCTTCAAACACTGGCTCTGTGTCGTCATCCCCCACCCCACCCACCCCAACTCGGGGAACCTGAGGGTGTCTGGAGGGGCCTCTCTGACTTGGAGAAGGATTCATACAGTTCAGCCTTCACACCCTGGAAGACCTCCCTGGGGCTTTACTAATCAGTGAGGCCAACCCTGACGCTGGTTTTCCTTCCTTCTTCTGTGGAAACAGAGAAAAGTGGTCATTTATATGAAAAGAGCACAATACTTCATTATGCTCATTCTCGAGTGTTGGCCAGACAGGATGGGATGTGAGTATAGTTGAATGTGGTGGGTTTAGGTAGACCCAGAGACCCAAGTCTCCCTGAGATTGAGGCAGAACATGGAAGGCTTGGGGAGACTGTCATCAAGACTAGTCCTGGGCTTTGGGCCTTCTGGAGGATTGGGAAAGCAGAGGCATTTTGGAAATCCCCCAGGAGCTGAGGAAATCCCCAGCAACTGAGAGTCCCTAGAGAGAAGCAGGACCCTGGAGCCACCAATCAGGTGGACTCTCCCTTGGATCTGACTTCTTAGTTTTGGGGGCAGACACCAGTTCTTGGCAGAGTAGGCAAAATGGTGTGGCGGTACAGGGCTCTGAGCAAACCTTTGGATGCGTTAAGCTAGAGTCTGGTGGAATGGAGGGTATGGGGAGTGGCTGGTCCCTGACTCCAGGACAGTGATCTCCTCTCCTTGCCCACTGACTCTACTGACTGCTTGTCTCATCCCTCTCTCCACTATAAAATCCAGGGCATCCCTTGAATCTACCAACTGTAAACTCAGGTATCCATTCATTCATTTTATTCCATCAGTAAACGCTTATTAAATGTCTTCTATGTGTTGGAACTATTTCAGGTACTGAGGATAAGTCAGTAGTGAAAAAAATGTAGGCGCCAGCTCATTTTTGCACCTTCTTTTCCGTCTGTCTCCTGGGTAAAGCGAGAGGCCATCTTGCGGCTGCAGCCCCCCTGAAGCCTCTGCTCCCCGGGATGCTTGCTGGGGGCGGGGCCCAGCGGAGGCGAAGTCGTGCAGCCTCCTGGGTGCCAGCAGAGCCATGAGAAGGGGAAGGCTGCCCTCTGCCGGGCTCCGGTGGAGCTGCAGGGCGGAGCGACCGTGGAGCTCCAAGCGCATGTGCTAAGCCTGGCTCCACCCTTGCGCTGGCGGCTGGGCGGAACAGGAAGTGCGGAGATATTTCAAGGCTAAAACGTATTTGACCGCCACTGAGAGCTCTCAGTGTCTGGACTTTGAGCCAGTCCGGGTTTCCTTTTACCGGCCCCTACCCTCTATGAAGTCATCTTTAGTCTTCTTTAAGGAGTTTAGCCTCTTCCCTTTCAGAATCCACCAATCACTTTAGTGTATTAAATACGGAGACACCCCTGCTGTGGTGTTTTCTGTAAATACTGTCTTTAAAGCTAGGAACCTAGGAAGTCCTCTGATGGGGTGCACCTGTCTGCACTGGTGGCTGGTACACTCCTACCCAGGAAGCATAAGTTCTGCAGTCTCTCCCTAGTCCTTAGGGCTGAGTGCTTGGAACAGGGCTCCCCACAACTTCTCCAAATAACGCGTTCCATTTCCTTTATGTTATTACATACTGCAAATTAGTAATACAAGCTTTATGTAGTTGGTACGCATTTATGGAAACAGTGTTTATGAATTCTTTTTGTTTTGTTTGTTTCCAGTCAGGGTTTCTCTGTGTAGCCCTGGCTGTCCTGGGAACTCACTCTGAAGACCAGGCTGGCCTTGAACTCAGAGATCTGCCTGGCTCTGCCTCCCAAATGCTGGGATTAAAGGCGTGCATCACCACCGCCCTGCTAGATTCTTTAAAAAAAAGTTTTATTTTATGTGCATTGGTGTTTTGCCTGCATGCATGTCTGTGTGAGGGCATCAGATCTCCTGGGAACTGGAATTACAGACTGTTGTGAGCTGCCATGTGGTTGCTGGGAATTGAACTCCGGTCCTCTGGAGCAGCAGTCAACACTCCTAACTGCTGAGCCATCTCTCCATCCCTATAGATTCTCTCATATTTATTTATTTATTTATTTATTTATTTATTCTTTTATTTATTATTTGTGTGTGTGTGTGTAAGAATGAACATGCTACAGCACACATGGATGGAGGTTAGAGAACTTGTGGACTCACTTCTCTCCATCATCATGTGGATTCCAGGATCAAACTCAAGTTGTACAACTTGATGGCAACTGCCTTTACCCACTGGGCCATCTCAGTCCCATAGACTGCCTAAAAATGTTTATGTGTTTATTTATATATTTAGAGGCAGGATCTCTCTGTGTATCTCTGGCTGTCCTGGAACTCACTATGTAAACCAGACTGGCCTGGAACTCACAGAAATCTGCCTGCCTCTGTCTCCTGAAAGCTGGGATTAAAGTTGTGGGCCATCACGCCCAATTTGACATGTATACTTATATATGCACATATATATATATATATATGTATATGTATTTATAAGAGTTTTGATTTACAAGAGGAACAAGGGACAAATGAGGTTGGGGACATGCTTTTTTTTTTTTTTTTTAAGGTTTTGAAGAGAACTTCAGGGGCTGAAGAGTTAGCTCAGAGATTAAGAGCACTGACTGCTCTTCCAGAGGACCTGGGTTCAATTCCCAGCACCCACATGACAATTCACAATTATCTGTAACTCCCATTCCAAAGGATCTGGCACCTTCACATAGATATACATGCACATAAAATAAAAATAAATAAATCTCTAAAGAGAACCTCAGTTTTAGTGTTTTCCATACCTCATCTTTTCTGATAAACCAACCATCTATGATACTAGCACTTGTGCAGCTGAGTGAGGTCACTGTGAGTTTGGAGGCCAGCCAGGAGTATTTATCATAGTGAAATCCTGTTTCCAAAAACAAACAGATAAACAACAAAACCCCTGGGCCAGGAAGTGATGGTGCACACCTTTATTTTATTTATTGATTTATTTACTTTTCTACTTGTTTTTATTATTATTTTTAATTTTTCTTATTTATTTATTTATTTATTTATTTATTTATTTATTTATTTATTTATTTATTTATTTATTTATTTTTCTATTATCAGCTTGATACAGTATAAATTCTTATCCTAATAGTGAAATGTTTCATTGAGGCTTGCCCAGTGATTGAGTAAAACCAAAACTTACTATAAGACACAGTCATCTGAGGGTCCCCCCTGGTTCTGTGGGTTGCAGTCTGATTGTTCTTTGCTTTTTATCTAGTATCCACTTATGAGTGAGTACATACCATGTTTGTCCTTCTGGGTTTGGGTTACCTCACTCAGGATGATATTTCTAGTTCCATCCATTTGCCTGCAAATTTCATGCTGTCATTGTTTTTCTCTGCTGAGTAGTACTCCATTGTGTATATGTACCACATTTTCTTAATCCATTCTTCAGTTGACGGGCATCTAGGTTGTTTCCAGGTTCTGGCTATTACAAATAGTGCTGCTGTGAACATAGTTGAGCATGTACCTTTGTGGTATGATTGAGCATTCCTTGGGTATATGCCCAAGAGTGGTGTGGCTGGGTCTTGAGGTAGATTGATTCCCAATTTTCTGAGAAACCGCCATACTGATTTCCACAGTGGTTGTACAAGTTTGCATTCCCACCAACAGTGGAGGAGTGTTCCTTTTGCTCCACATCCTCTCCAACATTGACTGTCATTAGTGTTTTTGATCATAGCCATTCTGTCAGGTGTAACGTGGTATCTCAGAGTCGTTTTGATTGGCATTTCTCTGATGATTAAGGATGTTGATCTTTAAATGTCTTTAAATGTCTTTCAACCATTTGTGATTCTTCTTTTGAGAATTCTCTGTTTAGCTCTTCAGCCCAGTTTTTAATCGGATTGTTCAGTATTTTGATGTCTAGTTTCTTGAATTCTTTATATACTTTGGAGATCAGTCCTCTGTCAGATGTGGGGTTGGTGAAGGCTGTCTTTTTGTCTTATTGACCGTGTCCTTTTCTCTACAAAAGCTTCTCAGTTTCAAGAGGTTCCATTTATTAATTGTTGTGCTCAGTATCTGTGCTGCTGGTGTTATATTTAGGAAGTGATCTCCTGTGCCAATACATTCAAGAGTACTTCCTACTTTCTCTTCTATTAAGTTTAGTATAACTGGATTTATGTTGAGGTCTTTGATCCACTTGGACTTGAGTTTTGGGTGCACGACTTTAATCCTAACACTTGGGAGGCAGAGGCAGGTGGATTTCTGAGTTCGAGGCCAGCTTGGTCTACAGAATGAATTCCAGGACAACTAGGACTACACAGAGGTACCCTGTCTGTAAAAAAATAAGAAACTGCCGGGTGGTGGTGGCGCTCGCCTTTAATCCCAGCACTCGGGAGGCAGAGGCAGGCGGATCTCTGTGAGTTCGAGGCCAGCCTGGTCTACAGCGCGAGATCCAGGAAAGGCGCAAAGCTACACAGAGAAACCCTGTCTCGAAAAAACCAAAAAAAAAAAAAAAAAAAAAAAGAAACAATCAAAAAACCCTTTTTTTTTTTTTTTTTTTGGTTTTTCGAGACAGGGTTTCTCTGTGTAGCTTTGCGCCTTTCCTGGAACTCGCTTTGGAGACCAGGCTGGCCTCGAACTCACAGAGATCCGCCTGGCTCTGCCTCCCGAGTGCTGGGATTAAAGGCGTGCGCCACCACCGTCCGGCTCAAAAAACCCTTTTATGGCCTTGCTCCGAGCTGTCTGTACTGTGTGTCTACGCCCCCCCCCAGACATTCTCAACCTTTGAGTCTCCCCAGAACTCGGTTGGCACCCCTTGCTGGAGGAGCACGGGCTGACTTCAGTTGTAACTATTATGGTGCATTTATTCTTTCCTCTGCTGGCCATTTTCTGGGGGGAGGTGGGAGGGACTTAGAATCGAAGTCCCTGTTATGTGCCACTCACCCATTCTTGATTATGCCTCATCTCTAAGCAGAGTCCAATGGTGGATGAGTGACATCCCACCTCTGCCTGCTCAAAGGGTGGTTTGTTCTCCAGAGATGGAAAAGAACCAGACCTTGTGTTTCCCCACCGAATTCATGGTGAGGTGGTACGCTGCATTGCTAGTGGATGGCCAGCTTCCTCAGCCTCTCCAGCTTCCCACCAGTCTCACCGCAGCTCTGCTAGCCACCTACGGGGCCGACGACCTCACACCTCATCATCCTACCAGCATGGCAGGGCAGAGTTTTGGCACCATGTAGATATCCTCTTTACTCAACCTCATTCTATCCAGCTTATTATTGCACCTTCTAGATGAGCTGGGTAAAATCCAGTGGCCTGTTGAATACCTACTGTGTGCTTAGTATTGGAGAGTAGGATGGTGTTGAGTAAGTCTTACAGGAAAATAAACAATTAAATATGCCTCAGCACCAACAGCCAGAAGAGCGACTCATTCAAGTTTGTTGTCCCCCAACCTCCCAGAGTCGGGGACCTGTACTAAGTCTTGAACACAGGACTTCAAGCATACTAGGCAAGCATTCTACCACTGAACGACAGCCCTTCAAATTCATTTTGATGAGTAAAACCGAGTTTATTAGATAACACTGAACAGTTGTATTTTCCTGAAGTCATCAATCTGTCCCAGCACCAAGGTCCTATTTTATCTGGCTCTAGCCTGCAACAGAATTGTTATAAACCCGGGTTCTGAGTGCCACCCTTTGTTTAGCTCCAGGGCCAGACAACCAAAAAGCATAGACCAGAGCAGAGTCTGGGAAAGGTGTATGCATGTGTGTAACAGGTCTTTCTTTGGACTGCCAGCTCCCGAATAATGACATGGAGACTTATTACTAATTATGAAAGCTTGCTTGGCCTTAGTTTAGGCTTGTTCCTAACTAACTCTTATAACTTAAATTAACCTGTTTATATTAATGTACATTTTGCCACGTAGCTCATTATCTCTCCTCAGTACCACATGTCTGACTTCCTCCCTAGCTGACTGGCAAATCCCCACCTCAGTTTCTTCCCAGAGTTTCTCTCTTTGCCCGGAAGTCCCACCAGTCCTCTCCTGCCTAGCAATTGGCTGTTCAGGTTTTGATTAAACCAAGCAGAAGGTACCTGAGGTGGGTAAGGAAGGACAGAGACACATCTTTAAGACACAATGTGATCAAATATCCCGCAACACATGTGTGTATTCCATGCTTGCCCTTACCAGAGCTTCTGCCAATCCCCGCAAACACCATCCAGCTGCGGGAAAAGATGGCTACCTTTTGTTGTAGCCTGGCTTGTAGAACAGCTAGACAGCAGCTTGCTGGCTAAAATGTGGAGGACCAGTCTCTACAGATGGCATATAAAGGGGGCAGAAAGTGGTCCTTGTGGGAGAGCAGGCTTAAACATCTGACATCAGTCGATAACCACTCAGAACATTAGATTAGTCTCTGTAGTCATGGCATACTCACAAGAAACTTCAATGAGTTCAACTATATGTTTGTGCAAGAAATCATATTGGCCTAAAATTATAAAAGTAGTATTTTGGGTATTTTGATTATGTGTTGTACACCCTGTACATTGTACTTCCATGGTGATATATTGTATAGAATGGTACAGTGGCTCCCCCATCATCCACAGGGGATGTATTTCAAGATCCATAGGAAATGCCCAAAAGCTTGGCTAATACCAAATCCTATAAATAACTTTTTTCATGTATGCATACCTATGGTAAAGTTTAATTTATAAATTAAGCACAGTAAGAGATTAATAGGAAGTAATAAAATAGCAGCAATCATAACAATATGCTGTGATTAAAGGTTACGTGAATGTCAATTCTCTCTCCAAAAGTCTTACTATGTTCCCTTTGCAGCTTCTGTTCGCATGTCTGAGTTGCTGGCTCCACTATTCCCCACTTTAGTATTTTTTTATTTAACAGTTCTGGTGACTGAACTCACAGCTTTAAGCATGCCAAGCAAGTACTCTACCACTGAACTGCCTTCCCATCTCTGAGGTCTTTATTAAGTAGAATTATTGTTATTGTTATTGTTAGAATTACTGAACATAGCCCCAGGATCTTGTGACAGTCTGCCTCATAGCCAGGATGGCTACTCAGTGACTCTTGGACAGACAGCATTTGTGGCATGGATTCATGTCTTGGTTAGGACAGAGTGGGATGATGGGAAATTTCATTGTGCTACTCAGAACTGTATGTAATAAAAACTTATAAAAACTTGCTGGGTGGCAGTGGCACACACCTTTAATCCCAGCACTCGAGAGGCAGAGAGAGGCAGATCTCTGTGAGTTCAAGGCCAGCCTGGTCTACAGAGCGAGATCCAGGACAGGCACTAAAACTACACGGAGAAACCCTGTCTCGAAAAACCAAAAAACAAACAAACAAAAACTTACGGAAACTATTTATTTCTGGAATCGTCTAATATTTTCAAACCGTGGTTAATCTCAGACAGCTGAAAGTCTGGACCATGAAACTTCACAGAAAGGGATTACTACAAAACCATGTGTACTGTACTTGCTGAACAATTTTAGGGATTTTAGATTTATTTATTTGTGTGTGTGTGTGTGTGTGTGGGTGCCTACATGTATGTCTCTGCACCACATACGTGCCTGGTGCCTGGGGAGGCCAGAAGAGGGCAGAGGATCTTCTGAGACTGGAGTTCCAGAGGGTTGTGAGCCGCCTGTGGGAGCTGGGAACTGAACGCAGGTTCTCTGGAAGAGCAGCAGCTGGCGGTCTTTGCTAGTGAGCCGTTTCTCCAGCTCGGGGAGTTTTTGACACTGTCCTACTTTTGTATTACACGATGATGGCAGAGTCGAGTCCTGCGTAATGTGTGACTCTCCGTACGCAGCAGAGCCCCACACCAGGTGTAATCAGGAACCGCTGCTGAGGTGTGTAGGTAGGGAAGAAGGTGATCGCTGTGGTTTTACATGATAATTTAGTGATGTTAATCATGTAGTTACCCCCTACAATTTAATTTGTCAAGCGTAAGCTTATATGTGCTATCCTCTGTTCTCACAACCACCACACAAGGCAAGAATCACATCACACTGCCGTAACGGGGAAGAGAGGAGGCGACTTGAAGAGGTGGGTAGTTCTGTCTTAGATCAGATGGCGGGCAACAGGCTCAGCCGGGATGCAGCCCCGGGCTGTGCTATGGCTCTGTCCCTTTCGCACTACACTTCGGGTGGGCCGTTTATTTATTAATATTTATTAATTAATTAGCTCATCCATTTATTTGTTTGTTTGTTTGAGGCAGGGTTTCTCTGTGCAGCTTTGGCTGTCTTGGAACTCACTCTCTACACTTCGGGTGGGCCATTTATTTATTTATTTATTCAACCATTTATTTATTTATTTATTTATTTGTTGAGACAGGGTTTCACTGTGTAGCTCTGGCTGTCCTGGAACTCACTCTATAGACCCGGCTGGCTTTGAACTCACAGAGATTTACCTGCCTCTGTCTCCTGAGTGTTGGGATTAAAGGCCTACGCTTACCACTATGCAGCCGGTCTTTTATTTTTTAACCTTTTCTTTTTTCTTTTTTTTTGGTTTTTCGAGACAGGGTTTCTCTGTGTAGCTTTGCGCCTTTCCTGGGACTCACTTTGGAGACCAGGCTGGCATCGAACTCACAGAGATCCGCCTGGCTCTGCCTCCCGAGTGCTGGGATTAAAGGCGTGCGCCACCACCGCCCAGCTTATTTTTTAACCTTTTCTTACACCCCAGAAATGTATCGTAAAGAAGGCAGAACTATAGGTGGTCTCTGAGGAGAGCTGGGCAAGGTGGAGGGGTTGGTGACCACGTGGGCAGGGAGTGTAGGGAGATTTCCATGAGCTATCATGAGAGGAAAGGCCCACCATGGACAGGGAGAGACGACTAGAAAAGTAAAGGCCGAGGGCAAGTGGAACGGTCAGGTTCCAGGCTGCTTGGAGGCAGGCGGCGTTGCCTGGGCCTGCTCTGACGGGCTGTGGAGCACTGCATGGCCACAAAGATGTTCTTGGTCTCACTGAAGATGTGGACCATGTGGGCAGCGCCTGCGCAGTAGGACTGGCTGTGGTAACCGGTGAAGCCCAGTGGGGTCTGGGTCTCGGGTATCTCTCTCTGGCCCAAGAGCCTGCCCTTTTCTCGAGGGGAAGGGAAACTGCTTTGGAATGATTTCCCTGTGGAACCAAACAGCTCAGGGAGCTGACCGGAGTCAGTCATTCCCACAGAAAAGAGATACAGGTGGGAATGTGGCTGCTTGTAACTCAGAGCAAGACTGCAGGTGAAGTGACCTCTCTGTCACCCAGATGTCACCTTTCGGGGTACTGCTGAAGCCGGCAAGCAGCCACAATAGAGGATGCTAAGGTTTTGTTTGAAAGCCCAGGCCTTTTGCTTACCACAGGATCTCTGCTTGTTCTGCCCTGGACACTCCTCCCCCAGGCCTGGCTGTATGCTTCTCTAGCCTTTGTGAAGTATTTATTGGAAGGAAGTGAGGCTCCTGGATGCAGGCATACTACTGTCAGGTGAGAGACAGTTGACAGCTTGACAGAGCTCCAGACAAAAGACTCGAAAGCAAACGCGCAGCCTTCCTCGTGCACCCTAGGCTTGAGCTCGGCGATGGCACTTGGATGGCACTTGGTGGGACCGGCACCCTCTGAGGGAGCCTGTGGTGTTGGGAGGCAGGAACCAAGCTGTTGTAGTCAAGCAGAAAGGCCCAGAGCCATTGCAGTGGGGACAGTTTACAGGAGGTTGTGAGAATGGGTTGAATGTGTGAAGGAAGAGGGCGCCAGATCCCCTGGAACTGGAGTTACAGACAGTTAGTTGTAGGCTACCATGTGGATTTTGGGAATTGAACCTGGGTCCTCTAGAAGAGCAGCTGGTGCTCTTAACCACTGAGTCATCTCTAAAGCTCCCCCCCACACCACCCCCTTTTGGCTTCCTAGTAATCTCAGTATATGAGGATAGTTAAAGTTTACTGGAAAGCTAATATACCAGAGAACTTTTTCCCCCTGTGCTGGGCATTCAACTCAGGGTCTTGCAGGTGCCAGGCAAGCGCTCTTTCACTTAGCTACATCCCCCGCCGTGTATACAGAATTTCATTTTAGAAACCTCACAACGATTTATAGGTTCTGTGTGTGTGTGTGTGTGTGTGTGTGTGTGTGTGTGTGTGTGTGTTTACATGGAGGCCGAGATCAATGTTGGGTGTCATAATTGCTCTCCACCTCATCTTTGAGACAAGGCTCTCATTGAACCTGGAGCATACCAATTCAGCTAGACTTAACTGACCTGCAAGTCCTGGGGATCCTCCTGTCTCCACCCTCCCAGTGCTGAGATTAAAGGCATGTGCTGTTGTGCTTGATTTTTTGTTGTTGTTGGTTTGTTTTCAAGACAATGTTTCTCCGTGTAACAGTTCTGGCTATTCTGGAACTTGCTTTGTAGACAGATTCTGTTTTTTAATGTGATGGGTATTTTGCTACATGTCGTGGAAGCCAGAAGAGGGTGTTGGATCCCCTGGAACTAGAGTTGCAGATAGTTGTGAGCCACCATGTGGGTGCTGGGAATCGAACCCAGATCCTCTGAAAGAGGACTCTTAACTCCAGAGCCGTCCCTCCAGCTCCTGTGGCTGAGTCTTTCCATGAATGCTGAGGATCCAACTTAGGTCTTCACGCTAATGCAACAAGCCCTTTACTGACCAAGTCGCTTCTCCTTCTTCACTTAAAGTTTTGTTTTATGGGCTGGAGAGATGGCTCAGTGGTTAAGAGCACTGGCTGTTCTTCCAGAGGACCCGGGTTCAATTCCCAGCAACCACATGGTGGCTCACAACCATCTGTAATGAGATCTGGCATACATGTAGACCGAATATTGTATACATAATAAATAAATAAATCTTTTAAAAAAATTTGTTTTAGCCAGGCAGTGGTGGCGCACACCTTTAATCCCAGCACTCGGGAGGCAGAGCCAGGCAGATCTCTGTGAGTTCGAGGCCAGCCTGGTCTACAGAGTGAGATCCAGGACAGGCTCCAAAGCTACACAGAGAAACCCTGTCTTGAAAAACAACAACAAAAAAATTTTGTTTTATATTTATTACTATGTATGTATGTATGTATGTATGTATGTATGTATGTATGTATGTATTTTAGAAAGAATCTCACTGTGTAGCTCCTGAAACTCACTATGTATACTACTTAGGTTGCCTTTGAATTCACAGAGATCCATCTTCTTCTGCCTCTAGAGTGCTGAAATTAAAGGCATGCACCACCACACCTAGATTATTAATTATTCTTTTATGTGTATAAATGTTTTGTGTACAGTTTGTGTATAAATGTATGTGTGTCATACATACATGCTTGATCCTCTTGGAGGTTGGAAGAGAGTGTTGGATCCTCTGCAACTGGAATTACAAATGGTTATGAGCCATCATGTGGGAACGGAACCTGAGGTCCTTTGCAAGAGCGAGTGCTCTTAACCCCCAGCCGTCTCCCCAGCTCTCCCCACCCCCTTTAAGATAACAATATTTACTTATTTTTCCCCCCTTTATCTTTTCCCCTTTGGTTTATATGTGGAGACCAGAGGTGGACACTGGATGTCTTCTTCAATCTTTTTGTTTTGTTTTTGTTTTTTTGAGACAGGGTGTCTCTGTTATGTAGCCCTGGCTGTCCTGGAAATCACTATGTAGACCAGGCTGGTCTTGAACTCACAGAGACTTACCTATCTATCTCTTTTTCCTGTGTGCTGGGATTAAAGGCATGCGCCCCACCACAGCTGGCTTCCTTCAATCATTTTTTAATAGAAAATTATGTATTTAATTTGTGTGTGTCTATATGTGTGTTGTGTGATACCTGCACATATGCATGGGCAGAGGCCCTGGAATTACAGGCCTAAAACCCAGGCATGTGTGAGCATGTGCATATATGTGTGCATATGTTCCCTCATGTGTGCACATGTATGTGTGGGTGTGTCTGTGTATATGCCACATGTGTGAGAGCACCTGTGGAGGCCAGAAGAGGACGTTGGATCCCCTGGAGCTGGAGTTACGGGCAGCTGTGATGACTTGGGTTCTGGGAACCAAACTCTGGTCTGGTCCTCTGGAAGAGCAGACCGTGCTCTTCACTTCAGAGCTGCTTCTCCAGCCCCTGTTGTTGGGTTTTAGTGTGGGTTCCAGGGATTTGGACTCACGTCCTCACGCTCACACAGCAAGTGTTTTGACTCATTGAGACGTCTCAGCTGTTATGTACATTTTGTTTGTGGTGCCCTCCCCCAAGTGCTGGGCATGGAACCCAGGAGCTCAAACATGCTGAATAAGTATTCTATTACTGAGCCCCAGCCCCAGAACTGGACAGTGTTTTTATAACTTTGTATGCACTAAATCTTTCATCCTATGCTAACTCTATGCCATAGGTACTATTATTTCCCCTATTTGACAGGTGAAGAAAGTTGAATTGTAGAATGTTCACTGTGTATAGTTACTATGCGAAAGAACCAAGATCGAACTAGGAACTCTGGCTTTGAAGGTGTTGTCTCTAACCATGGTACGCTGTGAATAATTCCTTTCAAGCAGTAGTTCTCAGGCTTCAGTGTGCCTCAGAATTACTAGAGGCTTGGCTAGAGCCACAAACACTGGGCCCCACATAGCGCTCTGGATTCAGGAGGTTGGAGTGAGGCTTTAGCGTCTCTAACCAGTTTCCAGTTGGTGTGGATGCTGCTGATCTGAGGACCACACTTGGAGAACTCTTTTCTATCTATTCTGCAGTTGCCTCTCGTTGGCTGGGAAATAGTACAAGCATAATTTCCATTGTAGAGATAATGGGGAATCTGGCTACATAACCCACCCACCAACCCAGCCTACCCATCCATTCATCCAGCCTGCAGTTGGGGCACATGAGTGCCAGGCTTTATGTCTGCCTCCATTCTTGGCCTTGGCTTAAGCCAGAATCACCAGGAGCCTAGCTTGGGGCACACACCTGTAATCCCAGTTTTGAGAGCCTAAGACAGGAGGATCTTAAGTTCAAAGCTAGTCTGGGCTACTTAGCCAGATTCTCTAAAAAAAAAAATAAAAAAAACCACTAAGCATGGTGGCTCTAATTCCAGCTCTTGGGAGACTGAGGCAAAATGATTAACTGTGGTGATATATTGTGCACCCCAATAAAGCTTGCCTGGGGATCAGAGGACAAAGGCTGCCACGATATTAAACATAGAGGTCAGGCAGTGGTAGCACACGGCTTTAATCCTAGCATTCAGGAGGCAGAGATCCATCCAGATCTCTGTGAGTTCAAAGCCACACTGGGAACAGAGCCAGGCATGGTGGCACACACCTTTAATTCCAGCACTAGGAAGGAAGTGAGATGGCAGGGCACAGAAAGGTATATAAGGCATGAGTAAACAGGAAGTCTCTCTCTCTTGGCAGAGAATTTCGTAGGGGTAAGAACTAGTGGCTTGCTCTCTGCCTCTCTGATCTTTCAGCTTTTACCCCAATATCTGGCTCTGGGTTTTGTATTTTTTTTTAATTTCTTTTTTTTTAAATTTCATGTGCATTCATGTTTTGTGTGCATGTGTGTCTGTGTGAAGGTGTTGAATCCTCTGAAACTAGAGTTACAGGCAGTTATAAGCTACCATGTGGGTGCTGGGAATTGAACCTGGGTCCTCCAGAAGAGTAGCCAGTGCTCTTAACCGCTGAGCAATCTCTCCAGCCCTCTGGGTTTTTTTCTTTTCTTTTTTTTTTTTTTTGGTTTTTCAAGACAGAGTTTCTCCATGTAGCTTTGCGCCTTTCCTGGAACTCACTTGGTAGCCCAGGCTGGTCTTGAACTCACAGAGATCCGCCTGCCTCTGCCTCCCGAGTGCTGGGATTAAAGGCGTGCACCACCAACGCCCGGCACCCTCTGGGTTTTTTTAATAAAGAAGACCATTTAGCAATTTGTGTTACATCTGGTGCCCAATGTGGGGCGCCAAAATGTAGTTGGAAGTTTTTCTGTGTCCCGTTTGGTCCCACAGCCGGTCAGACCCAAGTAAACACACAGAGGTTTATATTGATTATGAACTGGATGGCCTATGGCTCAAGCTTCTTGCTTGCTAGTTCTTATGACTTAACCCATTTCTATTAATCTATAAGTTGCCATGTGGCCGTGGCATTACTGATCTGCTGGCATCTTGCTGCTCCTTGGGCGGCAGCTGGTGTCTCCCCTTACTCTCCTTTCACTATCTCTCTTGGATTTTCCTGCCTGGTTCCATCCTGCCCTGCCATAGGCCAATGCAGCTTTATTTATCAACCAATCAGAGCAACACATATTCACAGCATACAGAAAGACATCCCACAGCAATTAACTGAGAGTTTGAAGTGACCTGGGCTGCACATAATGAGTTCCAAGTCAGCCTGGGCTGTAAAGTGAGACCTTCTCACACAAAGCTAAAACCAGCACTGGAGAGAGGGCTTAATGGTTAAGAGCCTTTGTTTTTCTTGCACAGGGCCTGGGTTTGTTTCCTAGCACCCACATGGTGGCTCACAACCATCTGCAACTCCAGTTCTGGGAGATCTGATGTCTGCTTCTCACTTCCGTGGGCACCACGCACTCATGTGGTGCCCAGACAGAAATGCAGACAAAACACCCGTACACATTAAAAGCAAAACAAAACAAAAGAACACCCAAAGAATCACCTGGAATGTTTTAAAATTCCAGTGCCCAGGGCTTCTTCCCAGACCAGTTAAATCAGAAACTGAGAGGGTAACAGGGAGATCTAGGTATCATATCCTAAAGTGTTTCAGGGGCTTCAGTGAGCACCACTGTGGGGATGCAGGACCTTGGACACTGCACTGCCTCAGGAGGACCAGAGGACCTCCCTAGGAAGATGCCGTACTTCCCTGGCAAGCAGAGGCTCAAGTTTGTTCCTGATAGCCTGTGTATGTATGTGCATGTGTGTGGCATGGTAAGACTAGGTGACTTGCACAGTGTCGTGTAGAAAGGAGAGCTGGATTTGGTCCTTTTGGGCAGTGCTTATCAGTTTGTTCCTGGAGAATGTCCTAGATGCAGGACCACTGCTGCTTAGAACTAGCCGTGGGTGACAAGCTTGGGTTTTTCCAATCCCTCCCTCCCTGGAGAGGAAGAAGGAAGCAGTGACTATTTCCTTTTCTCTATAGACACTTGGCAGGTTCTGTCTTTTTGCTTATTGACTTCTTTCTCCTAGCACCCATCTTAGCCCATCTATAGTTCTGATGGGTATTTGGTAGTGTTACTTAGAACCAGGCCAGGGTTTCTCACAAGGAACACAAGCTCTTCATTGACAGCCATTGTTCATTGGCCAGACACCCCTAGTTTCCTCCGTTTGCAGGGCTAAGACCCATCCCTCCCTCCCCACCCACCCCACTTTCCTCTGCCTGTGCAGCAGCTGGCTGGTGTGTGGGAGAGGGAAATGTAGAGCAATTGATTCCCTTCGTGTCTCTGTGCATCTATTATGAGGCAGTCGCAGAAGGCCTCAGCCTGATCTTGCGGGTCTCTGCTCTTCCTGGACCTTCAGGACTGCTGCATGACTACTGCCCGGACCTAGCGTGCACCGGCCTTATATGTCATCATGGTTGCAGTGTTAGTATCTCCATACAGTAATTAGATGGCAGAGTTAGGCGTAGGATTGACGTGTTCTCGAGTACACTGTGCTGTGATTGAGTTTATGCGTGCTGGTATGTGTGTGTGTATGTGAGCGTGCATATGCTAGTCTCAATCTTGGCCCGAGGGGCCAGGGGCTGCAGGTCTCAAATTCCTCTGCTATTTTTAGGGGCCATATCAGTTCAGCTGTCCAGGAGCCCGAGTGTGTGTCAGAAGGAAAGTGCCACCCTTCCTATCTCCTGTCCCTAACCCCAGGACACTGTCTGTCCCGACCCATGCCCTTATTTGAATAGCTTCCTTTCCCTTCCACCCAGACCCCACTGCTCTCTGGCCGTGGGCATACCTGGTACCCGCAGTCCTCCAGCCTCTGCTGTCTCCACAGCTCTGGCAGGGTTGGGCAGCTGCAGCGGGAGGGGCCTGGGAGAGGGAGGGGACCAGGGGCGGGGCTGCAGCCTGTGCTATTTTGAGCTGCTAACGGGAGCAGCAGAGAGGAGACTCCTTGCTCTGGGCTGCTCCAGGCCAGGCCATGCGGGTGAGTGTCCTTCTGACCCCCAACCCCGGAAATGCCCCAGGCTCCCCATGATGTTTTCTCATTTAAGAAAGGAAGGTGTCCTGTTATTTCCCCAGATGTGGCAGAAGTAGGTGGAGAGGAAGGGGTGGTGCTGCCTTGGGGCTCCTCTCTCAGTTACTTGGTTGAAAGGGCAGTACACAGCTCCAGCTGCCTCAAAACCTCTAAGAGACAAGGCACATATTAGGCCTGACTCATGATTTGGGGAGCATTGATGGGAGTCATCTTCTAAACCTCAGTTTCCTGGGGCTGCCTCCGCCACACCACAGACTGAGGCACGCCTTTCCCACAGTAAGATTGCTATGGAGGCTTTTATTTCTTCCAAAGCCCAGAAACTCAAACATCTCTTTGGAGATGTTGGTCCTGCTTTGGGCTGGTATTGTGGCCCCTTCTCTAGACAGGACTAGACAGGAAAAAAGGGCTTAACAGGGGATGGTCCTCAAAGTTGGCTGGAATCTTCTTATTGTCTTCAGGAAGAACCCAGCATGGCCTCTTCTATTCCTGTGCCCAGCATACTTAGAAGGGACACATGTAGCATCTCAGGATGCCCTGTCTGTGAGCCTCTTTTTATTTTAATTTAAAGAAAACTTTTTATCTTTGTGTGTATGAGTGTGTGTGTGTGTGTGTGTGTCTGTGTGTGTGTGTGTGTGTGTACACGCACGCATGAGCACACATGTACGTGCCTTGGCATGTGTGTGGAGGTCAGAGGACAACTTGTGTGAGTTAGTTTTATACTTCCACCATATGAATTCTAGGGACCAAACACAGGTCCTCAGACCTGGTCGGCAACAAGCGTCTCTCCCTACTGAGCCTTTCTCCCAGTCCATGGCTCTCTTTTAGCAGAGATTATTCCAGAGAAGTAAGGTCCTTAAAAAAGCAAGTGAGGAGATAGCTAGCTGCCTCCCAGGCCATCCTGTCCTCCCCTCTACTCCCCCAGCCACTAAGGGTAAGGTTTTCAATTGAGTCAGCAGTTGGCAGAGTGTGGGCTGGCCTGGTGCGGAGGTGTATCAGCAGCCTGAGATATGCCCATAGCATTTGTATCTCTCTGTGCCCAAGGAATTGCCCTGTCCCAGCTGCCAAACTGGCACCGTTGTGGAGGTGTGTGTGGGCAGAGCAGGGTGGTGCCGGAGAGAGCTCTTTGCTCTGTGAGCGGGCTGCTTCCTGCTCTGGTCTACTCCCCACCCCATCCTGCATACCCAGGACACCAGTACCTTGACTGTCACAGATTCAGGGCCATGGGAAATGATGCTAGCAGATGGCACAGTGCCCTGCAGAGGAGCCTTGAGTGTCCTCAGTGGGGGGAGGCCTCCAGCAGGCCTGTCTGCCTGTCGGAGGAAGCCCTGGCCCTTCTGCAACCGCAGCGGCAGCAGGAAGCCATCCCATGCACCTGCTTCCTCCGGGCTGGTGGGCAGTGGCCCAGGGTTCTCTGCTGCTTTCTGTTCCGCCCTGCAGTGAGGGAGGGCTCTAGCTAGAGGCTGGCCCTTGAGGGCCGGCTCCTCTTCCTCTGGCTGGCAGTGTGGCCTTCAGGCCCTTTCCTGAACTGCTCTCCTTTAAAGCAGCTCTTTGAAGAGTGTGTTCAGGTCATGAGTGGAGAGCCAGGTCTTGCATGGAAACCATTGTTTTCTACCCAAGCTGTTGCTACTGATGTGGACGGCCCATGGTATGGGTGAACAGGAGGTACTGGGGAGGGCTGACCACTTTCCCTTAAAGTAAGCCCTAAAGGCTTGATAGAAGACAGATTGGAGTGTGAGTCCTCAATCTGCCACTTGCTGTCATGAGGCCGTGGGAAAGTCACATGATCTTCTGGGGCTTCTTTTGCTCATTTGTAAAGGAAAACTCATGCTGGTGTCTGCTTCAAAGGGATGTCGTGAGCATCAAATGGGACAGTGCTTGTTAGGGGCTGAGCACAGTGTCCAGCGCCAAAAAGATGCTTAATAAAGATGTGCTGTTGGGGCTAGATGTGTTGCTCAGCAGCAGACTGCTTGCTGAGCATGTTTGAAGCCTGGGGTTGATTCCCCAGCACTGCAACGAAGTCACTGCTGCTGCTGTTATTATTTCTTCCCTTCTCCTCATTCTTTTCAAAACCCTTGTTCCTTAGACAGGTGGCTGCTTGCTTGAGATTGTCAAGGACAGAGTCTCCCCCAGAGCTGCCTTTTGTGCCTCAGAATGGGGATGAAGAGAGAAGAGGCAGTTCTGGGCTTCCTTGTCCTCAGAATGAGAAGGAAGAGCATTGCCAATGTTGTCACGGGGGCAGGCTGGGAACTTACTAGCTATTGATGACGTTCTGGTTCCTTCTAGACACAGTCTTTCTCTTGAAGTTACTGCTCTTGGGCTTAGATGGCTGGCTCAGACACGTAGGCCTTAACATATCCGTGCGGCTAGGCATTCCTGGCCCAAGGGACTGCCCAGTGGATGGGATTATTCTTGAGGTCTTTGAGCTCCCTTTTCTTTCCTTTCCTTTCCTCTTTCTTTCTTTCTTTCTTTCTTTCTTTCTTTCTTTCTCTTTCTTTCTTTCTTTCTTTCTTTCTCTTTCTTTCTTTCTTTCTTTCTTTCTTTCTTTCTTTCTCTTTCTTTTTTCCTTCCTTCCTTTCTTTCCTTTCTTTTTTAAAGATTTATTTATTTTTATGTGTGTGCACCTATATTATTTCTATTTTGCCTACACGTATGTCTGTGTGAGGGTGCCAGATCCCCTGGAACTGGAGTTACAGACAGTTATGAGCTGCCATGTGGGTGCTAGGAATTGTACCCAGATCTTCTGGAAGAGCAGCCAGTGCCCTTAACCACTGAGCCATCTCTCCAGCCCAAGCTCCCCTTTTCTTAACATAGTGGACTGTGGTAGCTAAGGGAGGGTGGTGGTTGCTGGCACTGGGGACAGTAAAAACCAACCTCGTCTCCTGAGTGACAGGCACCTTTGGGTCTGTGGGCAGAGACAGTCCCTCAGCAGATTTCTCCTCTGTGAAAACAAATGCTTCTAGCCATTATCTCTTTTCTTTTTCTTTTTTTATTGACTATTTAGCCGTCTTGACAATAAAAACAAGCAGTAAGTGACAAATGCACACAAAATAAATAGCAAGTGTGTCTACTGTGTCTAATCCACACCATTTACAAAATTATTATGATCGCCATTTGCATGCTATTTATGTTCTAGTTGTTTTTGATTGATGTCATTTTGTGTGGAATTTTCCATATGGTTTCATTGTCCACATCTTTGTCGACTTCAATGGCAGCACAGCCATGTGTTGGGCTGAAGCCATTGTTTACCTAACCGTCTCTGATTCTAGTCCTTTGGAGTGTTTGAAGTTGTTACGCAGAGTGCATCTATGAAAAAATGCTAGCATGAGTTTGTGGGTTTTCTTGTCCTCTTTGTGTCTTGAAGTCAGCTCTTTGGGCATACGTTCCTGTGGGTGGGCTGCCTAGACCAGAGGATGATGTGTTTCCAGCAAGCCCTTGCCTTCCCTGTCTGGCTCCCATGGCATGGAGCTTGCTATCTTTTCACTGTTGCTACGTTTGGAGATTACAACCTCTCTTGTTTGAGTCACATCTCTGAGAATCAGGATGGACAACCTAATTCTCTGTAGTGTATATGTGGGAGAGACCAGATGGGAACTCTGCCCCCCACCCCTGTTTCCAGTATTGTCATGTGACAAACACTTGTAAGCGCCTAATGGTGTGATGGGTAAGAGAGTCCTGGCTAGAAGGAGATCCCAGAGAATGACATAGTTACCAAGACCGCTCCTGGCTGTGAATGCCAGCCCTGCCTCTTCCTGGCTGGGAACCTCTCAGCATCCCTCCCCCTTGGCTTCTCTGAAAAGTGGGTTGCTACAGGGAGAGTGAGGTCTGCAGTGCCTGATCCTGGGCCTGACTCCGGAGAATGCTCACAAGTGGTGGTTTCCTTTCCTTCCAAGGCAAGAGGTCAGAAATGACACAGAGAGAGAGGTGGCCAAGGCCTCAGAAGGTGATGGGGACATACTGGAGTCTCCCTTTTACAAGTTCAGAAACTCAGTTGGCAGGACCCATGTGGTTGAAGGAGAGAACTGACTCTGCCAGTGGTCCTGTGATCACACACACACCATGGTGCATGCGCGTGTGCACACACTCTCACATGTACACATATAGAAATTAAAAGAATAAGGTGAGGACATGATTGAGAAAGACATTGTGATGTTAACCTCTGGCCTCCATACTTTTCTGCATGGGTGAGGACACCCACACCCACACATACATAAAAGAATGAATGGATGGATGAAAGAGAGAATGCATGGATGGATAAATGAGGAAATGTATGTTGAATACCTTGTGTAGGGTCCATCTCAATGTAGGCATTCCACATTCAGTAGTTAACATTAGAAATGGCTGGAATTACTAAAGCAGAAGTGTGTCAGGAGCAAGAGTCCTTTGTTCTGGGAAGCCGCGCTCCACAGCAAGTCCCTAGTTCCAGGAGAAACGTGTTTTTCCATCTGGGGTGACCGTCAGAGGCACCGCCACCAGCTCTTTCCATGTTGGATAAAGATAGTCTGCTCCTGGGCCCAGGCGCCTGTAAGGGAGAGAAGAGATTCAGGCAGTTCTTTCCCAAGGCACAGAGGCGACTTGCTCTGGGGAGGTCCCCACATGCTGTCAGAGTACTGCTCCCTGGAGCAGCTGGAGCAGAGGAATGAACCAGATGTCTAGAGGCCAGTGTCCTTCTGGGTCAGATGGGACCTCCCTAGACAATAGGGAAACTTGGACCTGAGTTCAAAGAGCAAATGAGTTAATTAAGTAAATTTAAAGTTGGTAGCATATTAACTGGATAGTAAGACAGAAGTCAACAGAGCCAATTAAAAATAGTGGAGGGAGCCGGGCGGTAGCGGTGCACACCTTTAATCCCAGCACTCGGGAAGCAGAGGCAGGCGGATCTCTGAGTTCAGGCTAGCCTGGTCTACAGAGTAAGTTCCAGGACAGCCAGGGCTACACAGAGAAACCCTGTCTTGAAGCCCCGCCACAAATAATAAATAATAAAATAATAATAATAATAATAATAATAATAATAATAATAATAATTGAGGGCTAGGGCATAGCTCACAGGTGGAGCCCTTGCCTAGTACGTGTGAGGCCCTAGGTTCCATCCCTAGCATTTCAAAACAAAACTAATTTCTACCTATTTATTTACCACAGTCAGTTATGGGAACAAATCAGATCTCCAGTTCCATAGAGTCGAAGTGATTCTTTGGTGAAGCCTCCCCTGGGCAAGGGCAGACTCTGGCGTTGAGGGTCAGGAGGACCAGCAGATGGGAAAGCTTTGCCAGCTACAGACCTCTCGTTCCTGGGAGGCGGCTTGAGCTGCAGGTGAAGGGGAGAGATGTCTGCCTCCTGGAGCATCAAAGGCTTGGGGGCTCTCGCTGACTCCTACAGTGCTGGATCTGGAAGTGACTTTATCCGTTATCTAGACCAGGCTAGCCCCAGGCAGGCCCAGAGGGGTGAAGTGGGTTATTGGAGGACGCACAGCTTCCCAGAAGTTCTCTATTCTATATCCACCTTGCTTTTGTTTTCGTCAACAGTTTATTCCTCTCTCTGAGGAATGTGACCCGAGTCACACCTCCCAACTGTCTTCCTTTCCTCCTGTTACCCACAGCAGTTGTCCCAGCGGGTCCTGGCCTTTAGGAAGACACGGAGTCCCTGAGAGGCCCTGCCCCTGTTTCTTCTCTGACTCAGGGTGCAGGCTGCCTTCAACACTATGGCCTTCTCATCACGATTTGCCTTCTGGGAACAAAAGGGAAGTTGGATTTCAAAATCTTGGTTCTCTTATGTGCTTGGCATGGTGAAACTAGAGACGGATTGAAGCATGTGTGTGCATTTGGGGGTGCAGAGAGTCACCAGTGGCTTTGGGGAGCCCTTTCTGCCTTGATGAGCTGAGTCACTTTCCTAAGCCCCATCTCTAGTAAGCTGAGCTGCCTTTTGTACCACTGGTGTCCTCCGAGTTCATTGCTCCACACCCTTCTACAGCCTGTGGCTCAGACTCAGCCCTGGGACTGCGGGGTTCTGGGAAAGGCTCAGCCCTGATGCCTTTGGAGCTCAGATTCCCTGAGTCTGGGGGCTGAGGTGGGCAGAAGAAGAAAGGAGCTGGGAGTGAGGGCATCAGGCCAGTTGGCGTCTGGGTCCAGAGAGTAATCCAGGCTGTGGCAGACTTGGGCATGCCTTTGTGCGTATGCACAGTCTCTGGCTGGACAATGACCTACAGCAGCCAGAACCTTTAGGGAGGGGAAAAGGGCGTGAGTCAGCCTGAGGCTAAATCCAGAGCTGAGCTCAGACCTGAGCCCAGTGTCTCAGACACTTTGGGGGGCAACCAGTGTTCCCAATGCCTCACCTTGGACAGCCGTTTGGGACCCCAAACAGAAGCTGCTGGAGAAAGGACAGATTTGGAGCTGGTGAGGGTTTCAGAGTGAACTTAGAATCTGGGCCATATCTGAAGCCAAGCTAACAACACTGTGTGCACTATTGAAAGTGTCTGTGTGGTTTGGGGACACTGCTATCCTCTAACCTGTGTGCCTAGGGGCTAATGCATGGTGTGATCCCTGTGGGGAGGGGTGATGGCCCTTGGTGAGGAGGGCAGCATGTACAGACCTGGCCACCCTGCATATATCCTCTCTATCCAGCCCTTCCCCTTCTCCGCACAGACCCCAGTTCCTGAAGTAGAAAGGTTTTCTCAGTGAGTATTTGCCATCTTCCCTCTGTCCATGTCTGTGAGAACTAACTGAACCCTGGACCCACTGAATATGCTTCGTGGACAAGATGCAGCTTCAATACTGCAGTGGTCATCCTGCTGGACAGTGTCCAGGCACTGCTAATTGGAGCTCAAAATTGACCACAGATCCTGGGTGAAAATGGACAGCATCACTTTGCTATTGGATAATTGATTCTGGATGTTGCTAAGAATATCTTCCGTTAGAGATCGGGCTTCTTCCTGGGCGCCTCTCTCTCTCCCCTACTGTGGGCTTAGGGACAGAGCTGCCTAGGGAAGAAAGACCCATTAAATCTCCTGGGCCTGCTGGGCTTTAGGAGGGAGAGATACTGAGAGGTGCTAGAAGAGCAGGCTTTCTGACCTGGGGGCCTACCCCCTTGGAGTTCCTTCCCAGCCAGTCTCTGAACAGGAAGAACCTTCAAAGCATCAACAACATCAGTCCTTTCCCCAGACAGCTATGGCAGCTGCTCTTTCCCCTGACTCTGCCCCTCCTGTCTGACTCAGGCTACCACACCAGCTCCTGCTCTAGCCCAGACCCACACCCCAGTCAGGGGTATCTCTCTCCTCCACACCTTACCTTACCTTGGGGTTCCTTCCCCCATCTCCATGGCTGGTAATTTTGTGACCCTGAGGCCATGATGTGGACTTCTGACAGCCCCGGTGGGCTGGCTACTGAGCCCCCCAGCATCCTTGGGGTTTACTTCCATGGAGACTCTTAGTTCTTCAAACACTGTCTCTGGACGGTTTCAATTACAAGTGAAGAGATGCCTTCCTCAGCCCCCCACGCCCAGCACTGCTCTGGTTCTTGGGGAGAGAAAGACCCCTAGATCTTTTCATGCTGGTGTCAGGTCTCCCAGCTTGGACCTGCCAGTGACTTCTCTGTCTGCTCCCTCAGGTTAAAGAGGAGGACAAAACTCTGCCCAAACCTGGCCCTCCTGGCAAAGAGGAAGGGGCTGTAAGTGCTTCCCTGAGATGGGGGGGGGGGGGATGTACATGTGTGTATGCGTGTGTGCACATGTACACAAGTGTGGGTGTGTGCACATGTGTTTGGTGGAATGGCCTCATCACTTCCAGTGTTGCTGGTGTGGTTAAAGGGAATGTCAGTAATGGTGGAAAGTGTAGTGTATGTGGCTGTACTTCTGGTGTATTAAGTGGGGGTAAGCCAAGGTGCTTTGGGGTCCCCCCTCTGTCTTCCCCTCAGCCCCCTTTAGTTGCCTACCGTCAGGTCGTTTCTCGGACCCTTTGGGGCGGCAGTGCTCAGGTGGGTAAACTCTCAGGTCAGCAAGCACCGACCAAATGAGGGCTCAGCTGTTGGGACTCTGCACTGCGCTGGGTGGCCCAGGACAAGGGCGCCGAGGGATTCACTGCAGCTGCTGTCGCAGCGTCCACTCCACCCCCCCCCACCCCCCCCCACCCCCCCCCCCCCGCCTCAGCTGCTCTGTGCACAACCTGGAGGCTGCCCACAGCTGCCCAATGTCCCCAGCCCCCTGCCACCTTGGGACAGAGACCCCGAATAAAGCTGGACTTTTACAGGGTGAGAGGGAAGACATCTGAGCAGTGGGCCAGATGTGTGTCCAAGAGAGGATGTAGTCCTTGCCAGGGCGGGCAAACTGCGGCACGAAACCATGCTTCCTTACCCCAAATGGTGGCTGTCCTAGCTGTCTGTCTTCCTTGGATGATTTGATTAGCCAGGCATGTGACTTCCTTTGGACCTGTAAACAATCTGGAGATCTGGAGGGCCAGAGCTAACCTGTGGTTTCAAAAGGATGTGTTTGAGATATGTGAGAGAGGTTCTTTCCTTCTTTCTTTCTTTCTTTCTTTCTTTCTTTCTTTCTTTCTTTCTTTCTTTCTTTCTTTCTTTCTTTCTTCAAAAATAACATGTACTTAGGAGAGTCTAGCAGGCAAAGCACTATGTATGTGTTAGCAATTACCATCATGTCATCCTCTTCACCCGTGGGGGAGGGGAGGGGAGCCAGAAATCGGAAGAGAGAAAGAAAGACCTGGCAGTTGGCACTATGGCCAGTTCCACAGTACCCTGGCATGCCACTGAATACTCTTGGCCTGAGAAGCTTTAGAAGAGCCACCGTCCAGCCCTCCCTCTTCACCCCTGCAGCAGAACCTCCCTAGAGCAGAGACCTAGACTAAGGTCCTGGTCTCAGCCGTGCTCAGGAGGTGAGGTGCCCTCGGCATGTGGCAGGTCTATCATCTGTGAGCCTGTAAACAGGTGTGGCAGCTAGACCTTCACAGCGGTGTGATCTAAAATCACATTGCTCAGGGGATCGAGGACTGAGCTACAAGTCAGTGAGTAGCACATCACTGGTCAGCCCCCGAAATGACCTGAGTTCTTCCCAGGCAGTGTGGCTAGCTTTGCAGGAAACTCTGCCCTGCGGTTAGCCAGCGTGGCCTTCCTAGTGGCCGCCTCAGACAGTTCCTGGCAGAGTGTCAGGGAGGAGGTGGGTTCTCTAGATGGAGAATGCCAACATACACCAAGCGACTCCTGGGTGCCCAGAGGCAGAGTAGCCACCCAGCTGAGCCAGGACCCTGCTCTCCAGGGAGTGAAGCTGTGGCCACTGGGATACTTAACCCTTTGTAGGCCTGAGTTGCCTCCCCTTCCTCCCATCATCCCACACATGCCCTCTGGGAAGTTTGCAGGAGGGAACAGCACCAGCACTGGGGCTCGGCAGCTCTCAGGGCGGAGGTGAAGGGGAGACCGTGGCTACACACCAGAGGAGCCGGGGGCAGGGGGCGGGGGCGCGGGCGGCTTGACTCAAGAGGAGTACCTCGTCAAGTCCTTTCTCCAGGATGGTCAGGCTGTGGGTCTGATGGCCTAGGGAACTGAATGAAGGAGTGACCAAGGCAGCAAGCCCGGTGGAGATACGGCCTAAGGCTGGTGCTGGGAGCTGCCTTCTCGACCTCCTCACCTTCCAGCTCTGCTGAGTGTCAGCTGTGACCCTGAAAAAAGACAGCAATTCTAGAGTGCTCATGGGGGCTTTGGGGCCCTTTGTGTTGGTGTCTCCAGTGCCCTTCACACCTTCTGGGGGTGGGCAGTGGGATGGTTTGTGAGAAAGAGAAGGCAAACTTTTCAATGAGGTTGTTCTGTCTACATGTCTAGACTCTAGAGGGTGGAGAGAGGAGTACTGTGTGTGAGGGGGGCTCGTGGATCTGTGTGTTGTTCCGTGGGTGAATGGAAGATCGGTTTTGAGGCCCGAGGCTGCACCCCTCGTCTCCTGTGTGCATGACATGGGTAGGGACGTGGGCTTGCTACTCATGTCTACCTGTATTTATGTGACTGTAGCCAGAGGGCAGTACTAAAGAGAGCAGAGGTCCACCTCGAAGTCCTCAGCCTGCCGCCAGCCCGGTACCCTCAGAGACTGCCCAGAGAGCAAAGAGCCCGGAACCCACGTTCACTATGAATGGCCTGGGGGCTGCCTCAGCCGAAGGCCCAAATGAAGAGACCCAAGGTCTGTCCCGGAAGCGGGTAGCGAATGCCGTGAGGAAGGTGGTAAGCAAGGTACTGCCTGATGAGGAGCCTGGGAATGCTAAAGAGCCTCCAGGCCGAGGAGCCAAGTCCCCTGAACACCCACCTCGAGGCAAGAAGGGAGAAAAGACAGCCTCTAGTCCCAAGCCCCCACCCCTGCCTCCTCCTCCTCCTCCTCCTCCTCCTCCTCCTCCTCCGGCTCCACCAAAGCCTGACGCGAAGAAGGAGGCAGTCAAGGATGAGCTCTCTGTGGGCCTGCGCAGTCTGATGTCTCGGGGCCGAGGCAAGGACCACAAGTCCCGCAGCAAGCAGCCTCCTGGAAGAGGAGAGAAGGCCCCCAGCCAGGAGCCAGGCTCCTCTGGAAAACCAGGCTCCCCAGACACGGTGGATGCCCTGAAGAAAGCAGGATCCCCAGCCAAGCCTGAAACCCCACATAAGCAGTGCTCCCCAGCCCCGGCACAAGAGCTGGCTAATCCAAATCCGGCTGGCCAGAAGTCAAACGTCTCTGGAGAGCAGCAGGCCAAGTCACCAGCCTCGGGTGTGCGGCAGGAGGTACCCGAGTGTGCCACTAACTCCCATGTCCCTCACCACTCTTGCTTGAGGCTGAGCACCCTCATGGTGGCTTCCTTAAGCCCGAAGGAGCCTCGCGTGATCCAGGCTGGTCCAGGGTTGCGTGCCCACCCATGGCAGGGGCTGCATGACTTTCATTAACCTTGTGCTAGAATGAATGATGGCCTAGGCTCTGGCCGGGTGCTGGGAGATGAGAACCGCTAACCGGCATGCCGCAGGCCTTTCCGTGAGAGTCAAGACCTGGTCTCTAGCTCTACAAAGCCAGCTTGAGGCACCATATACAAAGCTAAAGATCGGCTTCTCGGCAGATGAGTGCAAGGTAGAAACAGTGTTCTTAAGTCAGGTGGCCCAGGCTCATAACCGCAGCCACACTCCTGTGAGACTTCAGCAAGGTCCACTGCTGAGAGCCTGTCTGTCAAGTGGGGAGGTATAATGTGGGCCCTTAGTCCCTTCTGTGAAGTCTTAGGTACTGGGAGTGAGTCATTTTTATATTTCGGAATGTTTTATGGTATAATACAAGCAGCCACCTGCAAACAAACTCGTGATTCTTGCCAAAGCAAACCCCTGAGTGTTCTCACTACCCAAGGGTCAACGATAAACAGTTTTGCCACCAAAATAATTAAGAGAAATCTTCTGTTTGGGGAACTCTTTGGATTTTTGACTTACAGACAAGGTGTAATACTTGCTTTGGAGGGTGGCTGTGCCGATTACATATGACACAGGTTATTGCTCCCTGGCACCCGTCACCCACAAATGGTAGGACGGTCGGTGATGCTGATGACATTTCTTAATGCCATCGCTGCTTTCTTCAGGCCTGGCCAGAATACCCACTCTGGCCGCAGGACTCTGGGGAAGCCCCGTACCTGGGTGTCAGGTAGGCAGAATGAACCCCCCTGTCTCTGCACTACCGCACCTTCACAGGTGATGGCCCCTTAGCTGGTCTTGAATTAGAGACAGTTCTTTGCAAGCTCCTCCACCTTGTGGGTCCTGCTGAGGTCTCACAGGCTATGTGTTGAGGGATAGACATTAACTTGCATCCTGCTTCCCTGAGCTTTCTTAGGTTTCTTGTAGCTAGAAGAAGAGGAATGAGGTGGATGCCAGGAGGCGGCCTGAGGGACCTTGAGGCACTCACCGGGTGCTTCCTCTTGGTAGCCATCTTTCCTGGAAGTGGCCTTGCCCCCATTCTTCCTGGGTATTGCAGTATGTAGAGGAAAGCCGCGCCCTTCCCCATCCTCCTGGCATGCTCTGTCAGGGCAGTGTGTTCCTGGCCCCTAGGGAAGAGTTGGCAGGGGCTTTCTGGTCTGATGATCAGGGTAGGAGCTGAACTTCAGTCCCTCGGGGAACCTATAAGTAGCCAGGGAGTATCATGTGCCTGTCCAGGGCTCTTACCTCTCCCTCCGGCTCTCTGTATCTTCTTCGTGCATGAGGGTGGAGTTGGGCGCTGAGATATGTCTTGACCTGGATGGAGTTCATCTCTTGTACATCCTGGGACAGGAGTGAATGGGGGTAGCAGGTCATTTAGAGCTCACAATGGTTAGGGAAGTAGGAGGACGAAACCCCAGCCCTCTCAGGCGTCTACCTCTTCCTTTTTTTGTTTTGTATAGTTCCACAACTCAAGTTAGCACTCAGCTTGTCTCCCGGATGCTGCTCTGCTCTGCGTTGGGTCTCAGTGGCTCCCTGGGCTGAGAGCTTGGCATGTGGTGCCTCCTGCTGTCCCCTGAGCCAGAACTAATAGTGGTTTAACCTTTAGACAGGAGCTGACCCTGAGGTCCGGCTGAGTCCCGCAGAGGAGGCACATCAGCGACTTGAGAGGATCTTCACAGCTTCTGTAATGCCACCTCTCTCGTGTGTGGGTTCCCAGTCCCCGGCCCGCTTCTTCCCAAGGCTGGTGGCTGAACTGTGTGTGTGTGTGTGTGTGTGTGTGTGTGTGTGTGTTACCAGCGTTTATGAACCCCCTGAAAGTGTGTGTGTGTGTGATGATAGAAGGGAACCCTGTGACTGTCCATGAAACCTGACAATGGCTCTGGAAAGCTGAACTCTATTATAGAGTATTGATACTCCAGACAGCCCAGGGCCGTGACCATGGAGGGGCCGTTCATAGCTGGGGACCTAGTCCCCTTCTCTAGCCCAGCTCTCCTACTTTGAGGACACTCATTGGGGTTAGGACCTGGTATGTGACAAGGCAGGAGTCAGTGTTTCCCATTTTGGTGTCTAGCGTCTTGACCCATGTGGGGATATTAGCCCTTCTCACTTCTGACAGGCAACATCCAGAGCTTGCCTGGCTCCCATTTCTCCCAGAAAGGCTTTTGAGGGCTTTAAGTAACATGACTGTAACGTAGAGGTCAAGGCTGGCTCGAGGGTTGGGCAGTTGGCAGGTGGCCCTAAGGTTGGAGCTGGGTGGAGTTATGCCTCTGCTTGCCATGTGGTCGGTGTACCTGCCCAGGAGTAGAACATGGGGCCACAGGGGCTCGAGGAAGGCGTCTTAGATTTAGGCTGTAGGTGTCCTTGTGTTATCTCTGAAATGTAGCCCTTAAATGGGGAGAGACACCCCCTGGGTATGTGTTTAGAGAGGAGGAACCGCCTTCTCTTGGTGCCTGGTAGCCATAGGGAAGCTGGTGCCCTGGGAAAAAAATCAGGAGGATTCCAGGGGGCCCAGGCCTTCAGTGTTGGGAGGTGACCTGGCCTGCCAAGGGTGTGGAAGAGGGAAATTAATTCAGGGTGGGCTGAATAGCCAGTCCAGGAGAGACTGACTAGAAGCGGAGTGACAGATGCCTATGTGCCACGAGGAGCGACCCACAAGAGCCTTTCCTCTGTAAGGTCTGATGATAAGAAGGACCTCCAACCACCCCACTGTGGTCTGCCTCTCTTGGCTAGCCAGCGTCCTCGTCCTGGGCAAGTACTCTTGACCTCCACGCTGTATCTTGAACAGAGTGCTGGCTCACCGGTCCAGGGGTGTCTCTTGGGGACCTGCCGTGGTCTCCACCTTCTTCACCTTTGTCTCTCTTTCTCTCTTTGCTCGCTGCTGGTAGCTGGACCCTGAGGCCGCCTCTCCTGCCCACAGCCAGGTAGGGTGCTCCTGCCCCACCCAGGAGCTCTCTGCTTTCTCCGGTGACAACCCACCACCCCCACCTTACACCTGGGCTGGCGTCTGTGCTCGGGCCTCCTGCTGGAGTGTAAGGCCTCTTTCCCTCCTGGTTCCCACTCTAGTAGGGGACCCAGGGGAGCTGAGATGGTGCAGCTGTGGCTGTCGGGGAGCGTCATGGCCCCAGCTTTGCCTCATGAGATTCTCAGCCACTGGAGTCCAGGTCACTCTGGATAAGGAAAAACCCAGAAGACCCTTCTTCCTCCCCTTAGCCCCAGCCTGAAGATGAGATGGTCTCTGTCTCCACCTCATGGTCAGCATGAGAAATTTGTTCTCAGATGATCTCTAACGAAGCTAGTGTCAGTCCATGACCCTTGACATCACTCTAACACCTGGCCATAGAATGTGCTCACGCAAGAGAAAAGTTTCAGCTGGTTCATGTGATCTGAAAAAAACAAAATACTGGTGATTTATTTTTGAGACAGAATCTCTCTTTGTAGTCCTGGATGTTCTAGAACTTACTATGTAGACCAGGCTGGCCTTGAACTCAGAGATCCACCTGCCTCTGCCTCCTGAGTGCCGGGATCAAAGGTGTGTGCCGACACTCCCACCTCAGTCCTTCAAATACTAAAAAATAAAAATCCAGTATTTTAAAGTTTTTCTCACTTTGACAAATCAAAACATTGACAGCTTTATTCTCCCTCCTTTTCAAACCTAAAAATGTGCCGAAGATTACAGTACCCTGCTTACCTGTTCTTGCCATTTTCTGATCTCTCACCCAGGGTTCAGTTCCACAGGGTGGTGTCTCTGCCTCACTTTTGGCTCTCATGAGAATGGGGCACACCTGGGGCAAGAATCTGGGGGGAGGGGTGCCAGCTGGGGACAGTGTTGGAACCAGTGCAAGCCTGAGGCCTGGTCTGCTGGGGTGGCCAGCCTCCCTCAAGATGCCATCACTTGGCTGGCATTTGCCCACATGCTGCCAAGGGGCCTGATAACCATGGCAGCCAGGCCCCTCGCTTGTCCCAGTTCCTCCGGTGCCTCCTAGCTCAAGTGTTCTTATCAGAGGGCGTCAGATCTGATAGCCCCGCTCTGAGCCCCGCTCTGACAGGGCATATAAATGCTTATTTTGATTGGTGATCTCCGGGAACCTTTCCTACCCTTTCCATGCTCCCCATGTTTGATAAATCAGTGCTGTCTCCAAGCCCATGCAACCCTGTGCCCTCATGTGGCATTAATATGCCTACTAGGTTTGTGCAGCTACCATCTTCCAAGTAGGGGCCTTTGTAGACTGTAACTTGGAGGAGAAGGGCATTATCCCCTTGCCCACAGAGAGCATCTTCAGGCTAGAGCCCAGGTTTGTCATTCCAAAAGGCAGAATCCTAGGATGCAGGAAATGGCTCTTCCCAGCTTAGGGGAAGAGGCCTTTCTTTTGTTATGAAAGAACCCATGACTGTGGCCCAGAGTTCAGGGCTTGAGTCAGGGTGCAGATCTCAAGCCTCCCAGGGAGGAAGGGATAGAGCAGCTGGAGGGGGAGCCTGGCGACTTGCTTTCCTGGGGCCAGTTCTCTTGGCCACGGTGCCTCACAGTTGGTATAATCCCTAATCTCCTTGTCTCTGTCCTCAGCACTCCCGGTCCCTACCCTCCTTTCCTGACCTCTCACTCCCAACCCCCAGGCCCTGTGTCCTGTGGCTCCCACCTGGCTTTCCCACTTGCCCAGTGGCTCCGCTTGCAGCCCTCTCCTCCCTGTCTCCTCATTCCTGCTGTCTTTGTCTCTCTCTGTTTTAATGCAATGTCTGTTTATTCCTCCCCTCCCTCTGATAGGCCAAGACGGAAGAGCAGATCGCAGCCGAAGAGGCCTGGTATGAGACGGAGAAGGTGTGGCTGGTCCATAAGGATGGATTCTCCTTAGGTGAGTCTCTGGAGGTTGGGCATAGATGCTAAGACGTGGCTCAGGCCTGGTATGGGGAGTGCCTCTACTTCTGGTAAGGGCTGGAGTGAGCAAGGAGAGGCTGGCGAGCCAGAGGGGAGGAAGGCAGGACCAAGGAGGTCTAAGGAGAATGGCAGGCTTTCCCAGGCCCAAGTCCAACTATCCCTGCTCTGCAGCCAGCCAGCTCAAGTCGGAGGAGCTCAGCCTACCTGAGGGGAAGGTGCGTGTGAAGCTAGACCATGATGGAGCCATCCTGGATGTGGATGAAGACGATATAGAGAAGGTTGGAAGGAAGCTGCTGGCAAGGGAGGACCCAGGCAGGGCAAGCCTGTCCCCTGTGACGGAGATGGGATCTGAGTCTTCGCTGTCTGTCTTCCCAGGCGAATGCTCCCTCCTGTGACCGTCTAGAAGATCTAGCCTCACTGGTGTACCTCAACGAGTCCAGCGTCCTGCACACGCTGCGCCAGCGCTATGGAGCTAGCCTGCTGCACACCTATGCTGGCCCTAGCTTGCTGGTCCTCAGCCCCCGA
Source organism: Peromyscus californicus insignis (assembly GCF_007827085.1). NCBI lineage: Eukaryota > Metazoa > Chordata > Mammalia > Rodentia > Cricetidae > Peromyscus > Peromyscus californicus. The sequence goes on along the minus strand of NW_026294551.1, from coordinate 45,141,410 downwards.
GGGGCCCCTGCTGTGTATTCAGAGAAGGTGTGCCTTCCTATGGACCCACCCGCCCGCCCGCACCCTTCCAGTTCTGGCTTTCCACTTTTCCTCTTTGGTGTCCACTGGCTTCCTGCCCACTCTCATATGACCTTGGGAAGAGGAGTCAGGGGGTGGGGGACAGAAGGGTATCCTACAGTCGTTAATAGAGTTGGTGGATATCTGCTTTTCCATGCATGGCCTTGCCCTCAAGATGCCTGGGCATCTGTGGAATGGCAGTACAGAGATATGCAAACCCCAGCGGTGAGGCCAGGTGGGCCCTGCTCTAAAAGCCCCCACCCTCACGTTGTGCCTTTCCTGTTCAAGGTGATGCACATGTTCAAGGGGTGTCGGCGGGAGGACATGGCACCCCACATCTACGCCGTGGCCCAAACTGCATACAGGGCGATGTTGATGAGCCGCCAGGACCAGTCCATTGTCCTCCTGGGTAGCAGCGGCAGTGGCAAGACCACCAGCTTCCAGCATCTGGTGCAGTATCTGGCCACCATTGCTGGCACCAGCGGGAGCAAGGTGTTTTCTGGTGAGGCATGGGCAGCGGGAAAAACAGAGGGTGGGGCAGGGCTGTGGGAAAGGAGAAGGACCCTCCTAGATGCCGGCTCTTTTATCCCCGGGTTCCTTATCCCCCCCCCCCCCCCGAACTCACTTACCCCAATCCCTGGGCAGTTGTTGTCTGGGGCATCCTGCAGCCCCTGGCTTAAGGGTGAGTGTCCCTGATTTTCCTGATGGCCCCCGGGCCTGTGCTTGCAGTGGAGAAATGGCAGGCTCTGTACACCCTCCTGGAAGCCTTTGGGAACAGCCCTACTGTCATGAATGGCAGTGCCACCCGCTTCTCCCAGATTCTCTCCCTGGACTTTGACCAAGCTGGCCAGGTGGCCTCCGCCTCCATTCAGGTAAGGGCCATGCCCGGGCCTAGCGAGCAAAGAAGGACCCCTGGTGCCATGCCCGGGCCGGAGTCAGGCTCCCCAGTGCCTCATTAACCTGGAAGTCCACCCTGATGAAACGGAGGCCCGTGACAGCATAGGCAAGGCTGGTCTGTGCTGACCTAATTCTGCCCTCCAGACCTCCTGCCCATCTCCTTTCCCCCTCCCCACCCTACTGCTGGGAACCCCACCCCTCTCTGCCGACTTTCTGAGACCCGGGGACTTAGGACTTCTCTCAGGCTAGTGTTCCACACTTGGCAATAAAGGAAGGCCCAGGCACACCAATCGTTACCATGCTGAATAAAATTTCTTTTTAAAAAATTACATTTATTCATTTACTTGTGTGTATGTGTGTATCTGCACATACATTCACATGCCATGGTACATGTATAGAGATCAGAGGGCAACTTCCTGGAGTCAGTTATCTCTTTCCATCATGTGGTCCTGGGGATTGAACCCAGGTTGTTAGTTAGGCCTGGTGGCAAGCATTTTTGTCTGCTAAGCCATCTTGCCGTCCCCTAAATGAAATTTTCTGCCGTAAGTGGCTATCACCCAAAGAAGGCTGGTTCCTGGGTGGCTGGCCATGGCGGTGCCCACCCCTACCCCCATTCCAGGAGTTTGGGACTTTCCCCTTTAGCCTGGCTCTGGTTTCTACCTTTTCTGGTCTTGGAGTGACGTGGTTGGGAATAGGCTGCTCTGATGGTTCTGTGGCTTGGAGGACCAGGGCCTGGCTCCTCCTGCTGAGGCGTAGGTGGAGTGTGACTATCTTCCTCATTCACTCTATCCCACAGACGATGCTCCTGGAGAAGCTGCGTGTGGCCCGACGCCCAGCCAGCGAGGCCACTTTCAATGTCTTCTACTACTTGCTGGCCTGTGGTGATAGCACCCTCAGGTGAGATGGGAGGGGGTGCTCCAGTGGGACTCTGGACTCCAGCCCACTGACTAGGATTTTGGGCCTTCCGGCCCACTGTGCCCTGTGTCCATTACCTGCTGTGTTCTGGCTCCAACCTGGGTCCTCGGGATGGCGAGATGATAGGGACTCAGGTCTTGCCATTTAGGAATCGCTTGTCCCTAAATCTTGGGGTCATGCTGTATGAAAGGGACACCACTGGCTCCTCAGTGTTCAGTGATGTCTGGTCTGGGGAAGAAGTTCACCTGGACGAAGGTAGTGTGCCTTGTCTGCGGTTTCACGGCTGCTGTAAGCTGAGCTGGTCTGGAAGCCAAGCCTCCTCCAGTACCCTCCAGCTGGCCCTCAGTCCGCCACCCCATTGGATGTCCCTACTGTGTTCTTCCATACGTGCCTCCAGACTGGCTCCCTGCTCAGGGTCAAGCAGGTGGTTCCTCTTCCTCTCCTTTCCCAGCAGCGGCAGTCTGGCCTGGCTAGATGTGCCCTTCAGGCAGGCTCCCAGCTCCTTCCCAGGGTTCTGACTATACCCTTTCTCCTAGGGAGGCTGGTGACCTGCTGAGGCATCCACTCCAGTTAGGAAAGGTGGCAGATCTGGCTGGGTGATTGGGGTGATGGGCAGATAGTCCATGTAGTCTGGAAGCTTTAATTAGTTGTCACCCCCCTGAGAGGGGCAAGGCCTCGGCCTGGGGACCAAACCTCATGCTGATGCCTCCTTTGTACCCCTAGGACAGAGCTCCACCTGAACCACTTGGCAGAGAACAATGTGTTTGGAATTGTGCCATTGGCCAAGGTGAGAGCCGGGCTGTGGGGACTGAGTTGGTGGCTCTGGGGCTGGAAGCCTCCATTGGCGGCTGGTTCTCCATGGGTGGTTCCAGCATGGCCGTGCATTCCCAGAGGGTCCAGGGGTGTGGGGCAGGCTGGAAGGGAAGCACCGGAGGTTCAGAGGCAGCACCCCTGTCTGCCCTTCAGCCCGAGGAGAAACAGAAAGCTGCTCAGCAATTCAGTAAGCTCCAGACGGCCATGAAGGTGCTGGCCATCTCCCCCGAGGAACAGAAGGCCTGCTGGCTTATCCTGGCTTCCATCTACCACCTGGGGGCTGCTGGAGCTACCAAAGGTAAGGGGCAGCCTGTCCTGTTACCCAGAATGCCTCGGAGGTCCTTACCCACCCTGTGGTTCGTTCTTGTCCCACACACTTAGCTGTTACCAGACAACCTTCTCCTGCCCCATGCATACTTGGGCTTGTACCCTGTCTCAGCCCTCCACATCGGAGCAGAAGGCTAGAGAAACATCTCTGCCCATGATTGCCTGAGGCTTGGCCTTAGCTGTCAAGACAGACCACAGTGAGCCGCGAGTGGGTGGCTGGGGTGTGGGACTGAGGGATGGAAGGTACTCCCTCAGAGCAGCGCCCGGAGTGACTGTCCTTCTCATTCCCTTCCTGATAGAGCCCATTGAGGAGGAAGCCGGTAACTGACCTTGGTGTACCTTGGGGTGTAGGGACCTGCTTGACGGTCTTGGTGCCTCCCTGGGCTCCTGGGCACTGGGCTCATTCTCATGGGGAACTGGTCTAAGGGAGAAGCCCTATGTTGAGGGAAGAAGAGGAACCTGCTAGCTATGGTAGAGCCCCCAGAATATCAGTTTTTTCTTCCCATTTTACATCCAGAACCTGGGGCTTCCTGAGACCAGTTGCCCCATCTTCCAATCCACTGGTTTGGTAGTTGCTTGCTCTTTCTCCTGCATGTCAAGGCGGAGGTCACTAGGGGGCAGCAGGCACCTGGTAGTGGATGGACTTTAGCTTCTGCACTTGGGATCCATGCTTGTGGACAGCTGGGCACAACCCGACTTGGAAGAACTGTTCTCTTCCTTGGATCTTGCACTGAAGGGCCACGATTGTAGCAGCTCTTCACCCCCCTTTTCCTCCAGCCTTGGGAAAGGGGGTGCTGGCTCTGGACGGCATTTCTGGCTTTTGCTCTGTCTTGGAGATGTGCGAAAGTGAAGGCTGCTTATGCCGAGCTGGGAAGCATTGGTGGTTGTGGGTGCATGCGGGAACAAGTATGGGTGTCTGGTCTTTATGATACCAGTAGGTGATACCTGCGTCAAGAAGCACCAGCTTTGGGTTAAATCTTCAGACTGTTGGGCAGAGAGTGTGAAGGCGTGTGATTGTGTCTTGAGAGAAGTGCTTGTATTCTGAGGAATCGGGCCCAGGTTTCCTCTGACCCTTCTCAGTTGTGACAACAGATGGAATGCTCCGAGTGTTCACAAGGGTTGTTCTCTCCTAAGTTTCTAGTATTTCCCGGGGTGTGTATGTGTTTGTGTGTGTGTGTGTGTGTTCATGCATTTGTGTGTGTGTGCACAAGTGTGCATGCTTATGGTATGTGTGTGTGCCCACATATACAGTAGGACATCTTTTGTGTGTCTCTTTCTCTGTCAGTGTGATGACATCCACAAACACATTCCTTTGAGACTATGTACTTTTGTATCTCAGGGCTAAATGTGATCGTGTTTCTTGCCTGCTCATCTTCATAAACCCCTGCCCCCCACAGTCCCTTCCCGAGGGCCTGGCGGCCTCAGTTGATGACTATTTGCTAACACACTGTTTCTCTTTGCATGCTGCATGCTGGTCCTTTGCCTTACAGAAGCTGCTGAAGGTAAAAACCTTGTTTCTTGTTAGCGTTCCCTAATTGCTGTGATTAGGCCCATGTTGGCTCAGGCGCACATGTCTGTGTGGGCTGTTCCTTTCCCCTGCGGCTCAGTTGCCTCCCCACTGTGGAGCCATTAAGGTGTCTGTGGTCTCCCTTAGGGTGTGTGGGGGGATGTCTTAATGTATCGGGGAAGGGACAGGTGCAGTTACTCTCTCTTGCTACCCTCCCCCCCCCCCCCCCCCCGCAGGCACACATGGCTGTAGTGCACCTGCTGGGTGGGCCTCCTCATCCCCTGACTGACCCTGTCCTCACCGAGCTCAAGCTGTACACCCCCTGATTAAAGAGATTTTTGCAACTGATTGTGTGCCCTCTAGTGGCAGCCTGTGGAGTTAGTGCCTCTTTGAGGACCTTCTCTCCTCTTTCCACCCCTAAGGGAAGAGCTGGCAGCTGCTGGCTGTCCGTTCCCATGTCAAGCTCAAGTAGTGTTGTCAGGAAGATGCCAACTCCCCCATCCTATGGGGTGAGGGTGCCAAAAGTCACAGAGGTTTTCTGTTGTCCCAGGAAAACCTAAGATGCTAGATCTTTCCCCCTCTGCCCCTCAGCTGGACGTAAGCAGTTTGCCCGCCATGAATGGGCCCAGAAAGCCGCATACCTGCTGGGCTGCAGCCTGGAGGAGCTATCCTCAGCTATCTTTAAGCACCAACTTAAAGGTGGTACCCTGCAACGTTCCACATCCTTCCGTCAGGGCCCTGAGGAGAGCGGCCTGGGAGAGGGCACAGGTACCTGGAGCCCCTTTGCTAATGAGTAGGATTGGAAGGCCTTGCCTGGGACTCGTTGCCATCCTGGGGGTGGGAGGGACTCCTAGAGTGACTAGATGTTTCCGGTGGGATAGCCCCAGGACAGCCGACTATGTGGGTGGAGAGCATTCCTGGGCAGGCGGAGTGGCCCTAAGAGGAGCAGCTGTAGCATCAGTCCTTCTCTTACCCCACAGGCCCCAAACTGAGTGCTCTGGAGTGCTTAGAGGGCATGGCATCTGGCCTCTACAGTGAGCTCTTTACCCTTCTCATCTCTCTGGTAAACAGGTAAGTGTCAAGTGGAACCCAGATGCTCCCCACTTTCTGCTTTAGTAAAAGTGGGGTTGGTGCTTATGTGGTGACTTAGGCGGGCTGCCCTCCACCAGCAGAGGACTCACTGTCCCTATCAGCCAGGTGAGGGGTCCTGGGCAGGGAAAGGGGTTGGCCATATGCCAGGGGCAGAGAAGTGGGGCCCCCTGTGTGGTAATGCCCCATCCAGCTCTGACTCAGGCTCTTCCCGCTAAGGGCTCTCAAGTCCAGCCAGCACTCGCTCTGTTCCATGATGATTGTGGATACACCAGGCTTCCAGAACCCTGAGCGGGGTGGCTCAGCCCGTGGAGCCTCCTTCGAGGAGCTATGCCACAACTATGCCCAAGACAGGCTGCAGAGGCTATTCCATGAGCGCACCTTCCTGCAGGAGTTGGAAAGATACAAGGAGGTAGGTAGCTGCCATCAGGGTGCCCAAACCCTACTCCACCTCACCTTCTGGCCAAGGCATCCTGGGCAGGACATCTGCAGATGTGCAAAACTAATCCCCAGCTCCTCTCTGTCCATCCTCATGTCTGCCCTCCCTGTTTCCTGGAGCAGGAATTTTGTCCTGGACCTTGGCTGTGCTCCAGGAAGCTGAAGGCACATTCAGAGTCCCTGGGAGGTCTCCTTTTTCCTCTTTATGCCCCCACCCACCCCTTTCAGTCTGTGAATTGCCACAGTGCAGTTTCCGCCTCAGTGGGGGCCTGGGGGCCTCTTCTCCCAGATCCCTGTCTAGATCTCCTAGAACCTAAGGCTTCGGTGGTGGCTAGCTGTAGAGCCCTCCCTGGAGAGGTCTCTGGGATGCGCTGAGTTCTGGGATTTCTTCCTCCTGTGGAGGAGGGTATTTGTCTTGATTAAAAGAAGCCCCCAGAGGGAGGGATGTGACTTTGTCTTCATGAGCTCTGAGGATGATTGTGTGAAATGGAGAGAAGGCTTATTCTGCATTGCCTAATCAACTGCTGTGACTAACACCAGAGTGTGACTGCAGTTTAGTATAAAGAGATTATGAGAATTTTAGCTGTCAAAAGATACTGAGTATTACCTTGGGAGGCAGTGAGCAGTTTGTCCTGTGGGATAGTGTGGGGGCTCCTGCGTGGAGATGAGGCACTGGATTCGCTCCCAGAGGCCCCGCCCATCCTGCTCCTGTGGCTGTCTACGCTTTGTGGAGCCTTGAGTATTACTATCGCGCCTTCCTTCCTAGGAGAACATCGAACTGGCGTTTGATGACTTGGAGCCGGCCACAGATGACTCGGTGGCTGTTGTGGACCAAGCCTCCCACCAGTCCCTGGTAGGAATGCCAGGGAAACCTGGGGTTGGCCTCGACTCTTTCCTACTCATCTGCCTCTGGTAGAGCCCTCCCAACTGAGCTGCTTGCTGGAGTTGCCACTGTGGGCTAAAGAAGGGTCCCACCCATATATCATGCCCCACACAACTACAGGGCTCTACCCTTGGGCACTCAGTCTGTCTTGGAAGGTGGCACATTCCCCTGCCTAGTGAGTGGAAAACCATAATTCAGAGTCCCAGCCAAGCCAGAAAAATGTCCCTCTTCTCTTGCTACCTGAGGCTTAGACCCTGTCCTGAGCCCAACTGAGCCCTCAATGTATCTGCCCCAAGTCTGATGTCTGCTGCTTTGGGGTGAGAATCCAAATCCAGAGGATATAATCATTCCTTCCCACAGTCCATCAGGGCCTGGGTGAGGAGGCAGCAGCACCCTCAAACAGGGAAACAGTGTCAAATTTAAAATATCCCAAGGGGGGCAGACAAGGATGTCAGCCCTCACCCCTCAACCTTGGGAACAAGATGTCACCTTTTATGCTGGTATCTTGGACATCTTGGGACACTGGCTGGCTTAATGAGTAGTTGGCGTTTGGTGATTGTCTTCAGATGGGGATTTGCAACCTGTGCCCTTTTTTTTTTTTTTCTCTTTTTTTTTTTTGTTTTTCGAGACAGGGTTTCTCTGTGTAGCTTTGTTGCCTTTCCTGGAACTCGCTTTGTAGACCAGGCTGGCCTCGAACTCACAGAGATCCTCTTGCCTCTGCCTCCCGAGTGCTGGGATTAAAGGCGTGAGCCACCGCCGGGCACCTATGCTTTTTTGGAAAGGTGTTTATGCTGGGCAGCAGAGTTCTCCTCCGGCTGGCCTGGCACTCCCTCTAGGCTCTCCTTATTGCCTTGCATTGAGTCCCTGCTGGGCTAGCACAGGCATGGGCACAAATGCTTAAAGCGCCAGAGCTCTCCAGGGAAGATGGATTTCCTGTTCCTGACACCTGGCTCCCGTGGTGGCCTCCCTGCAGAGCCTTTGCTGTCTTCAGATGGAAGGAAATTGTCCTTGTGTCTCATGAGCACCAGGGGGCAGACGTGCGTTAGGCTGCAGATCAGTCATCCTCACGCTTAGGTTTCTGCTGTTTGATGGTGCTGGCGAGGGGGGTCTCTAGTCCCGTTTACCATGTCACTCCTTCCTGCCATTCATCTCTAGCTATAGAATGCTGTCACCACCCACTGGCCCTTGGCCTTCTGGGAGTCCTGTGATTCCTATGGGGAAAAGATGCAGGCAGTAGATCAAAGAGAGGGAAAATAGCCCTTATTGTCCTTGTCTGCCAGACCCTAAAAGCCAAGCAAGAATGGGGTATGGGCAGTTCTTCCTGCATAAAGAAGACAAGGGAGATACACATACACACATACGCACACACACACACACACACACACACACACACACACACACACACGTGCACGCAACTTCAGGCCAGATGTGGCCACAGGCCTAGTTTACTAGGTCTCCATGGGGTTGGGAAGCAGAATTCTACCTTCTCTTGAAAAACCAGAGGCTTAGAGGCCTGGAGTTAGCTTGCTGGATAAAGCTCGTGCTGTATAAGCATGAAGATTGGAATTCACCCAGGAGGCAAAGACAGGGGTCTCTAGAGCAAGCTGGCTAGCTAGAGTAGCCAAATTGGTAAGTTCAAGCAAGAAACCCTGTCTCAATATGTTAAGGAAGACACCTGACATTAACCTCTGACCTCCACATGCATTTGCACAAACACACACACACACACACACACACACACACACACACACACACACACGAGAGAGACAGACAGACAGAGAGAGAGACACAGAGAGAGAGAGAGAGAGAGAGAGACAGAGAGAGAGAATTTACTAACACTCACTAGTGTTTTTGCAGGACAGTGGTCTGCTTGAGTGGCAGCCAGTCATTCCCTTCAGATGGGGACACACCCTGCTTCCCCCACTCCGCTTCTATTGGCCATTGCCTCCATAGTCACCTGCCTCAGAGTGTTGGTCCTTGAGTTTATAGCCAGCAGTGATCTGGGCACCCCTGGGTTCTCCCCATAGGGACCAATGTAAACTGCACAGCCATCGTTTATTAAGAGCCTTCTCTGAAGCTGAGTGTGAGTGTGGTGGTGCACACCTTTAATCCCAACACTCTGGGGGTAGAGTCAGATCGATCTCTGTGGGTCTGAGGCCAGCCTGGTCCACATAGTCAGACCCTGTTTCAGAATGAACAGAGGAAGCCTCGCTTGAGCTTCTGCTGTACACAGACTTTGTCCTGAATCTGCGGGAACTGAGGGCAGTATGGGGATGGCCTCGCTCCTGTGCCTCTGAGGAGGTAAGGGTTGAGGGGAAGCTCTGAATATGGGTGCAGATTGGAAGAAACCTCAGTCTTGAGTACCTTTGGACCCCAGGTCCCAGCAATCTTTTGTAGTGAGTTCTTAGAATTCTTTCTCAGCTAGTTTCCCGTCTATGCTCATCTATTCCACAAGGTGTCAGTAGTGAGCAGCCAGAGCCACACTGTTCAAATTCAAACAAGTGTGACTACAGCGGTGAAGGGTGCATTGTTGGGAGGGAGCATCTCCTTTGCACAGCTCCACGTGGCTGAGCTGGATCTTCACCCTTGTCCATAGGTCCGCTCACTGGCCCATGCCGATGAGGCAAGGGGACTACTGTGGCTGCTGGAAGAGGAGGCACTGGTGCCAGGGGCCACGGAGGACGCTCTCCTCGACCGTCTTTTCTCCTATTACGGCCCCCAGGAAGGGGACAAAAAAGGTAGGTGGTGCCTGGAGGACCGCCCTTCTGCTTTGGAAGAGCCAGGTGGCACTCTCTAGCCCTATGTCTATGTCTGCGCCCTGACGACCTGAACTTTTCTTCATGTACCCTCAGGCCAGAGTCCTCTCCTGCGCAGCAGCAAACCACGGCACTTTCTCCTGGGCCACAGCCATGGTACTAACTGGGTGGAGTACAGTGTGGCTGGCTGGCTGAACTACACCAAGCAGAACCCAGCTACCCAGAATGCACCCCGGCTCCTGCAGGATTCCCAGAAGTAAGGCCATCTCATGTGCGTCCTGTCCCTGCAGCTGTTCTCTGGGTTCCCTTCCTCTGGTGATTTGTCAGAGGCCCATCACCAGCAAGGCAGAGAAGCCTCTAGTCCCCGAGAGACAGCAGTCAAGGCCCTGTGGCCTTGATGACACGGGAATCGCCTGCAGAAATAGAGATGGGAAACAGATGGTTAGAGGTGTATGTAATTTTCTGTTTGAACTGCTCTATCACACTCTTCAGAGAAAGCAGAAACACTAGTCAGCAGACTTGGCAGCACATACCTGTCACCTCAGAAGTTAGAGGCAGGGGAGTCAGAAGTTCAAGGTCGTCCTCGGCTACATTTTTAAAAGATCTTATTTTTTAATTATGTATACATGGGGGGCGGGGAGATGGGCACCTGAGTACAGATGCTTATGGAGGCCAGAAGAGGGCATCAGATCCCCCCAGAGCTGGAGTTACAGATGGTTGTGAGCCTTCTAACATGCGTATTGGGAACTGAACTTGGGTCCTCTGCAAGAGCAGGTCAGCACTCTAAACTGCTGAGCTATCTCTTCAGACCCCTCAAGAAAATTTAAAAAGTGAAAAATTATTTTAAAACCCAGAAATCCCATAAGCTCTATCATCCATTCATTTGTGTCATAGATTAGTAGATAGTCCCTCAGTAGACAGGGACTTGCAGGTGCTGGGCAGTTAGCAGTGGAGAGAGAGAGAGAGCACACACCCCTGCCCTATGGAGTTACATTCTAGTGGAACAGAGGTAACGAACAAGAGATGAAACACAGATTATATAGTGTGCTGAACTATATATTAGTTCACTGGTGAGGAAGAGGAGTGGATTGCCCCCACTGCCCAATCCTTGCCTGCTTGGCCTCTGTCTATCTTGGGTTTTCTCTTTTTTTTCTAGTTTTGCAGTAGGGTATAGGACATACTGCCCTAGCAAAGATGACCCAGGCCCCTGGTCACAGCCATATTGGGGGGGGGGGCAGGGGGCAGGAGGGTGCAGCTTCTATTGCCCTGTGTTCTGACTCCTTTTCTCTTGCCTCCCCCCGGCAGAAAGATCATCAGCAACTTGTTTCTAGGCCGGGCTGGCAGTGCCACAGTGCTATCAGGCTCTATTGCAGGCCTGGAGGGTGGCTCCCAGCTGGCCTTGCGCCGGGCGACCAGCATGAGGAAAACCTTCACCACCGGCATGGCAGCTGTCAAGAAGAAGTCCCTGTGCATACAGATCAAGCTGCAGGTGGTGAGTATCCAGCAAGGTCCCAGGTCTCTTTCTGCTGGCAGGTAGGCTCTCAGCACACTCATGGCATCAGTGCCCACCCAGCTCACCTGCTTTGACCACTGCTGCTGGGATTGCCTTTTTAGTGCCGCTACCATGACTGGCCAGCCAGGTCTGAGGAGGGCAGAGATGTCCAGGCTTAGCAATGTCCCAGCAGGGGGCAGACCAGCTGCTACCCTGTGAGGAATGGAGATGCTAGCTTTCTAGGATGCTGGACATCAGAGCCCTGAGGGTGGTCCCTTTCCCTTTGGCAGGATGCCCTCATCGACACCATCAAGAGGTCCAAGATGCACTTCGTGCACTGCTTCCTGCCAGTGGCTGAGGGCTGGCCCGGGGAACCCCGATCTGCCTCTTCCCGCCGAGTTAGCAGCAGCAGTGAGCTGGACCTGCCCCCGGGAGACCCCTGTGAGGCTGGGCTGCTGCAACTGGATGTGTCCCTGCTCCGTGCCCAGCTTCGGGGATCCCGCCTGCTTGATGCAATGCGCATGTACCGCCAAGGTGAGGCACCTTCCCGTTCTGCCAAGCTCTGGTGCTCTTTTCCGAGCTGGCCAGATCCCACTCCTCTGCTGCTATGCTGCCTAGGGACTGGCTTGAGGTCCCCTTCCTTCTGAAGGTCCTTTCTCCTCACTATTCCCAGCCCAACCTGTTGCTTTCTATTTTGGGACTCCTCTCTTCCTCCTCTCCCTTTCTCATTCAAGTCCTATGCTTGCGTGTGTTTGTACACACACACACACACACACACACACACACACACACACACCACACCACATACACTCCATCCCAAATGCCCTAGTATTTGTTCTCGTGGCTCTTCTTGCCCATCATCCCTAGTCTGGGCGGGTCAGCTCTGCCTGTAGCAGCAGACAGAGGACTCGGTACCCTTTCAGCACTATCCACCCCAGGGGAAACAGGTCTAAATCTCTCGGAAGTACTTAAAATTCCCAAGAAAGGTCAGACAGATCCTTTTAATGGACTTATCTCCTGGAGGGGAGTAGGGTGCCGGTAGGAGCCCTTGTCATCCACATAGTATTTATGGCTCACCCAGTGCTATTCCCAGCTCTTTTACATACTAATTCACAGCAGCCTCATGAGGTGGTAACTATTATCATCCCTAAATAAGGAGGCAAGGCTCACAGAGGCTAAGGAGCATGCCCAGGGTCACCCAGTGGCAGAACTGGATTCCAGCCAGGCAGGCTGGCTCACCAGGCCTCTCGAGCTGAGGAGTTAGGAATTGCCAGGTTTCTGTTCTTTTCTTCCCCTCCCTCCCAGCTAGACGTGCAGGCTGGGTCCTACCCACCCACAGACAGGTCCCCTTGAGGTATCCCCATGGATACCCTCACTTTTCCTCAGCAGTGAAAGCCAGGAAACAGGCTCCCTACTCTGTTCTAAATAAATCATCGATCTGTCCCCACGTCTTGATATGGAGTTGGTGTTTATTATTTCAAAACCAGATTGTTACCGCTCTGAACCAAAATCAATGTGCTTTACTCAAACAAGCAGATCGATGAGGCCAACAGCGGCAGCCTCCCCCTCCCCCTCCCCCGGCCCCCAGCCACCATCGATAGCGCTGATGATTAATTAAGATGCCAGGCGTCCAGACCGCTATCCTGGCCCATCAATTTAATTGCAATTCAGATACAATCAATAGCTCACTTTGTCTTGGCCCCTCGGTAGCCCCCGCCTCCTGTTTCAATTATCAGGCACATGCATCAGCCTATCTCCCAGTTGGAGGGTTTCCCAGAGCTGGCTGGCCAGAGCAAGCCCCCAGCCGGCTGTCAGCAGCCCAGGTGTGAACTCCACTTCTGCCTCTGGCCGCAGCCTTTGTGACCTTGGGCAACCCAATGGCTCCAGTCTCAGGCCTCAGTTTCCCTGGCTGAAAGCTGAAGCGGATCTAGCTGGGATCCCTTTCTGGCTTGAAATGCTGTAATCTGGAGGAGTGGACCTTTTGGCCCTCCTCTGCTGTGGGCCCTGGAGAGATCAGTGTAATTGAGGGCACTTCCTGCTGTCCACTATTCTGGCCGTGTTCCAAGTCAGATGCCATCTCACCCTTCCCTGGACCTCAAGCCCAGACATACTTTAAGAAAAGGGAATTTCAGGGGTTTGGGTCATTTAGCCTTAAACTCAAGGTCAAGGCAGGACAAGGAGGGAGTCCTTTCTGTAATCCTGCTGCGGGAGGCAGGAGACAGGGAAATCCTGTTTCTCTGAGTCTTCGCCAAGCTGTGCTTGCTATATATTTTCTGACTTGGTCTCCATGACTGCCATGTGGAATGAGGTCCAAGGACCCTGTTTAAAGGTGAGGGTGGGTTTGGAGTGGGCTCATGATAGACAAGGGAGCCCCCACTCAGTAAGGCCTCCGAGTGAAGATGAGGGAAGACAGCCTGGGAGGTCTGGGTGACTTCTAGGATACTCTCTACCCTCCCAAGTGCATGACTCTGTGATAATGCAGAGACCAAAGCCTTGAAGACTCAATCAGGAAAAACAATAGGAAATCAGATTATAGCTGAAGGAAAATGTGGGGGCTGGCCTGGAATCCAGACCCAGCTCCTACAACCATGTGACCACACCACTTCTAAGCCACATTCTCTCTCTCTCTCTCTCTATATATATATATATATATATATTTGTGATGTTGGGAATGGAACCTGGGGCCATGCCCATGCCCTACCTTGAGCTGAAGTCGTCATATCCTATTGTAGAACAGCTCTGATGGTCTGTCCTTTCTGGGCCTTCCCTGTCCCAGCCCCCTCCTACACCCTCCCTCGCCCAGTCAAGTCAGGTGTTCACAAGGGCTCTGGCTCTGGTTCTCTCTCCAGGTTACCCAGACCACATGGTGTTTTCTGAGTTCCGCCGTCGCTTTGATGTCCTGGCTCCACACCTGACCAAGAAACATGGCCGCAACTACATAGTGGTGGATGAGAAGCGGGTAGGTTTGGGTCTCCAGGATCTCTGCAGTCCCCCTCACTCACTCAGAGCCCTCTGCCTATCTTTCCTAGATATTGCAGACGGGCTCTGGCTCAAGGTTACAGAGTTGCAGCCAACCAGGGCTGCTAGGACAGACACAACACTGTGGCAGTGTGAAGATGGCTCAGAGCATGAGCTGCAGGGGCTAGGGAGGAACCATTGTTATTGGAGGCCAAAGATTTGGGTGTCTGTGCTTTAGGAAGCCAGGCAGTCACACTGAATAAACATACCAGAGCCTCCTGAGTAGATGACTAGGATTTACGTTTTGGGTATCCCACTGACGGCATGGGGTCCCTTAGCCTTAGCTTCTGTGGCGGGATCTGGTTCCTGAAGCAGGAAGCTGTCTAGGGCTGGACAAGCACTCTTCCTAGGAGGAGGCTGAGATAGCAAGTCTGCTTTGGTATCCAGAGCACATAAGTCTGTGGGCCTCTTACAATCAAGAAAGGTGAACTCATGGCTTCAGAAGTGTCTTTATCACTTCACACTGCCACCTTGACCCCCAGAGGCAACTCCTCAGGCAGCCAAAAGGCTCCTTGAATATAGGAGATCTCCTCCCCTGGGCACTGGCCTCAGGCTTCCAGCTTGACTCTGTGAAAGCACCTCAGTCCTTAGGAGGCTTCCCTGAAGGAAGTGTGCTCTGTAGGCTGAGGAAGGAAAGCCCACAACATCACCTAGTCTGTCCCTGCATCTTCTACCCCTTGCCTCTGACTCACAGACAAGCATTCACGGGAGCCTCAGAGATTTCTGCAGTCTTAGACCCGTCAGCGTTCCACCTTCCCCTCCTCCCTGGCCCCGACTTCCATCCCAGCTTCCCGCTCACAGCGCCAGGCTTTACTTGTCTCCCAGGAAATGCTGTTCCTTTCCAGACTGGCCTTTCTCCCTAAACCTCTCTGATCACAGCACCCTGCCTGTGGTGTCCCCTGCTCAGGAAGTCTGCTGTTGGAGTCATGGAGACCTTTCAAGTCTAGACCCAAGCTGTTCTCTCTTCCATCGTTTACTCTGTAGCCTTGACTCCATGGCCCCACCTATCCAGCACTTAGCCTTCATCACCCTCGTTCTCCTGAGCCTCCCATAGCTCTGTCTTACCCTGAAGGGCCATTCCTGGGGTGGCTGCACTCTCCATATTAGACTCCCGAGGGCTATGGAAAGAAGCTATACAACCCTCTAGACTGAAATTCCTACAGATTTGTGATCTTCAGCCCTAGGTGGGCCCTTGGCATGGCCTAGTAAATCTTCTGTGTGCCCTTCCTTAGATGGCCTTATCACCAAGCTCCTTGCCTGCTCTTCCATTCACCGCCTTTCTCCTCAAATCTTCTCCAACCCTACCCTTCCTTCCCAGGTCATCTTCCCAACAGATGACCTTGATTCTGAACTAATGAGATCAAGGGTCTAGCTTCTTTCACCATCTTCGTATGTCCCTTCTCTTCTTCCTTCTTCCCAGCCCTCATCCTGCCATGGTGGGAACAGGGTGGAGGTGAGCCCTTTGGGGGCAGTTCCTTCCTCCATGGTGTAGAATGCATTCCCTCCTGACTCTTTTCTCTGTTAAAACGGTCCCACAGACAGCAGCCTCCACCTGAAAGAGGCTTTTTGTCCAGCTCTCATGCCGACCCATGTGTGTCTCAGCTCTAGCCTGGGACCATCCATACCCTGCCCTCAGCTCCTGCGCTGCTGCCTTTTGTCCCCCACCTCAGCGTCCTGTTCTCCACCCTGGTATCCTGGGGCTGGTCTCCCTGGGTCTCCATGTTGCCAGAGCCACTGGGAAGTTTGCTAGCCTCTGTTCCTTGAATTTTTTAAAAAATTATTTATTTTTATGTGTCTGTCTGCTTGCATGTATGTATGTGTACAATTTGCATGCTAGGTGCCCATGGAGGCCAGAAGAGGGCGCCAGATCCCCTGGAACTGGAGTTACAGATGATTGTGAGCCACGTGGGTGCTGGGAATGGAACCCAGGTCCTCTGGTGTCATACATCTTTTTTTTTTTTGGTTTTTCAAGACAGGGTTTCTCTGTGTAGTTTTTGGTGCCTGTCCTGGATCTCACTCTGTAGACCAGGCTGGCCTCGAACTCACAGAGATCCTCCTGGCTCTGCCTGCTGAGTGCTGGGATTAAAGGCATGTGCCACCACCGCCCCTCTCGAATATTATTAAGGACCAACCTTAATAATATTCTTCCCAGGGGCCCAGAAGAGAAACTATGAACGGTGAGAATTATTTTTGAGAAAAGAATCTAAGTACACCGAGCTCTTTGTCCATCTACTTTATTCCTCTGGGATAAAAATCCTATCTACACAGCTTCAGTTCTGTTCTTGTGCCTGGCTCCTTTCTTGCCTGATTTCTCTCTATGTTTATCTGCTGTCTCCTCCAAGTTTTCTTAATTCTCTCATCTTAGTTCTGCCCCATCTTGGTCTTTCTCATCTTGTTCTTCCCCATTTGACTCTTCCTCATCTTCCATCTTATTCTTCTAGTTCTCCAGTCAAAATCCTCAAGTCTCTGAGGTTTACAGTTATATACCCATGCAATAGCGGTGCTCTATCCAAAGCAAGGTCACCAGGCTTGAATTCTTACAGGGTCATAAAGGCAGACAAGAGTTTTCCTCAGGCAGTGACCATCAGGCTTTCTTTTACAACCCAAAAAGGGAGTGGTAAAGGAGGAAGTCAGCTGAGAGCTAATGTCGGTTAGTATATCAAAAAGGGAATTTATCTGATCAACTTTTAGGAATGTAGATTCCTAGAAGTGGTTAGGTAAGAAGTTAGGAGTCTATAATGTTAGTAAGGCTGTATAAGAAAGGAGGGTCTCAGGCTGGAGAGATGGCTCAGAGGTTAAGAGCACTGGCTGTTCTTCCAAAGGTCCTGAGTTCAATTCCCAGCAACCACATGGTGGCTCACACCATCTGTAATGAGATCTGGTGCCCTCTTTGGGCCTGCAGGGATACATGGATACATGCAGGCAGAACATTGTATACATAGTAAATAAATAAATCTTTAAAAAAAAAAAAAGAAAGAAAGGGTCTCAGCTTAAATTGCATGAGAAATGAAGCTATCCACCTGGCCTAGGAGACAGGTGTTGTTTCCATAAGGGTGTTCATTTGGCCTTGGATGTTTGATAGATATTTTAGATAAATACACTGTTAGGAGTTCTTGGAAGCACACAAGAAAGTCATTGTAGGAACCAGCTAATATATATACAAAAGCTAAAATATCACCAAGACTTCTTAAGCCATGGCTTGACCTTTGGAAAAGTCCTTGACCTTTCCAAGTAGTAGCTTTTGTGGCAGTCACTGAATTCCATTACGTTTTCCTGCGGCTTGCAGCAGCCCCCCCCCCCCCCAAGTTCTCTGGAAGAACAACCAGTGCTCTTAACCATTCTCCAGTTGCTTTTTTTTTTTTTTTTTTCTGGCAGGGTCTCACTATGTAGTCCTGAGTCTCCTGGAATTCACTATGTAGACCAGGTTAGCCTAGAACTCACAGAGCTCCATCTGCCTCTGTCTCCCCAGTGCTGGGAGTAAAGGTGTGCGCCACCTGCCTGGCTGTCCCTTGAGTTCTTGACGTGTGACTTGACTGCCAGCTCTGGTGTTTTGAAATGTTTCCTGTTTGCCTTCCTTACACCATGCTCTTTCCTCTGTCCCTGCTCTTCCCGTCCGTCCCTCTGAAGGTCTCTGCTTCAGTAAAGAGCTCATTCCTCCATACTCCATCCAGGGCTCCATTGTTTTCTTCTTCTCTCTCTTCCTGGCCAACCTCATTCACACCCCTCACTTCAATCACCACATATATGGTTGACCCAGACCAGTGCCTCAGCCAGACCTTTCTCCTGCACTCCAAGCGTATGCTTCTCTTGCTGCCTTCTGGATTTCTCCGTGTCCTCTTACCCCAAACTGAGCACGTTCAGACCACTCAAACCTCTTCTTCACGTGTTCCCCGCCTTTGTGAGTGATCTGTTCGGATCTGGCTCTGCCCCTTCCTGAGAGAGCTATGCAGAGTTCCCAGGCACACAGGGCTCCCATACCTCGGTTGCACTTTAATCCCCATCCCTCACTCTGGCAACATGGATTCTCCTCTTGTGATCCCAGGCCTTTGCTCAAGTTGGAGGCATAACTGGTAGCTAAATTCGCAGGCCAAGCCGTGCTCCTCTGGGGTGCTTCACACCCCGTTCCCGACTGACTCCCAGGCCTTTTTTATGAACTTCACTTGTCTTGCCTCCCACTTATCTTGCTCTCCAGCAACATAAGCTGTTCCTCTTCTAGTCACCTCAGGTCCCCAGAGTGGACATAGTAGCTGGCACCATGGAAACCTACCTGAAGGGCTGTGGAAGAAAAGATGGACTTTCTGGGAGGGACCAAGGGAGGGCTCAGTGAATGGAGATGGGAAGAGCCTGTGCAGATCTGATGGCAGCCTTTCTCTCCTCAGGCTGTGGAGGAACTGCTAGAGTCCCTGGACCTGGAAAAGAGCAGCTGCTGCATGGGCCTGAGTCGGGTAAGTTGCCCACAGATGGGCAGCCAGGCGTTCACTTCCTGGCGGCCCAAGTCAGATGGCTGGCCCTCCCTCCTTCTGCTGCTCAGTCAGACTTGGAAATCTCCCTATGTCCCTTCTGAGTCTCATTCCCTAGCTCCCCACTGACCACTCAGGCCAGGGTGTAGATGTTCCAGTTTTGGCCAACTTGACTTTATCGCCAGGATAGCTGACTGGTTCAGGACTGTGAAACATCTGTGATGTCAGAAGGGAGTGGGTTGGAACCTGGCCCTGAACTTGGCCCAAGTCGGGGGTGAGAAACAGAAGGGCTGGGCTTGGAGGAAGGGGCGGGGC
This sequence comes from Peromyscus californicus insignis, assembly GCF_007827085.1. Classification (NCBI taxonomy): domain Eukaryota; kingdom Metazoa; phylum Chordata; class Mammalia; order Rodentia; family Cricetidae; genus Peromyscus; species Peromyscus californicus. The sequence goes on along the minus strand of NW_026294551.1, from coordinate 45,122,443 downwards.
TTGGAGGAAGGGGCGGGGCTTGGAGGGAGGGGGCTGGGGAAAGCCAGAGGTAGCAGAAGAGCAAGCAAGGACATGGTGCGCTGAGCCACCACTACCTGCCCACAGGCCAAATTCCTCATCTAAATGGAATGTGTAGCATAAAAGGCAGGCATACCTGGCCCTGGGTCCACACCAAAGGGTCAGCTGAACAGTCTTCCTGCAGGCAGGGAGCCTGCCCACTTCTCCCCTAGCTAAAAAGCTTAGCTAGGGACATTCTCAAATGTGCTCTGGGGACTGGCATGGAGGAAGGGCAGGGGGTGGCCAGAGAAAGAGTCATGGATGTGTTCCTCTGTCAGCAGAGGAAAGGGGCCCTGGTCACAAAACCTCCTGCAGAGTGTGGGCTGGAGGAGAGGCATACATATTACTTGTCCCGTGTCCTGTAGTCTGCAGGTTGAGTAAGGTCGCGATTTTCCCTGACCCTCTCACTGTGTCTTCTCAGCGCAGTCTCTTGTGTCCTTGGCTTTCTCAAAGTCCCTCCTGCCCTGTTTATTGCTTCCCGGTCCCGATTTTCCTTTCTCTCCTTATTCTGTGTCTGTTTCATACCTTTGGTGTCATTTTCCTGCTCTGGTCTCTGTTTTGTCTGTGACATCTGGCCCCCCTTCTTTCTCTCTGGTCACCCTCCACCACACACACATGCACGCATGCACGTGCGCGCACACACACACACACACACACACACACACACACACACCTTTTCTGAGACTCAGAGGCAGCCAGCTGGGCCGCCTGCAGTCAAAACCATTCCTTTAGCTGCTCAGCGCCTCTCGGGTTAGTTCACACCCAGGCTTTTCTGTGAGCTCCTGCCCCTCTAGCAGGCTGGACCACTGCTGGCTGGTCCTGGGAGTGGCACTCCTCCAAGCCAGTTCCCAGGTTCCCAGACACATCTCAGACAGGAACAGGCCTGTACAGGTTGGTCTTCTTCTGGCCACGTCTTAGACCCTCGGCTGTCCTGATTCCTCCCAGGTGCCAAGCTGAGGCAGGTGAGCCGCAGGGTCTCCTGGTACTCAGGGGGAAAGCGGGTAAGGTTGGATGTTTGCTTTGAGACAAAAAGCTTTAGCTTTGCAGGCTGTGCTTAGCACTGGCTGGTGAGCAAGGACTGGGTGTTCATAGTGCTTCAGTGGAGGGGCCCTGGAAGGTCAGGCAAAGACTCTGCAGTCTGGGAGCCTTCTGACACTATAAAGTTTGCATTAATAGGTACTTGAGAAGGAGATGACCAGAGTCTTTCACCTAATACTCAAAAGATCCTAATTTTTTTCTGTATGTGTGTAAATGTGTGTTCACACATATGTGCTTGTAGTGAGCGCTGTTGAATAGAGGCCAAGGGTTGAATCTGGTGTCTTCCTCCATTGCCTTATTTATTACTATTGAGGGTTTGTTTTGTTGTTGTTGTTGTTTTTGTTTTTGTTTTGTTTTGTTTTCTGAGACAGGGTTTCTCTGTGTAGTTTTGGTGCCTGTCCTGGATCTCACGTTGTAGACCAGACTGGCCTCGAACTCACAGAGATCCGCCTGGCTCTGCCTCCCGAGTGCTGTAATTAAAGGCATGCGCCACCCATGCCCAGCCCACCTTAATTTTTTGAGAGAAGGTCTCTTACTGAGTTGGGAACTCACTGACTGGCTAGACAGACTGGCCAGCAAACTATAGGATTCTCTTCTCTCTGCCCCTCCCCAGTCCCCAGCACTGGGGCTACAGACAAATGTAACCACACCTGGCTTTTATGTGGGTGCTGGGGATTCGAATTCAGGTCCCTTTGCTTGTGCAGCAGGCATTTTACAGGGTGAGCCATCTCCTTAGTTCCCCTCAAAGGACTCTTAACTCCACAAATGTTCAAGAGGTTTGAGGCTGGCATTTGTAGCCTTTAGACCATTCATGTGTGTGTGTGTGTGTGTCTGTCTGTCTGTCTGTCTGTCTGTCTGTGTGTTTTCCAGACAGGGTTTCTCTGTGTAGCTCTGGCTATCCTGGACCTTGCTGTGTAAACCAGGCTGGCCTTGAACTCACAGAGATCCGCCTGCCTCTGCCTCCTGAGTGCTGGGATTAAAGGCGTGCGCCACCGCCGCCAGGCCTAGACCATTCTTTCTCACTGCGTTTCCAAACCATTATGTCTCTCTGTATCAGTACTCCCTGCTTCCCTGTTTGCTAACCAAGTATATTTGCTTGGCCTGGGAACAAATTGGCTATCTCTTCCCTTAGTGGCTCACATACATATTACTGGAAACTGAGCCATGAGTCAGACTTAAGATACATGGGAAATCCCAGCTCCTAGGATTTGGGGCAGGATCATAAGGACTGAGCTGGCTTTTTTTTTTTTTTTTTCCAAAGCTAGTCTCAGATGATGAGGCTTTTGTGAAGTCACCAGATGCAACGTTCTCATCGGGGTTAGGCTCTCTCCCTACTTCTTCCCTGAAGCGGACCCTGGTATCCTTCCCCTACAAAGACTAGATTACCTGTGTTCTTGGTTCCCCACTTCATTTTCTTTCTTTCTTAAGGTTTGTTGCTGCCTTGTGTATGTGCACGTGTGTGTGCCGTGTGTATAAAGGTGCTCACGGAGGCCAGAAGAAGGGGTCAGATACCCTGGAACTGGAGTTACAGTGATTATGCTGATATGGGTGCTTCGAAATAAATTCAGGTCTTCCCGAAGAGGCGGTAGTGGTCTTAACTGCTGAGCCATCTCTCTAGACTGTCTTTTTAAGGATGTGTTACGTTTATTTATTTACTTGTTTGTTTCTTTATTTATGGATGCGTGCATGCCACAGTACACATGTGGTGGTTAGGATAACCTGAGGTAGTCAGTTCTCTCCTTCTCCCACGTGCATCTTGGGGATCAAACTCGGGTTGTCAGGCTTGGCAGCCTAGCCATCTCTCTGGCCCTAAAAAGGAGATTTGTGTGTGTGTGTGTGTGTGTGTGTGTGTGTGTGTGTGTGTGTGTGCTCTGTAGCAGTTGAGGGTGGGTATATACCTTGTGGCCCTTTGCCTTCTCAAGGATACCAGAGTCATCATCACCCTGCTCCACATCTCTTATACTCAGGGCAGCAAAGAATGAGAGGCACAGCTGGGTGTGAGGTGCCCAGCAGCTTCCCCACACATCTGTCTTCCAGCCCCCAAACCTGTATGACAGGTCCCTTGCTGGGGCTGATTGATTCACGCCCACCTCACCAGCTTCTCCATGAGAGTGTGAAACGTGGGGGTGGGGTGGGGCACTGAAAAGAAGAGGTGGCTGGAATGAAGCTGAGCAGGCGGGTAGAAGGGCTGAAACCTCACCCCGACTCCAGTCGTCCCCCACATGCAGCTTCTTAGACCTCCTCACACCGGGACACACCTTCTCACTCTCCACCTGATCTCGGGTGGCCGGAGCTGTGCCTGGGCCCTGCAGCGGGCCGTGGCACCGGGCACAGTGACAGCATCACAGCTGTAGCTGAAGGGCCTCCCCTTCTGGTCTGGCCAGTGAGTGCTTCCTGTTCCTCTTTGCCCCAGGGATCTTCTCTGGCCCTGGGCTGCTGCTGTCTTTTCTCTTTGAAGTTAGACTCACCACCTCACTCCTCCAGACCCAGAGCCCTCCTTCCACCTGGGCCTGGCGCTTCCCCAGCAGCCCTGCTAGGGCACCTCCCCTTCCACTCTTGGGCAAGTGGATTTTCAGGCTCTGCCTGAACCAGGGTCCACACTCCCTCGCCTGCTGGCTCCCTGTGCCTGTCCCTCTGGCACCTCATCTTGTCTCTCTTTGCTGCCCCAGCCCAGTCTCCGTCTTTTACCAGGCTGCTTCTCCGACAGGTGTTCTTCCGGGCAGGCACATTGGCACGGTTGGAAGAGCAGCGAGATGAGCAAACCAGCAGGCACCTGACCCTGTTCCAAGCGGCATGCCGGGGCTACCTCGCCCGCCAGCATTTCAAGAAGAGAAAGGTGCTGCTCTAGGGACACCCCGGCCTAGATGGCACAGCAGAGTACCAGTGGGAGGGTGTGCAGGATACCTGCCAGGGAGGCCAAGCAGTTACCATCATCTGAGAAGGAGGTGGGAACCTCCCAAGAGCGCCATGCCCGGGCCAGAGTGGGAAGCATGCTTGAGTGCCCAGCAGCGTGGACATGCGCCCTGGCCAGGGGGCTGTATTGCAGGAGTAGGGCGGGTGGTGGGGGGGGAGCAGGGCCCAGGCAAAGGTGGGCTCTGGTTCATGGACTGCTCTATGAAGATTAAGGAGCTGTGTCAGCGACTCCTTTTCTTATTAGCAAGTCCATAAAACAGCCAGCGCGGCCGCCTCTTGTGTTTCAGCAAGATTAGGTTTTATAGCACAGCTAGGCCAGGGTGCTGGAAATAATCAGGCAGCAACTAAAGCAGATGAAATTATTCCTAATGATGGCGGGACGCGAGTGCCCCATGCACAGCTCCCCGGACTGCCCACCCTCTGAGGGGTAGGGCAGTGTGGGAGCCAAGGTGGGCCCGAGAGGGGTCCTGGGGAGCTGGTACAGGGGCTGTGCTGGTGGTGGGACATGGCTTGGCCAAGGGAACTGAAAGTCCATCATGTGGCGACCCCAACTGCAGATCCAGGACCTGGCCATTCGCTGCGTGCAGAAGAACATCAAGAAGAACAAAGGGGTGAAGGACTGGCCCTGGTGGAAGCTGTTCACCACCGTGCGGCCCCTCATCCAAGTCCAGCTGTCGGAAGAACAGATCCGCAACAAAGACGTGCGTGACTTCCGGGGCCAGCTGGGTCCTGGGAGGGACTCCGTGTATACAAGGGTCTTGCTGACTTGTCTTGCATTAAGGCACTCTCAGGATTAGTCAAAAGAACTGGTGTCTTTGAACTATGCCCACCAAGCAGATGTTCCTCTGGAGTGTTCTATGGGCCTTAGGTAGCTTCTTAGGATAAAATTGTAGGCATCCGCTGCCTATGGAGGAGGGTCTAGGGGCCAGGGGTTCTGGGAGCCTCTCCTCTTGGGGATGTTTCCCTCCTTGAGTCCTCAGAGGACAGACCTGGGGTCTTCACCCCTCATAGCACCTCACTTTGTCTCCTTGCTCCCCACAGGAGGAGATCCAGCAGCTGCGCAGCAAGCTTGAGAAGGTGGAGAAGGAGCGGAATGAGCTTCGGCTCAACAGTGACCGGCTGGAGACCCGGGTGAGTGACTCCAGTCACCAGACAGACGGGCCCCACTGTCCCAAAGTGCCCTGGCCCATGAGCCCTGGCTTTCTGGCTGAGTGAGGCAGTCACTTCAGCTGGTGACCCCTCCCTCCCCCAACCCCAGATCTCAGAGCTGACATCGGAGCTGACTGATGAGCGGAACACAGGAGAGTCCGCCTCCCAGCTGCTGGACGCAGAGACAGCCGAGAGGCTCCGAGCAGAGAAGGAAATGAAAGAGCTGCAGGTGAGAGCAGGCCAGGGTGAAGACAGCAGGCTGTGACTGCCACACTCTGCTTCCCCAGAGCCGCTTGGCACCTCCCCTACTAGCTTGTCATCTCTGTCTGCCTGGGGTAAGCGTGTGGCCCGTGTGGTTCAGGACATTGGGTAGGACAGGCAAGGGGAAGACTCGCAAGGCTTACAAGCTGTTTCCTCAGACCCAGTACGATGCACTGAAGAAACAGATGGAAGTTATGGAAATGGAGGTGATGGAAGCCAGGCTTCTTCGGGCAGCGGAGATCAACGGGGAAGTGGATGATGATGATGCAGGTGGGTCTGACGTAGAGGAGGTAGGCAGAAGCCTGAATGGCAAGCCCTGATGCCCATCCCTGGGTAATCACACACCCTGTCCAGGCTTGTCTCCCCTCTGTGAGCTGTTTTAATACTAAAATATAATAAATGGATGAGAAAGTAGAGTTGCTAAAACCAGGCATGGTGATACCTGCTTATAATCCCAGGTGACCGAAGTTCAAGGTCATCAACTACACAATAAACTTAAGGACAGCCGGGGATACCCGAGATCTTGTCTCAAAAGCCAAACAAACACAAACCTCAAAACCACAATGGCCAGGTGCTGAAAATAAACAGGTTGAACTTTTGTGGTAATGACCAGGGCCATGGTCCTGGCGGCCTCCAGGGAGAGGCACAGGTCCCCTGTCGCCCTCGCCAGACTTTCCCTGATAGTGGTTCCTTCTAGCCATCATTTCAGAAACACTCCTGAGTCCCTCCGGCTGGCTCCACCCGCTCCTCCTTCCTACCCCTCTCCTTCTGTGCCCCTTCCTGGGGACCCTCAACGACTCTGAATGGCGCTGTCTGCCCGCTACCCTGCAGGCGGAGAGTGGCGGCTGAAGTATGAGCGTGCTGTGCGGGAGGTGGACTTCACCAAGAAGCGGCTCCAGCAGGAGTTGGAAGACAAGATGGAGGTGGAGCAGCAGAGCAGGAGGCAGCTGGAGAGGCGGGTGAGGCTGGCCAGGGAACTGAGGCCTGAACCCGGAGGGCTCAGTGCCAGCTCTTCTGGCAAACAGACCAGAGGCAGGCAGCCCCTGGGAGGAACAGGGCAGTGGTGTGTGAGCCGGTCCTGAAGGGACAGCTAGCCGCTCCCCTTCGGGTAGCACCGCTTAGGTTCTGAAGATGTCCCTGATCTTGTCCTCCACCCCCCCCCACCCCCCCCACCCCGAACTCCTGGTGGCTGCTGACCGCGCACCCTCTCTCCGCCTCCAGCTCGGGGACCTGCAAGCAGACAGCGACGAGAGTCAGCGGACTCTGCAGCAGCTCAAGAAGAAGTGCCAGCGCCTCACGGCCGAGCTGCAGGACACCAAGCTGCACCTGGAGGGCCAGCAGGTCCGGAACCATGAGCTGGAGAAGAAGCAGAGGAGGTGGGTGGCCCGGCCTTGTGCGCTCAGAGCCTTCGAGCCCCAGGGCCTGCACGTGGCCCCGAGCCTCACCTGCACGTGACCCTTGGCGCTGGCTGGCGTGTGAAGCAGGCTCCCTTCTGATCTCCCAGGACTCAGGCCATGTCTCCTGGGAAGGCCATCCGGGCCTCCAGTCACATGTGTCCACTCAGAGCATACCTGTCATCTGTCCCAAACCAAAAAGGACAGGCTTTAGCCAAGTCCGGGAGCACTGGGCCCCCGCCCCCGCCCCCGGTGCCCTCACCACCTCGGTCCTGCCTGAGTTGCTTTCACTCGCCTACACCACACAAACACACTCTCCTGACTAATGTCATTAAACTCCCGTGCCACTTCCATCTCATTATGGTAATGACAGAAGGGGGGAGGCAGCCCTCACAGGAGAAAATCCAATCTAAATTAATTTCCCTGGCTGGGAATGGGAATGGGACGCCTTCATTAGCAGCATGAGGAGCCCACACACCCTGGGAACAGTGGGGTACCTCAGGGAGCAGAACAGTGCCTGTTTCCCTCTGCCAGCTTCCAGTAAAGGTACCAATTACCTCTGTGAAGGGTAACCTCACCCCACAACCTGGGAGTGGGAGGGGCAGAACAGATCCCCCGCTCCTCCCAGGAATGAGTTACCTTATGTGTCTGTCTCCAGCTCCCAGTCACCTTCCTTGCTAATGGCTTCCTGTTACTCTGAGGAGAACAAGGCAGTCCGGGAGGTTTTTTGGTCCCTCCCAGAACAACCAAGCAGTCCACTTCTCCCATTCTTTGACCCTACGCTGTAAGCTGTCCTTTTACCTAAAGACAGCACTCTTAACAGGAACCCCTCCTTCATGAGCACCCCCATAAAGGTGCCAGCTTGGCCTAGTTACCATGTCGCTGTGCTCCCCGCTGGGCAACTTATTAGGTTTCGGCTGCCCGGGGTTTTCTTCCTCTTTTTCTGCTGTGGGATAGGGAGGGGTGCTGTGGAGTTTCCACAGGAACCTGATTAACTATGCAGGGAAGGGCTAAGAGGGAGTTCAGCAATTTGCTCCCGATTTAGAGTCACTGGGCGGGAAATGGAAGGCTGGGAAGTAGAGGAGTGCCTCTGAGAGCACCTGGCCAGCTGGGCCTGGTAGGAATGCTGTCCAGCCCAGCATGGGGTGCCCTGGTGGTGACTCTGGGCCTGCTGAGGTGGGATAGGGAGGGGTGACCAGAGGCAGATGCCAGAGGCTGGGGAGAAGCCAGCAACTGTACCTGCAGTTGCTGAGTTGAGCATAGAGTGAGTTGTACAAACAGGACATCATTTCTACTCACTCTGATGCCACCCTGCTCTCACCCCAGCACCTTAAACTTTGATCTGTTGGAGGATGTAGAGACTTGTCTCCTGAGGCAAGGTTTGGTCTGACTCTTTCCTAGAAGCAGTGTGTGCGACCCTCCTAGGCCCGCTTCATGACACACTGTTCATCAGGTGCCTCAGCAGTCTGACCTGTAGGCCCCGAATTCCAATTTCATGTCTCCAGGGCCCCAAGTGATGACTGTATGTGTCTTGTTGGTGCCTTGCTCCATCTATGGCCCCACTTCCTGGCACTTGCTGGGTGCTGGAGACCTGGACTTGGTCCTTTTCTGATGAGGCCACCATGCTCCCACACAGGTTTGACAGTGAGCTTTCCCAGGCACATGAGGAGACCCAGCGGGAGAAGCTGCAGAGGGAGAAACTTCAGCGGGAGAAGGACATGCTCCTGGCTGAGGCTTTCAGCTTGAAGCAGCAGATGGAGGTACCAGAGCTGACCCTCTTCCTCTCCATTCCCCCAACAGCCTGGGGACAGCCCTATGCCAACCTCACCTTCCTTTTGATCTAGGAGAAAGACATGGATATTGCGGGGTTTACCCAGAAGGTCGTCTCCTTGGAGGCTGAGCTCCAGGACATTTCTTCTCAAGAGACCAAGGATGAGGCGTCTCTGGCCAAGGTCAAGAAGCAGCTCCGGGACTTGGAGGCCAAGGTCAAGGATCAGGAAGAGGAGCTGGATGAACAGGCGGGGAGCATACAGATGCTGGAGCAGGTACCAGAGGGTTGGCCAAGGGAGGGACAAGGTGCAGCAGGAAGTATTGCCACCCTCACTGTTAGCACAGGGCACCCGCCAGGGAAGGGCAAGGTCCACATCATTCATTCACTCTCTCATTCACTCATTCACCTACTCATAAAATGTTGTGCGAGTACTTGGTCGGCGCCAGCCACAATGTGGAGATAGTTAAGTTGCCATGGAGATTTTCACAAAAGCAGGTCTGGGTTGGAGAGATCTAGTGAGGAAAGAATGAGGAGAAGATAATGCAACCAGAGGGCCAGGAGCCAGCTGAGCATGTGACTAAACAGCCGAGTCAGTTCAGGGGGACCTGCCCAGAGAGGGAAAGCGTCAGAACACCTCCAGCGGCAAGCCTCTCCCTGAGTCTTGGCCCGGTGTTTAGCAAGGAGGCACACTCCAGCTGCCCTGGAGAAGCTGTCTGCCAGGGGCAAAGAGTGATCAGGTAAAGAGAGAGCTGTGGTGGAGAGCGAGCCTGTGTTCCTGAACACGGGAGAGCCGCACTTCGGGCAGGACCTTGTTGGGAAAGGAACCCAGTCCTGACTCCCAACCCGCAGGCCAAGCTGCGTCTGGAGATGGAGATGGAGAGGATGAGACAGACCCATTCCAAGGAGATGGAGAGTCGGGATGAGGAGGTGGAGGAGGCCCGGCAGTCATGTCAGAAGAAGGTATGGCATCTGAGCCGTCGGGGTTCTTCCTAGGCTGGTGTAAGGACCTGTTCTTTGTTGCTACTTCCAAGTGAGGAGTTTTCCACATTATCCTCTGTATTCTTCTGCTGGTCTGGACCAGCGTTTCCCCTCTTAGGACTCAGGCCTGGCCTGGTTGTGCTGTTCAGCCTGTAGAAAAGCTTGGGCCCTTAAAAAGCCATAGCTCCTCGTCTGCTGTATCAAGCAGCAGCCCTACCTGTGTGTGCGCCACTGGGGCCACCAGCTAGGTCAGCCAGCCTAACTGGACAGGTCCCCACCCTCCTCACTCTGTGAAGTCTCCTGTGGCTGTAGTAGCTGCTGGTGGCCTTCTGTCCCCCTCCAGCACTCACAGCTCCTTGGGTCCCCCCACACTGTCCTGCCCCGTTGTTCTGGGTTGGGACACTCAGCGTGGGAAGGGGGGACTATTGCCCCTGCACACAAAGGACGGCGGGCCTCTGTCCCCGTGACCCTGCAGCTAAAGCAGATGGAAGTGCAGCTTGAGGAAGAGTATGAAGACAAGCAGAAGGCGCTGCGGGAGAAGCGGGAGCTGGAGAGCAAGCTCTCCACACTCAGTGACCAGGTACGCGCGTGCGCGGGGGCCCCACGGCTCCCTGCTCCACCGGCCTAGGACTGGGGTCTTGAGGACAGAAAGCTGGGCACGGGATGGGGCTCTGCAGCAGGTACCATATCACAGGGGTCGATGAGGGCATCATCCATCACCCAGGCCTTTCTCATTAGCCAGCATGATCCTGACATGCCCAGGAGAGCATCCTTGCTCATTTTGGAGAGTGTGAGGGTGGGCAAGATTAGCAGTCAGCTTGGGAAGGACTCAAAGGAGTCCCATGGTGGAGCTCAGTGTCTTCCTGGATGGTGTCGTCCCACCCCAGGTGAACCAGAGGGACTTTGAATCAGAGAAGCGGTTACGGAAAGACCTGAAGCGCACCAAGGCGCTGCTGGCAGATGCCCAGATCATGCTGGACCATTTAAAGAACAACGCCCCCAGCAAGAGGGAGATTGCCCAGCTGAAGAACCAGGTACTGTGCTCAGTTGAATCCACTGGTTCCAGGGGCAGCCAGGAAGCTCATTTCTTCTCCACTATTTTTTTTTTTTTGTGTGTGTGTGTGTGTGTGTGTGAGCTGAGGACCAAACCCAGGGCCTTGCGCTTGCTAGGCAAGCGCTCAACCACTGAGCTAAATCCCCAACCCTCTTCTCCACTACTGTTAAATCCTTGAAAAGGAAGATGGCTGGAATGTGGGGAGGAAGTCACCATAGCAGCCAGCTTCCCCAGGGTCTGTGTATGCCCTGCAGCGTGACTGCCAAGCCCTAGGGTGATGTGGATGCGGAGTGCACACTGAAGGAGAGAACAATGTATGCACCACAGCACAACTATGGCTCTGAAACTGCCCTTCATGAAGAAAGAGGCAGGGCAAGAAGGGGGAGGAGGTGGCAGGGGAGGACAGGGAGAGGGCCTGGGGCCCTTCTCCCTGTGAGCCAGTGCCCTGCACGGCCCTTGTGCCCCAGAGCGTGGCTGACGTCTATCCCCTGGGTGGGGGTGGCTCTGTGTCCAGCTGGAAGAGTCGGAGTTCACCTGCGCAGCAGCTGTCAAGGCGCGGAAGGCCATGGAGGTGGAGATGGAAGATCTGCACCTGCAGATTGACGACATCGTCAAAGCCAAGACAGCGGTGAGGGCCAGGGCTGGGGACCGTGACGGGAGCTGCGGTCACCCCACACAGGGTCTTTCATGCCAGGGATTTCTGCAGGACAGAGCATCCCCCCATCTCCGTCCTCTGCTCCCCCCACCCACTCAGAGCAGTATGAGAGGAGGGAGGGCTGGCAGAAGAGGGAACCAGCTTGGGTGCACATCTCCCTGTTTAACCACCTGCCTCTGGGAGCTTGGCCGCAGGCCCTGGAACCATAAATAAAGGCAGCTAATGTGGCTGAGGGATGTAAACAGGTGCCTGGAGATTAGCAGAAGCACCGATAAGAGGATAGGATGGCTAGGCTTCCTTCCCCTCCCCCTGCCCAGCCCACTGACAAGCCCAGGCGGCAGCTAATTAGAGCTTTTATTTAATGCCTCCCTTTTAATTCCCCACCTCTCCCACGGCCCATCCATTGGCTGAGCATTCACTCCTGGGATGTGGCCACCACCTGTACCTCCTCAGGCCAGGAATGGGGCAGGGGAGGAGGCTGAGTTTGGCTGTTGGCTTCATGGCCCCCAGCTAGTCACCCTGCTGCTGAGAGATGCCAATCTCACAGGCCTGATTTATCTTGTGACATTTGTGCTCTTCAGCAGTTTCCAGGTGAGTAATTCAAATTCCTTAATTGTGTTAAAAAAGGCTGTTATAAAATTACCATTTTATTTAAATCTGAGTTAATAAATTTCTTGGTGGAGGCTTCCCCAGCTCCCCACAGCCCAGTAACAAGATGGATGGGGCAGAGAAGGCTCCGACGCAGTCATTTTGGTTTGGAATTACAGGCTAATAGATTCATTCATTTCCTGAAGCTGCTGGTACCTGTCTCTTCCCCTCCCCCAAGGCTGGGAGAGCCGGATGACCCAAGAGTGGGCCATCCCCAGGGGATGTCACCAGCTTGAAAGGTCCTTCCCTGAGGCCTGATGTGGGCAGAGTGCATGCTGGTCAGGCTGCTGGTCAGGCTGATGTACCGGGATGCTGCGTCATTTGTCATGGGCAGAATTTCTACCTTCTCATTAGCCTTGAGAGAGCTGCCAGAAAGCAGCTGTCACTTAGCACCTAGGAGTCCAGGGTCTGCCGCCTGTCCCCCACAGACAGCTCTGTCCCTCATCTCCCTGCCCAGAACCCACCAGAGAACTTCGCTGGTTCTGGAACTCACTCCAACATACCATCATGTCCCTACCCTACTATCACCCCCAGTAGGAGAGGTGGCATAGGGTGGGACAGGTTTGGACTTGCCATCCCAGGACCTGAAGACACAGGCCTGATGCCCTCTGATCTACCCCTGCCTCTCTGCAGTTGGAGGAGCAGCTGAGTCGCCTTCAGCGTGAGAAAAATGAGATCCAGAACCGGCTGGAAGAGGATCAGGAGGACATGAATGAGCTGATGAAGAAGCACAAGGCAGCCGTGGCCCAGGTACCCCCGCCAGGAATGACACCATAGTTACTGTCCCGGGACCACCTCGTAGATCCCTAGCTAGACATCTTTTTCTGGAGATATGTAGCCCTGGCTGTCCTGAAACTCACTCTGTAGACCAGGCTGCCCTTGAACTCACAGAGATCTGTCTGCCTCTGCCTCCCAAGTGCTGGATTAAAGGTGCGCACTACCGCACCTGGCTCCAGACACTTATTTGGAGAGACATCACTTGTGAGTCTGAATGGATAGGGGCAGAATTTCTGTTTGGGGGACATTTTCCCCATTCTTCCTCTCCTTTCCCAGGCCTCCCGGGACATGGCGCAGATGAATGACCTCCAAGCTCAGCTAGAAGAATCCAACAAGGAGAAACAAGAGCTGCAGGAGAAGGTGGGTACCTTGGCTTCCCTTGGGAGTGAGAATTCAGGGATCACTGGGGCTGAAGCCTTGATCTCCTAGTATGGAGGGTGTTTCTCTCAGCCATCAGTAAGTCACAGAGCAGTGTGAGCTGGCAGGAAGAGCCAGGCTTGAAGCCACATCACCATGGTAGATGTTTTGGCTTCAGCTGCCTCGCTTTGCATTTCTATTCCCTCTCTGGTCCTTAGCACCCTCCTTCCTCTCAGAAGGGCAGTGTCAGTGCCAAGTGCAGGGGCAGGTGGGGATGCCTTTGCTGAGGGCGGGGGTGGGGCTCCTCCTCCTCCTCCTCCTCCTCCGTGTATCTCTCCCTCCCTCAGCCTTCTAGTCACCATGGTGACGTTGCCTATCCCGGACTTGCCACTGCCCTCCCGCTTCTGGATTCATTCTGGACTCTCATTCTTCTCTCGCTCCCTCCACCCCTAGCTACAAGCCCTGCAGAGCCAGGTCGAGTTCCTGGAGCAGTCCATGGTGGACAAGTCCCTGGTCAGCAGGCAGGAGGCGAAGATCAGGGAGCTGGAAACACGCCTGGAGTTCGAGAAGACCCAAGTGAAGCGTCTGGAGGTGGGTTCAGCCTGGCGTGCTTCACTGCCAGCCAAGCCAGGCTGCCCTAGTGGCTGGAGCCACGCATGCTCTGAAGGGCTGTGCAAGCCAGGGACTCCTCAGAGTCCTCTGCCAAGCTGCCAGGCCAGCTGACAGGGCAGGAGCTCCCCCCCTCCCGCCTGCCCGGCCTGCTCTCTGGGCCCCGCAGAGCCTGCCTATTTTACATTCTTTATCCGTGCCTGCTTTCTGCCAAGGGACCAGAGCAGCTTGGCTTTTCGTCTTCATATTTTCCTCTGCCACGAGCTCCACCTCCCATCCCCCTCACTCACTCTCTGGGAGGGTCATAAATATGCAGCGGATGGTGCCACTGCTCTGAGGGCTGAAGTCTGTTCTCATGGCTCTCTCCTCTTCTCCTCTTCCTTTTTACGTCCCCCCTTCCCTCGCTCTTGCCACCCTTTCTGGCTCAGCTCTCCTCCTTTCTTTCTCCTCCGTCACTGTCTTTCTTACTCTCTTCCTGTGTCTTCATTTCTTTCCTCATCCCCCCCTCTTTTCTTTTAGCCCTCCCCCCTCTGTTGGTTGGCCTCTTTTCATCATGCTTTGATCCCTCCTTCCCCACAGTGGCCTCTCCGTCCTCCATCCCGGCCCCTTCCTCTTTGGGTCTCCTGTAACCAGCATGCTCCAGCCCTCCCTGTGTAAAGAGAGCCATCAGAACCCAGTCTGAGTGTTGACGTGGAGCCTTGTCTTGAAGCTCTCCTGAGCTTATGGACGTCTGTCCAAACACCATCAGGCCTGCCCGGGAACATGTTCATTGTGGTGGATAAGGAGCTTCTCTGTTGCCCCTTCCCATCAGTCCCCCTGTCAGCAGAGAAGGCTGCAGGAGAGAGATGGACACAGGTGGGCAGTCAAGGGCATTACCCGCCTGGACACAGGAGAGGAGTATGGACAAAACTCCCAACATGGAAAACCAGGCAGAACTACCCGGAACTTAGTAGCTTATTTTCTGCCCCCAGGACCTCAGGGCAGTGGGTCACATTTCAGCCCCCATATCACACACAGGAAAGGGTTCGTGTGGCCGCAAGGGGCAGAAGCCACTGATGGTGGGTGGCGGCTCCGCCCTCTGCACTGGTCACCTTACTTTTCTCTCAGGCTGGGATCTCTGCCCTCAGATTCCCTTCTACCCAGAAAGGGATTGTGGTTCAGACTCCTCCTGAGTGACCCTGTAACCTGCGCCTGTCATTCTACACACCAGGCTGGGGCAGGGCGGGTGGCAGTCAGTGGGAGAACCAGACTGGACACTGACTCAGTCCTCCCTCACCCTCCCTTCCACTCCAAATCATTTCCTGCTTAGGACCCTTCTGCCTGGCAGGGAAGACATGTCCGTCTTTCTGAAGGAGACAGATTCATGAGGCCCAGAGAGATAGCTCTGGATGGGTCTCTTAATCAGGCACTCACAATGTAGCCAGTCACCTCTGAACACTGGCTGCACCTTCTGAGTTCAGCATCTCCGAAAAAATCCCTGATGACCGTGGAGACACTTATGTGACAGGCCAGCCTCTGCCCAGAGCCTGCCCGAGTCTCTGCAGTCATAAGAACGACCACAACCCTTCTTCTTCCAGATGGTCTTCTCATTACTGCCCTCCCTAGTCCTGCAAAGACCGCGGATACAGGTGTCCCCTTCCCCTTTGACAGACAGCGAAGATCTAAGGGGGCAGATCAGTTGGTAAAGTGCTTACCCTGCACAGCTGAGGTCGAGTTAACTCAGCACCTACATAAAAAGCCAAGTGTAGGGAGCGGGAGAGATGGCTCAGTGGTTAAGAGCACTGGCTGTTCTTCCAGGGGATCTGGGTTCAATTCCCAGCAGCCACATGGCAGCTCACAACTGCCTGTAATTCCAGTTCCAAGGGATCCAACACCTTTACACAAACATACGTGCAAGCAAAACCCAAAAGCACATAAAGTAAAAATAAATTGAAAAAATAAAGGAAAAAAGCCAGGTGTAGTGCCCTTGCTTGTAATCCCAGCACTGGATCACCAAGGTTTGCTGTACAGACAGCCTAATTGGTGAGCTCTAGGTCTCAATAAGAGACCGTGTCTCAAAGGACAAGATGGATGCCACCTAAGGAATAATACAGGTTGACTTCTGGCCTACACACGTGTTCCTACACACAGGAAGACACAAAGGATGGGGTAGGGGTGGGGAGAAGTTAAAAGTGAACTCCTGCATCTCTTAGCCATAACTAAGTAGTGGGACCAGAGCGCTTGGCCAGATTTCCCGCCAACAGCCCCTCTGCCTGACTGACAGCCTACCTCCTGGTCTTCCTTCTCAACCTGCTCCCCCAGAGCCTGGCCAATCGGCTCAAGGAAAACATGGAGAAGCTGACTGAGGAACGGGACCAGCGTGCTGCTGCTGAGAACCGTGAGAAGGAACAGAACAAGAGACTCCAGAGACAGCTCCGTGACACCAAGGAGGAGATGAGCGAGCTTGCCAGGAAGGAAGCTGAGGCCAGCCGCAAGAAGCATGAACTGGTAATGTCCTGCTCCTCATGGGTCCCAAGCTGGAGCACCCCACCCCCCAGGTCCTGCTAAGTACATACCCACCTCACCCTGGGCTGTGGGGGGCATTTCAGTGCCCAAGTCCTGTTACATATACACTCACCTCACTAGGTTTGGGTGGAGGACAGTTTAGTTCCGAGGACAGGCAAGAGAGTCAGGGGTGGCCTCAGAAGTCTCCATCAGGTGAAGCCCCCACCCAGCCAGCCTAGTAGCCCTTGAATAGAGAAGCCTTTGGAGGCTTCAAGGAGCACCAGGGTAGGTCCTGTCTGGCAGCAAGTAACTTGCTACAGGCTCCTTCAGAGATGCTAGGGGACAGTGTGGCCCTCCTGTACACTGGACTCCCCTCCTAGGAAATGGACCTGGAGAGCCTGGAAGCCGCTAACCAAAGCTTGCAAGCTGACCTAAAGCTGGCGTTCAAGCGCATTGGGGACTTGCAAGCCGCCATTGAGGATGAGATGGAGAGCGATGAGAATGAGGACCTTATCAACAGGTAAGAGGTAGAGCCTCTGGCATTTCAGGTGGGACAAAAGCCCTCTTGAATGGTGGAATCGGGCCCCAGGTGGCAGCTGCAACCTCTGTCATCCCATAGCTAAGCTACCAAATCACCCTCTCAGTACTAGACCCGGATGGGAGAGGCGGAGGATGCTGGGGAGGGGGGCGGTTAGAAGCTCTCCCATCCTCCCGAGCTCTCCTTCCCAGGCCTTCCAAAGCCTCTGGTGCTGCCTGCTCCCCGTGAGTTATTCCCCCAGTTTAGCTGCACTTCCGATGGCGTCTGCTCCACTCCAGGGAGAGCAGAGATTTAAGGGCGGTGGTGCCTTGCTACCGCGCTAGAGATTTTCCCGCATAAAACCTACCCAGGGAATGGTTTTGGAGAAGGAAAGAGATTTGTAGTCCTAGGCTGAGGAGAATGTCACAAATCCAGAGGACCAGCAGTGTGGGGGTGGGGCTGGGACCTAGGTAGATCCGGGAGATCCCCACTTGCCACCTCTGGGTCAGGTCCCATCATATGGGCAGGGCAGGGCAGGGCAGCCCAGGAAGCTTGCTCCTTTGGGATGAGTGCTGGCAGCGGATCGGGCCTGGTTCTGAGGATTGTGTTACTCACTTCTGCCTGATCTCAGCCAGCCAGAGCTCTCATTTACTGAAGAAAGAAGCGTGGATGAGGGTACTCCTCAGTCTGTCCGTTGATCCCCACCCCCCACCTGCTTCTTCTGGCCCCTTTGCCCACCATTTCCTTTCTGTTTCCAGTTTGCAGGACATGGTGACAAAATATCAGAAAAGAAAGAATAAACTGTGAGGACCAGAGCCGTGTGCTCTTTGCTCCCCACGGGTGTCTAACCATCCCTAACACAGGGCTTCCTGCCGGGCCCCTGCTGCATGCAGCACGCAGACACAGCTTCACACTCTCTCTAGCTGGTCTCTCATGCTAACACCACTGACTGTCCTTAGGCTGGAATGGAAGAACGGGCTGGCTGTGAAGTGTGTTCCTAGAAGGCCAGACTGACCCTCATGGGCCCGGTAGCCAGGATGAGGCTCCATCTGCCTGGCTAAGTCCCAGCCTCCCCTCTCTAGGAACCAAGTGTGGCCACCACCCTGGCCTGTCTCTCTAGGGGTCCAGTGTTCAGGATACATCCTTGGGCTCTTGGAAGGCAAGCTGCCTGCAAGGAATAGGTCTGTTTCGTGTTTCAGGCCTGTCACCTTCCTTAGGCAGATGAGGGTTGAAGGTGAGGGGCATCTCACAGCTGCTTGTATGGAGAAAGCCTTCAGGCAGCTAATGTGGGGCAGCTCTGCTGTGGCAGGAGAAGGCGGCAGCCTGCTGTGTTTGCTTTGCTCCCTGGGGGCACCTCGGGCAGCGGTGGTGCTCGTGCTGGTGGGAGGGGGGGACCTATCTGTGTTGGTATGTCTGTCAGGTGGTGGGAAGCCTAGGACATCTGCCCTGCTCTGTTTTCTCTTTCCAGCGTGTGTGGGGGGGGGGGGGAGGGGAGGAGCTGGAAAGCGGTGCAGATGTGCAAGGCCTTCAGGTGGGTTTGCTGATCCTCTGTCCAATTCGACAGGGCTGCTCTGGAGGTTGTTTTTTCAGCCTAGGACTGAATTTCCTGCCTGGCAGGCCTCCTCCCCTGGCCAGGATGGGCTGGCGGCCCTGCAAAGGAGTCCGGGAGAGCTAATGATAAATGTAATAGTGTGTAACAGTGATAGAGGGCCGCTGGAGCCCGGTTGTCACACACAATTAATATCCCCTGCCGTCCTGTCTCCGTTTGTTTGTTCCCCCGTGATTCGGCTCCCAGTTAACTAATAGCACATGAGCCCGGACATAAATTGTATTTGACGCGAGGTTTAATTCCGACCATTTAAAATTTCAACTGCCCCCTGAGCCTGCCTGCCCCTGGAGTTTGTTTACGGGCCTGATTATTTAAGGAAGAGAACCCGAACATTGTCTGGATTCTTGCAACTAAAAGGAAGGTGAGGGCAGGCAGGCCAGCCTCTCAGCCCACTGACTGCTCTGAATGTAAGGAAGGAAATTCATATTCTGGGCCTCAATCTGTCCCCAGTGTGTTCCATCCTGCCATCCTTGGGCAGAAGGAGCTCTGAGGGCTGATAAAATGTGCACTGAAGATCATATTCTGAACCATAGTTGGGCACACACAGACTCAACACACACACACACACACACACACACACACACACACACACACACACACACACACACACACCAGCGTGCACTCAAAGCAGGTGCATGAAAACGTGCAATTCTAAGCAGGCTCCACTGATGGCAGAGGGGCTCCTTCCTCAGCAGCTCCAAGTTATCGAACGAGCATGCTAAGGCGGGCAGAAAAATAATGTTTCGATTTACTTAGAGATACAGTTGTTATTGCCATAACCTTAATGAAAGCAGTAAACAGTGCAGTATTAAGGGAGATTTATACAGAAACACTTTTAACATGTAGACATAGATTTTGCGATGCATACAGCTCCTCCTTTCTAAAGGCAATCAATATGGTTATGAACGGCGGTGATAAATTACAGGCTCTGAAGCCATAGAGGAAGGTTTTTTGCACGGGTGTGTAAATCAGGTGGTATTGGCGTTCCATGGGACCCGTGCACCACAGTAAATCTGCCAGGCTCAGATGGGCACAGAGCTTGCATTAGTGGTTTGGGGGCTGCCTGCTAAACTCCTGTTTACCCGGGGCATCGGCAGGCCTCGTCCCTGTTATAATTCTGTATTTGATGGAAGCCCATAAAGTACGCCTCTTTGTTCCCCTTCCCCATATGCCAGGCTCTCTTGTGGTCCCCAGGTCTCTGGTTTCCTCTGATATATGTGTGTGTGTGTGTGTGTGTGTGTGTGTGTGTGTGTGTGTGTGTGTGCATGCGTGTAAGTATACATGCATATGCCTGTGTGACTATTTATTCAAGAACATAATTCAGGACCAGGCCACTCCTGTTGACACAGATGAAAGGAAATTTATATCAAGAAGAAATCTCAGCCTATCCAGAGCAGGGGATCTTAGAGAGCAGACATTTTGCAGAATTTGCAAAGCATTTATCTCTATGCCCCCACTGCTTGATGAGGGGTCACCCCGACTCTAGCCTCAGAATTAGACTCTGAGACTTTCTTGCAGGTGCTGGGGTCAGCCTGTCCAGCAGTAGCAGTGGGGAGCAGGGGCTGGAGGCTGCCCGAGGGAGGGATGAGGAGCCCGGAGAGTCAGAGCCCTGCCTGAAGACTCTCTGAGCCCACTGGGCTTCCTGGAGCTGCCCAGATCCTGAAAGCACTAGCAGGCCCTCGGGGAAGGTGCTGCTCTTCTCCCCTTTTTTTCCTGTTTCTAAAAGCCAGGGACACCACAAGCTGGTCTAGGATGTGGCTGGTGCTTCATTAACTTAGGTTTGTATTGTTAGCAGCTAAAGAGACCTTCAAGTTAGCCTGAAGTCATGTGAAGGTCCTGCCTCTGTCCTATGATGACTGGCAGCCCTGCTTTTGTAATGAAGACATAGAAAATGGTGGTAATCGTAGCCACAGTCTGAGGCATCTCAACAAGAAATAGCAACATGGGCCTCAAGGGGGAGCTGAAGGGCCCAGGAAAACACACACACACACACACACACACACACACACACACACACACACACACACACACACCCCTATTTGTTTTATTTGGTTTTTCCAGACAGGGTTTCTCTGTGTAGCCCTGGCTGTCCTGGAACTCACTCTGTAGACCAGGCTGGTCTTGAACTCACAGAGATCCACCTGCCTCTGCCTCCCGAGTGCTGGGATTAAAGGTGTGAGCCACCACTACCCAGCAATACAAACAATATTGTGTGGATATATGTATATATGTGGATATGGGTGTGCTACAGCATATATATGGCTTCCAGGGATTGAACTCAGGCTTGGTGGCGAGTGCTATTACTCACTGAATCATCTTGTCAGCCCTAAGACTTCTCTTTAACCAAGCGCCATTAGGCTAGACTTGCGAAGTAGATGGCCCACCTACCATGTTCATCTGGTCGGCCAGCTGACTAGCCTGTCACTCATGTCTGGAGGAACGGGTGGTGCCTCCACACTTCCAGGATCTTCTTAGTGGCTGTCTGTCACCCAGTGTGGTCTGCTGAGGGAAGGGACGGGCACCTCGTGGGGTGACGTGGGGTGACGTGCTCACTCTAACCTTTCTGCCCTCCCTGACTCACCGATGCGCATGCCGCCTGCATTCCATCCCCCCCCCCCAAGGTGCACCCTCCTCCCTTCTTGCTTTCCTCCCGGCCAGCGGTCCTCAGCTGCCTAGCCTTGCCTACCTCTTTGCTCCTCGCCCCAACAGTGAGGGGGACTCCGATGTGGACTCAGAGCTGGAGGACCGGGTCGACGGGGTCAAGTCTTGGCTGTCAAAGAACAAGGGACCTTCCAAGGCAGCTTCTGATGATGGCAGCTTGAAGAGTTCCAGGTGAGTACTTGGCCTCGAGCAAGGAGGAAAAGCCATCTCAGGCACCGGTCATGGGTGGGCAGTATCTTGGCACCAAGGGTGCCTCCCTCAGGCCATGTGTATGCTCCTCTGGCCTGTGGAAAGTAACACAGAAGGCCAGCTGCTTAGCCAGGTAATGGTTCCCTGGTTGGGTGTGAGCTCTTGTACAGCAACCCTCTACCTGTTGGTGCCTTTGAAGTCAAGACTTGGGTAGGGCACCGGGGACTCTGGGTCCTGGAGCCCGCACAGGGCGGCCCAGTGGCTCTGGACCTCTGTCCTCCGTAGAGCAGCAACGCAAAGGCACAGTTCCCAGAGCTGTGCTGCGTTTCTGCCTCCTCCTCTTCCTCTGCTTCCCGATGCTTTTCACTGCCCACCCCTCCAGACTCGCCTGCCGATCTGGGGGCTTGCTCCCCTGTTCTCTAGCCAATCACAGTCTTCTGATCATACAGACAGCCACCTGGAGAAGCCAGAGCTCCCACTTCTGCATCCGTCCCTGGCCAGTTATGGCCTACTCCCTGCACCCCTTCCCACACAGAGTCCCTTGCTCCCTTCCCCACCTCTCCAGAGACCGTAGGCAGGCCGAGTGGAAAAAAGAATCTCTCTCTTTCTTTTCCCCCAAGTCCAGCCCCTCACCACTAGCACCCAGCGGCCCCCTGTAATTGGTTTAATTTATTCGGCCAAACAACATTTTGTTATTGCAGATAATGCCTCCTTCCCCGCCCCGCTGCCGTTCACCACAGTGTGGCACGAGGCTCCAGGTAGTTGACAATGAAATAAATTGAACTAAACGTTTTAGAGGGGGAAAAGTGATGAAATAGAACAATAGTCTAATTTACATGACATTCTCCATGAAGCTATTTTCACTGACGCAAATTATTTTGCTTCATTTCCTCGGATGCTCTTGCCACCGCTTTGCTAGGGCTGTGCGGTTTCTCCTCCTTCCTCCCTCCCACTGTGTCCTTATTTTTGTTAATGCCTTTCTCTCTCTCTCTCTGTCTCTCTCTCTCTGCTGTCATTCTTCCACTCTGGGTCTCTCCTCTTGGGCTTCCCGTCCCCCTCAGGACGGCTCTCAGCAGCCTTCCTAAGGAGGGCAAGGGGCCAGAGGAGAGACCGGCCTCTGCCCTCAGCTCCCTCAGCTACCGCAAGAGGCTCACCCTGAAGGACTCCATCGGGGGCACTGGGGACCAGGACTCACTCCTCACCACCCTGAGTGAGCGTGCCAGCTCCCCTGAAAGGCCCCCCAGGAAGGCCCGTGTGGGCCCCAGGGAGGAACCCGACCAGGCCCAGGGCAGGAGGAGCGAGGAACAGGATGACTGTAGCTCGGTCTTCTCAGGGGCCGGGAGCCGCCCTGGCCGTGGTCTGGAGAAGCGCTGGGGCTCGGACTTCGACCGAGCCTCGACGGTCTCCGCCCCAGTCAGCCGGGCCTCCTCAGCCACGCGTGGCTCTGGGGAGGACAGGGCTCGCTCCTCGCTGAGCTTCTCACTCTCAGGCTCACCCAGCTCCCGCCGCAGCACGTCCAGGCTCGACAGCCTGTCAAGGACCCTGAGCCCTTCCTGGCACAGGGCCTCAGGCCTGGGCCGCGAGAGCCCCGACTCCCGGCTGTCCCTCGGCCAGAGCTGCCTGGATGAGTGGGATGATGGAGCCAGCGTGGCCCTCAGTGAGGCACCCTCACAGTTCAGCCACCCGTCACTGGCCCGGAGTCTGTCTGTGCCCCCCCAGCCACGGGGCTCTGCCTCAGCCTCAGCCTCAGCCACTGAGGGCTCCAGCGTCCCACCAGTCAGCCGCCACTCCTACCTGGATCCAGACCTGGAGGCTGCCATCAACGAGGTTCTGAGCTACAAACCTGTGCCTTTCAAGCGGAGCAGCCTGGAGCCTGACTCTGAGGATGACGACCGGAAGAGCATCCAGAGTGCCCGGAGTGCGCAGCTGGAGTGCCCAGAAAGGGGCTCCAGCATCCGCCGCTCTGCCTCTGCCGTGGATGTCTCTGGGTCACGCGGTGGCCACAAAAGCCGGAGCAAGCGCAGGAGCAAACGGAGGAGCCCCAGCTCCAGCTCCAGCTCCAGCTCCAGCTCCAGCTCGGAAGGTTCCTCAGAGCACAAGCGGCGGAGGAAAGGGCGCTCTCGGAAGAGCAAGAAGAGATCCAAGTCAAGAAGGAAGAAAACAGAGACCGAGTCGGAATCCTCGTCGTCGTCCAGCGGCTCCACTGTCTCGGGCCACAGCCGCTCCAGTGTGAAAAGGGGCCCAGCCGCAGACATGGAGGAAACCGGGCAAGCGCCCAGGCGCTCAAAGAAGGAAGAGAAGCAGCGCAAGAAGGAGGTCGACAGTCTGATGATGCGGTACCTGTACCGGCCAGAGAGTGACTAGCGTAGTAGGTGATGCCCGGCCTGGCGTGGAGTGCGGCATGGCGTGTGCCACCCTCTGAGAACTAACCTGCTCCCTGCCCCCTCCAACCACCACCTCAGGCTCCCCTCTCGGGCCTCCGAGAGCCTCCTGTGTTGTTTTTGGAACTAATCTTCACTACGACTGTCTAACAAAGGTCTGATCAGCTCTGTTTCATAGAAAGTCAAGGCCCAGAGAGGTTAAGTTAGTTACCTGCCAAGGTCACACAACTGGGAAGTAAGATTACCAGGAGCTCATGGGATCTGTTTAACACCTTTAACCTTTACTGCGGAGCATGTGGGTGACACCTAGGTGTCACCCGCATGCATGCACCCATTTCAGAGCTCTCATCCAACAAGGTGGACCCAGAGAAGGCCATTAACTGACATGGCACACTGGCTGTGAGCTCTGATGAGGCACTTGGCTCCCTGCTCTGCTGCCTTCCTCCCTAACATGGATCTCCAGCTGCAGCCTACACCGTGCCACACCCCCCAGCAGCCCCAGGAGATGCCTGCTGCCTCCCTAGCCCTCCCACCCACACTCAGCCCACACATGGGCGTCACCTCAGCTTTGCTCATCTTGTGAAGTTCTAATGACTAGAAATTAGCAGCTGCTGAGTGACAACCCCCTCTCTGCTCTCCTGCCTCCCCCGGCTCTTCCCTCTTGTGCCCACACCTTCCACGGAGAGAGGCAGAGCCTGACTCATTGGGATCCCATTGTTACCAGTTTCCCTGGTGGGTGGTGACATTTTGAATCACCCCTGTTGTGAGACGGTGTGGAGTGTTTTTCAGCATGGCACCCTCACAGGGCATGCTTGCTGCTTCCCAGGAGGCACATCCTCAGGCTGTAGCCACCTGGGGTGCTGCAGTCGTTTTCCCCGAAGCATGAACTAACACACCTGTAGCATGCTTGTGTCATCTGGTGAATTGGGCTATGCCAAAAGGGGTCTGTTGAAGGTCCCTTCAAGGAACAGAACAAGAGGAAGTTGCTGTGGCCCTTTGGAAATGGGGGAGGGGAGGAGGGGAAGTGATTGAGAGTGGAAGTGAGGAAATAGAGCTTGAATCCAGACCGGGCTTGTGGCAGCTCGGGCCTGAGCGGTGAAAGCACTCCTCGGCCTCAGCACTGCTCTGTCGCTTCTCTCATGGCAGATGGTTTCAGAGTGCTCCAGGGAGAGCAGGGAGCATTTGTGGCCTTTGTTAGCTCCATTGGGAGCAAAGATAGTCAAAACATTTGGTCTACAATTTCAGCTTCCTTTTAGCAGCCTTGCTAAGGACCCCGCACCACAGGCGAGAAGTCAGTTGGTGGATGGAAGGGGAGGTCTAGAACTAAAGACCGCCAGGCCTTTCTGTACCCCTTTCCAGAAGGAAGCCAGTGTCTTTCTGGGCCATCCCAGACTTGACTGGTGACTAGCGGATGTCCTACTGAATCCCTCCAGCTCCCAGTCACCTTTCACAGTGAATAAGACAGAAAACCCGTTCCGTCAGCCTCCTCTCACCCACAGCTCAGATGCTTTTGCCTACAGGGAGAGCCACCCAGTCCTGAAAACCTACTCTGTGTCACTCTGAGGATTAGAGTCCATGTTGACAGAGTGGTCCCCAGCTAGAACACAGCCAACTAACGTGAAGGGGGTGTGCGGGGAGGGCATTGCTGGCACCCACTGCCTTTGAACTGGGTATGCTGTGCAAAGGTGGGGGACAGAGCCTCACCTGGGGAGAAGGACCAGTGAAGAATTCCCAAACACAGAAGGCGGCGGCGTCACCCAGGGCTTTCCCAGCAGGAATTAGCTTGTGTACCAAATTGTTTGTGACAGCACAGAGCAGGAGACGCTGGCGTGTGGGGAGGAAAGCTTTTTAAACAATTTAGTTAAAATGTTCCAATTGCCAGCCCTGACTCTTGCTCTGGGGACAGGGAGCTGCCCCCACCCCCGGGCGCCCAGTGGGTGGCTTACTGATGGTGGTGGCAGCAGACAAGGACACTGGCTAAGGATCTGTGGCCCCACAGCCAGGCAGAGCTTGCCCTGTTCCTGGTTCCCTCTGCCTCTTCTTTAGAGCAACCTGACTGCGTTTACCTGGGTGCCTGGGGTGTGGGAAGCGGGGCTGGAGACCCACACAGGGCTGTGCCTCATTTACATCTGGACCCCAGCCCTGGCATCTGCCTCACGCCCTCTGCTCACAGAGTAACCCCACTGTCTTTCCTCAAAGCCCGAGTTCCTTAGCTGGAAAGCAAACCTTTAGCACGGGGTGTATGGAAATGCTGTGTTAAAAAAAGACAACAATTGAGTCCCACTAACTCAGGACTCAAACAACCCTAGGGCTACAGTGACCCCCATTTTTTCTGTGTTGCACAGTTATCATTGAGCTTTATAATTTTGTCCTGGAGATGCTGCAAGGCCCTAAGTGCTTCTGGCCCATCAGAATAAGACTCATTTATGTTCAGTCTAGTTTGTATTAAGTGTGTTTTGTGCTATTCTGATTCCTTTAAAAATGGTAATTCATTCATGAGAAATACGATAACTATTAACCGGACTGCCCCGTTGCTGAGCCATTTTGCATAATTGAACATATATTTTCCCAGGCTCTTCCTTTCCGCCAGGGACACGGAGACCTGTCTTTACATACCCCAGGCCCTCCTCCCCTCCCCCGCTAGCCAGCAGGAGACTTCAGGTTTGGACTAGTTTTCTTCTTGTCTAGTGGCAGAGTGCCCCAAGGCTGAGGTGCAGATTCCGGTTTGGGGAGAATAAGGCCAGGTTTGAAAAGGACCAGCAAATAAAGGCTGTCCTTGGGTTCCTAGTTCAGAATATAGCCAGCCTAGCGATTGTAGAAACTCCTTACGAGGACCTGGAGGCAGGGCTGTGTTCCTTTGTCACTCAGCTCGGGCAACAGCAGCAGCCCCAGGGACCCCAGATGAGGACAGGGCACCAGTGGAGGTGAAGCTGTGTTGGGCTGATGTTCTCCAGTGGTGCATGTGATCGGGGGACAGGAGGGGCTCTGAAGCTCTGGGAAAGAGAGAGTGTGATGGAGCCACAAGATGAGGTCCTGTAGGATGTCACGGTCCTCCTCCCTCCAGGGGACAGTGAGTGCTTCTTCATCCTCCAGTGCCAGGGACCTAATGAAGACTCCCAGGAGCTAAGGACTTTTCCCATTGGCCCATCCTGAAACAGGTCTTGCCAGCCTCTGTCCTGGGTCTCCATTCCTTTTCCAGTAGAGAATGCCATGATCAAGGACAGAAGTCTTCCAGGCCCAGAACCCTGATTAGGGGAAATAGTCCAGATCTGAGATCCTGTCAAGAGTGACTTGCCTGAGAGTTTCCTCCTTAGACAAGTTGTAATCAGTCTCGAATCTGTGTGGTCTGTGGCCTACCTGCATCAGAGGAGGGAGCTGAGCACTCTGAATCCCTGGGTTCCTCCCCTGTGACTCAGTCCCAGCTTCTCAGGGGAAGGAGCCAGGAACATGTGGCTGTTTCTTAGGCTCACAGAAGCCTGGTCCCCACTGCCACCAGCCTCCCTGTCCTGATCATCTTCAAAGCTTTCCAGGTGCCAACCGTGTGCTCCTTTCTCTACATTGAGCATCTCCTGGGTGAGCCCAGGAGGGCGTTGACCCAGCAACATTTGGGTTTTGAAGTGCAGGAACAGAGCCTTGGTGCCCCAGAGTGGGAGTAGTAGTTGACCTTGACCTTGTTCCTTTGTCTCTGCAGCCCAACCAGCCACTGGAAGTCCCTCGCCCCTGACCCATCAGATGATGAACATGACCCTGTGGACAGCACCTCCAGACCCCGACTCTCCCACAACTATTTGAGTGACAGCGACACAGAGGCCAAGCTGACAGAGACCAATGCTTAACCCGGGGGAGTGGCTCACAGCCCTCCCACCCCACAGCCTCTCCCAGGAAATAGAGGGGTACCACTGCCCCTGCTTGACTGCCGATCTGCATGGAAAACATCTCGGCTCTCTGTCAGGGGGACTCTCCAGGCTGTGGGTGTCTGATGGCTCCACGTGGACGAGGTGGGGGAAAGAGGAGTCTCTCTCTGCAGGGAGAACTTGCCCTCCTGCCTCAGAAATGCCACACTGTTGGCGCCGACCCCGGGCCATTCTGGACAATGTCAGGTGGCCTGGCACTTCACAGAGCCAGTAGTGGACCTCCATCTCAGCCTCCTGCTCAGGGATGGTGGATAGGTTACCTGCTGGACCACTCCAAGTTGCTGGGCCCATGGGAAAGAGTCAGGAGGGAGCAGCAATGCCTTCCCTCTGCTGGGGTGAGGGCTTTCTCTTCTCAGTGCCTGCTGTCTTTTTACTGTTTAATTTAAATACCCAAACCTCCACGCAGCTGCATCCTGGAAAGTGGGAGGGGCTGCCGTCGCAGCTGGGCCCTGTGGGATGCCTTGGGAATCTCCTCTCCATCTTCACTCCTCCAGAGGTCCTTTCTCATGCACTGGTGAGCAGAGCTGGGGCCCTGGTTCTTAAGAGGTAGTGTGGGGAGGCATGGCAGCCTGGTGCTTCTGGCTTGGGCTTAGCAAGCCTTGTTGGAGTATTAAGTGCAATGAGCAATTATTTAAGAGCTGACGTCTCCCACCTGCACCAGTCCACGGCTTCCAGCACTGCCTTCCTCCAGTCCACGGTATAACCAGCTCATTTGGTGCTGAGGCCTTGCGGTGGGCACAATGGAAGGTGGATATTCTGGTCTGTTTACCAGGCCAGAGTCCTAACCCTTTGCCATCTTTCTTCTGCCCGTATCCCTGTTCCCACACACTCACCCCAGACACTGCAACAGGTGGTCTGGACATCCCAGCTGCTTCCCATAAAGCTCATCCCGTCCACCCCACCAGACTCGGGGCCCATGGGTGGTGCCTGGTGCTGGACCTGTCTGCCGCCCCTTCCCTTCTGCAATTGGTTTGAGCACATCGGGCTGTGCTCGGCTTGTGGACCTGATTGAGGAAATAAAAGGCCCCTTCCCTCCTGGCCGTGTGTGTCCCTGCCTCTCCTTGCAGGCCCAGGGGAAATCCAGGGTGACCCCAGGGCAGGGTTAGAGGTGGGATTCTGGTGGGGACATGGAGGAGCCACCTTGGCCTGTGGAGGCCTACTCCCAAGCCAGACCAGGGGCACTCATGGAGCCTTGGCAGGTCACTTGACATAGGTGAGGAGATTGGCTAATGGAGACAGAGCCCCACATTTATGTTGAGGCTAGTGGAGTTGGCAGCTCACTGTGCTCTCAATCTCCCCCCTCCCCCATCCTTCTCAAAACTTTAGTCACTTCAAAGATAACTTTTTAATCAAAACTTGGCAGTATTTTCTCTGTTCCTCAGCCCTTTTTGGCCACAGGGACTTTGAATAAGCTGGGAATACTGCCTCACATGCGTGCTCAGCCCCTGCCTGCCTGCCTCAGCTACATTTGGGCTGTGCTTCGTGGTAGTCATAGGGCAGCTCCTGCAGATGAGCAAGAAACCAAAGACCTCCTCCCCCTCCTCTCCCTCCTCCGAACACTCATGGCCAGATATATTTCCCACAGGAGTTAAATGGTCTGGGGAGGTATGTGGGCAGGCTCTGGTGATGTCAGCCACCCAGAAAGTCAAGAGAGGAAAACAGAAGGGGAAGTCACCAAAGCTGGGGAGAACTATGAAGTGGAATCTTCTAGAACGAAGCTGCCTGCCCTCCCACAAAGAGAAAATGCAACGAAAGTGAAGTTATATTTGTTTGTTGAATCTCACTGTGCAGCCCAGGCTGACCCCCAATTCCCACTTCTCCTGCCTCAGCCTCCCTAATGCCAGGATCCCAGGAGCGAGTCCACACACTCAGTTTGGGGCGAGGAGGCTTTTGCTCCAGTCAGAAAATGTGTGTTACTCAATCCACTCGGCAGTTGAGAAAGCTGTCTATTAGCTGCTGTGGTTTGGGCGCGGTCCTTTCAGACCAGGGATAATCCCGGTGAGGAATCCGACACTCAGAGCATATGCCTCACTGGCTGCCATTTGTCAGCCTCCGGCCCGAGGGGAGTAAATCACGGTGCCTGTCCTCCGGGGATGTGAGCAAGGGATATTGCAGGAGGACAGAGAAGGTGCTTCAGAGCTGTGAAAAGACAATGCCTTGGGAAGGTGGACTGAAGGAGCCTCAAAGCAGTATCTGGGGCTAGGGCTTGCAGGAGAATGATTGCATGGGTGGGCAGTTATTGCCAGGGCACCCACGGGAAAGAAAGAACAAAGGTCCTGAGGCAGAGCGGGATGAACAGTGCTCTCATACCACAGCCGCCTGGGAAAACCAGAGGCCACAGCACTGCCACCACCAATGCTTCTCCAAGCTTCCACATAAGCCTTGGCTAGGGTTGTAGGCTCCGGGTTATGAAGGGGCAGCTCCCTTGGTTCCCACTCCCTGAGGCCCAGAAGGCCACCAAAGCATGTCTTCATTTGGGTCACACCTGGAAAACTCCACAAGTTCCGGAATACCCACAGTACCCCTCATCCCCGAGATGCTTGTGAGTCCACAAAGCAAAGCCCAAGTCCAGGTGCCCGTCTTGCAGCCGCCCTGTGTCCCGTTCAATTCTCCCTGAATGAATAAGAGGCAAGGGCAGGGACCAAAGCCCTGGGGGGCCCCCCATAGCTCCCAGACACCACAACAGCAGGCAGTGACCCCCAAACTGCTCCCTTTGTCCACGAGTCCTCTTGGCAGATTATCCTGGCTGTCCTTCCCCCATCCCCGGCCCCCGTGCCTGGTGGCACAGACACTTAGCGATTTGCTCCTTAATTGTCCCCCAGCTAGGCTGCGCAGATGCCGCTCTTTAATCTCTCCTGATAAATGAATCGCGCCGCTCCTTTAATCATATGTTCATATCCAAGCCAATTTGAATCAATTTGGCAGGGAGCGTGTTGCAAGAGATGCCATGACTGCTGTTCTCCCCCCAGGGCCCCAGAGCCTGAATGACTGCAGTCCTCACGCTCAGCAAGGAGCCCAGGAGGCCCATCTAGGAAAAGGAGCGCCTACCTGAATGGCGGGGACTTTTTAAAGTCAGCCACCTCATTTGCTTCCTGCACTCCAAGCAGGCTGTGTGGGACTGGAAGATGGATTCCCAACGGCCTCAGGAGCGGGAGGGACAGGGGATGAGTTCACAGCCTGCCTTGGTCACTGAATAAAGGGCCACATTATCATCCCTGGGAGAAAGTGCTCTCTTAAATCTAACCTTAACCCCTTCTGTTCCCCTTTCATTTCCTGGGAGCCAGAGCCGGTTCTCGGGAACCTGGAACAACTCATCACCTCTTACACAGCAGCACATGTCAGACCGGACTCTGCTAGTCCGTCCCCGCCCGCTACAGCTCCTTTCATCTTTCACTAGGCTGTAGTCTTCTCTAAACCCTCTAGCCCAGGGACATCCCTGCACCACGGTTCTGCCTTTGGGGCAGCTGCCATTACACTGTCTCAGTCGGAGTTCAGGCACAGTGGCAAAACCCAACAGGCTACCGACTTCGAAACCTTTGGAAAAGGGGCTGACTCTTCTGGCCTCGGTTTCCCCATTTGTAAAGTGAGTGGTGTTGCTAGCAAGAGCTTTTGGTTCCTAAGTTCAGAGCTCGCTGCTGCAGCCAGGGCACCCAGAGGTGGCACCCATAGGGCTGGGAGGCCTGGGTGCTGGGGAAGCTCAAGGTCTGGCTGAGTTTGGCTTCCATCCAGTGGCCTCGTCCCTCATCACCCTCTTTCCTTCCCCACTCTGCCAGATCAGGCAGGTGCCAGTCTTTCCGAGACAGGGTTTCTCGGTGGAGTTTTGGTGCCTGTCCTGGATCTCGCTCTGTAGACCAGCTGGCCTCGAACTCACAGAGATCCACCTGCCTCTGCCTCCCAAGTGCTGGGATTAAAGGCTTGCACCATAGTCAGATCTTATTTGCAAGTCCACAGCCCTGGTTTTAGAGCTCAGTAGACTCTGGCCCCACACCCCACCTGGAGATTCCTCCCATATTGCTCCCAGAAGCCACACATTTTAAAAGGGCAATGTTGGCTTTGTCTCAAGCAGTTGACAGGGCCTTGTGTATGGCATTGCCTTTTTTTTTTTTTTTTTTCCTGTTACAGGACCTCTCTGTGTAGTCCTGGCTGTCCTGGAACTCAGTCTGTAGACCAGGCTGACCTCAAACTGCCTCCCAAGTGCTTTGGAGCTGTCTCTTCCCAGATCAAATCACAAGAGTGGTCTGGATTGTTCTGGATTCTTCATCACATTTGGCATTGCCCTTTTAATGGTTTCAGCATCAAGAGGGCCAAGGAAGCAGTTTCCCTCCTTTTTAAGGCCTCTTGGAAGTCTTGGGGCTGAGGCAACCGTGGATAGGGGTGGAGGAGATGGGGGTGAGTGGCAGGAGTGCTTCCCAGTTCCCTGTTTGGTGAGGAGGTAGCAATCGCTCCCATGCCCTGAGTTTGCTGGGTCTCCAGTCCTTGTGCACTTGGCCAGCATAATCCCTCACAATTCTGTTAAGTGTCATTGTCCCCCTTTCCCCCCAGGTCCCTGAGGTTCAAAGAGGTGATGTCAGCTTTTCAAGCAAAGTCCTCTACTTGGTTCCAGCAACTGGCCAGGCATCTGGAACCATTCCAGGCTTGTCAGAAAAAGAAAGAAGAGGCAGGAAAGTGAAGACCCACTGTCATAGCTGCTATGTGCTTGGTATTCAGCAAGCCTGGCCTGAGGAAGAAAACGCTCTTGGCAATTTAAGGATAAAATGCCTACCTCACATTTGTGTTGCTCTTTATAATTTTCAGAGCATCCCCCCCCCATACATTATCACATTTGCACTGCACTCCCACTGTGCCTACAATATGAATAACAGTTCCACACGTCTCTGAGTGCATATTTTAAGTGATATTCACTTCATCTAATTTCGGGACAGTATGACAGAACAATCCAGACCATTCTTGAGATTTGATCTGGGAAGAGAGAGATCCAAAGCAATAGCCATTTTGGAGCTAACAAGGATGCTAGATCTGTTTAGAAGGAATTTGACAGAGAAATTGAGTTTTCTTCAGTGTCTGCTCCTACGGTGGGTCATATCCATCAGGGAGATTCCAGAAAGACTATGTGCTTTGTGATTGAAGTTGGTGGCACAAATCTCCCAGTAGAATACTTATATGTGCAGATAGAATTTGCTTTTGATATCAAAAGTCAGCTATGACAGTTTTATCAAAAAAAATTTTTAAAGGATATTAAGTTTTGACACCGTTCAGGCAAATTATATTTGAGGTGACTTAAGAGTCAAAGAGTCTCCACATTTTAATAAATTTTTATATGTTTTGTGCCACATTTACGATCTGACTAGATTAGGAGAAGAAGCAAATGCATTTGGGGAAGAGAGGGCGCTAGGGGATTTCAAAGTGGGGAATAAAATTTAAAAAAAGGGAGTTAAGGTGGAAAAAGGTGGTGCTGTGGGAAAGGTGGAGCTGACAGCTTTTGAAACAGTGAGTCTTTGAAAGACAGGTCAACGGCCAGCAGCCAGACACATAAAATCGTGTGTGATGAAATAGGTCAGTGTCTCATTTAAACCCCGGGGCTTTGCATCAGTTGCAGGTTGGCACCCTTGCTGGAGGGCACAGTCCGGCCCCTAGGTACTGCTACATGATGTAGAGCAGGTCATAGTAACCCTGGTGGGTGGCACTCTCTGGAAGGTTTTGTGCCAAGGACAAGTCTTGTGATGTGCCTCCATGGACCTTAGCTCTTCTGGGGGCATCTCTTCCTAAGGGACACATACTTAGCCATCAAGCAGGCACTGGTGATAGGAAGGTTGCTCCTGCTCACAAGGGCCTACTGGAATAAACCTAGAGAGCAGCGAGGCAGCTTGGGGCTGAAGATGTAGCTCAGGGGTACCACGCTTGTCTAGCCTGTGCAACACCCTGGGTTCCATCCCCAGAATGGAGGAAGGGAAGGAAGAAGGGTTGGAAGGGAAGAGAAGGGAGAGAGAAATGGTTTTATAGATGTTAATGGGCTTTTAAAGGTTACAAGTACACATGACAACTGGCCGTGGTAGCAAATGCCTTTAATCCCAACACTCTGGGAGACAGGGACAGATGGATCTTCCTGAGTTTGAGGCTAGCCTGGTCTATATAACAAGTCCCAAGGCCGGGCTGTGGTGGCGCACGCCTTTAATCCCAGCACTCGGGAGGCAGAGGCAGGTGGATCTTTGTGAGTTCGAGGCCACCTTGGGCTACCGAGTGAGTTCCAGGAAAGGCGCAAAGCTACATAGAGAAACCCTGTCTCGAAAAACCAAAAAAACAAACAAACAAACAAAAAAACAAGTCCCAGGCCAGCTAGAGCCATAACATGAAAAGAAAAAAGTACACCCAAGAATGCAAGACAGTAAATAATTGGGGAGCCAGGGAGATAGCTCTGAGTGGTGAAGAGCATGTGTGAGGCCTTGGGTTCTCTTCCCAGCCATGCATGTGTGCCGGAGCTGGGAGGGTGGTGAGTATCTGTAATTCCCGGTACTAGGGCCAGTCCGCAGCATAGCCAAACACACACCCCTTCCTTACCCCCTCCCCGTGTGTGTGCGCGCGCGCATGCCTGTGTGTGTGTGTGTGTGTGTGTGTGTGTGTGTGTGTGTGTGTGTGTGTTGTAAGGTATCTGTGCTGTTAACATGACGTGTATGTGATTTTTGAAAGTCGGTACAGGTGTGGGCACTAACGCCAAAGAAGGCCCCTCCGCTGTCCTATGTGGCTGACGGGAAGATTCTTTCTTCTTAGCCTCCTCTGTGTAGATGTCAGGGCTGTGTGTGGTGTGGTGGTGGGGGGTGGGTAAGCCATGTGGCAAAGCTGCTTAGGAGCTGCTTGGCTCCTTGCTCAGGGAATGCCGCCCTTAAAGCAGCAGGCATCTGCCGGCAGGCCTGAGAGTAGAAGCTGGAGAAGAAACAGATTGGAGGGTGGAAGGATGGGGAGAAGAGAATCCAAACCTCACTCTCCTCCCAGCCCAGAGCCCTGCAGGGAATGGCTTTGGGTAAGGACATTCCTATTGATAAAGGGGCTGGCGGTGAAATAGAGAAGGTCACATGGAGATTTAATATATATATCCCCGTCTCTAAAGAGACATTTCTCACTGGCCCAACTTTGTACTGGCTGATAGATTTGTGCATCTAACGTCTATTTCTACCTGGGAAGGTTTATCCTCTTAAGGAAAAGGAAACAGCGTTCTTATTGAATCAAGTGACCAGGGAGTTTCTCGAAGGAAACAGGAAGGTTTGGGTGTAGAAGGAGCCACCTGGGACTTCAGGCATACCAGAAGGACTGGGAAGGACAGTGGGTCCCCCAGGGCCTGAGTGCAATTTCATGTCCCTCCCCACCCCCACTCCTGGCTCCCCAGTAGAAATCAGCTACAAATCTCAGCTTGTTGGGAACAGATGGCCTTGGCTGACGAATAAGGCACCGCAGGCTGCTCCACCTGTTCTGGAGCTGGAATAATCAGCTCGAGACAAACATCGATGCCGAAATAACTCATGGCAGCGGGTGATGCGCAGGCACGGATTCCAACACTCTCTTAGGCAGACCTCCCCTCCCCCCTCCCTAACCCTCCCCTTTCCCCAGCTCCCCCCGGTTTCCAGCCCCTGGAGGCCATCAGGGAAAGTAATGGAGCAGAGATGATTGAGACCCGAACGGAGCAAGAGAGGCCGGAGGAGCTAGCCGTGCCACGCAGGGCCGGTGGAGGGCAGGGCCGGGTGGAGGGCAGGGCTAAGTTCTGTGACAGGAAACTCGCCCTACTGGGTGAGAAATTGTGTCTCCGGGGGGGGGCTTTGGAGAAGGTGCGAATGGTCGGTGCCAGGGTGGCCTGGCTAAGCTGAGGAGGAGACTGCTCCCGGATGGAAGCGATTTAAGGATCTGAGATTTGTTTCATTAAAGGAGCGCTATGCAAATAGGACCTAGCTAGGAAGTGGCTCCCAGCACAGCAACAGCCGCAGAGCCTCTTCCGCCGCTGTGGGTGGGTGCCTGGCGCCCGCCCGCATTCTCTCCACTTGTGTATAGCATCCCCTCACCTCCGTGATGATGAAGTCCTCTGGGCTAGCGTGCCCTGACTGGCCGAGGCCGTGGCTGACAGCCAGTGGGGGCCAGGCTCCTAGAGAGCCGGTTGAGCCGGGGAGTGCTTCGGGAAGTGGCTTTCTGGTCCACAGAACATACACAGGGGTTCGGAGCACCGATTCTCAACCTGCCGCGACCCTTTATGAGTCAAACGACCCTTTTACAGGAGTCGAAAATCAGATATCCTATATGTCAGATATTTATAGTAACGAATTACAGTTATGAAGTAGCAACGAAACTAATTTTATGGTTAGGGGTCACCACAACATGAGGAACTGTGCTAAAGGGTTGCGTTAGGAAGGTTGAGACCCACTGCTCTAGAGGCTGGTGGGCACAAGAAGCCTGATGAGGACTCTGCAGCTCTGGTTATAGCTCGAAATGCCAGTTTTTGCCAGTTTTTGTGCCCATGTAGCCTGAGGCCTCAGACGTTAGAGGACAGGGCCTTCCACTGTTAGGCAGAATCATGCAAAACCTTTCTAGAAGCTGGTTCTGTTCTCAGAGGAGTTCTGGGTCCCTGCAGCTCAGAAGCTGCAGCCATTTCTGTTTGTGAACAAAAACAACTCCGTGTTACCCCTAGAGTCACAACAGTGTTCAGCAGGGATTTGTGTCCCACTCCCTTCTCCTGTCAGTTGATGGCAGATCTGGCGATTCATCAGGAAACCCTTTTTATTGATCCCCCCAAAGAAAAGAAAATGGCTCTTACAAAAAGATAATCACAATACTCTCATCACACCCAAAAACTGATCAATAGTTTCTTACTATCAAACATCCAGTCAGTATTTAAATTTCCCTACTGTTACTAGTTTTTATTTTACATGTATTTATACATGTGTTTTATATAAAACAGATGCACAGGCCTGTAATCCCAAGTATTCAGGAGGGTGACGCAGGAAAATCACAAGTTCGAGGCCAGCCTAGGCAACTTAGTGAGTCTGTCTCAAAAATAAAAATAAAAAGAGGATAGGAGCCAGGCCGCGGCAGTGGTGGCGCACGCCTTTAATCCCAGCACTCAGGAGGCAGAGCCAGGTGGATCTCTGTGAGTTCGAGGCCAGCTTGGTCTACAGAGCGAGATCCAGGACAGGCACCAAAACACACCCTGTCTCAAAAAACAAACAAAACAAAGCAAAAGGCGGGGGGAGGGGATAAGGGCTGAGGAGATGGCTCAGTGGGTAGAACTCTTGCTTTGTTAGCCTGAGGACCTGGGTTCAGATCCCAGAGCCTGTATAAAAGCCGGTCTTGCCGGGCGGTGGTGGCGCCCGCCTTTAGTCCCAGCACTCGGGAGGCAGAGCCAGGTGGATCTCTGCGAGTTCGAGGCCAGCCTGGGCTACAGAGTGAGTTCCAGGAAAGGCGCAAAGCTACACAGAGAAACCCTGTCTCGAAAAACCAAAAAAAAAAAAAAAAAAGCAGGTCTTGGTAGCATGTCTGCAGCCTCAGCTCTCTGACAAGGTGGGAGAATCCAAGGAGGCTCTCTGGTCAGCTAGCCTGGAGTACTACACAGTGGTGAACAAGGTGGAAGATAAAGACAGATACCAAAGGCCTGATCTCTACACATGGCAAACTTGCACCTGCATTCACCCACGTGCACACCCGGGCACAAAAAAATGATAAAATAGTAAGAGGTGGGGATACAGCTCAACTGTGTATCATTTGACCGGCATGTGCAGGACCCTGAATTCAGTCCCCAGTATTGAAAAAAAAAAAGGGGGGGGTTGGTTTGTTCAAAACAAGATCCAAACAAGATTAAAGGGCTTTAAAAAAAATAATAAAAGACTGTGTGCACAGCCTTTTCTCTC
This sequence comes from Peromyscus californicus insignis, assembly GCF_007827085.1. Taxonomy (NCBI): domain Eukaryota; kingdom Metazoa; phylum Chordata; class Mammalia; order Rodentia; family Cricetidae; genus Peromyscus; species Peromyscus californicus. The sequence continues at coordinate 45,085,146 of NW_026294551.1, read as the reverse complement.
GGGGATTCCGATTTCACTGGCCTTGGGTGTGGCCCCTGCGTCACATTGGTTTTCACAGGCAGCCAGGTTTCAGAAAAGCCCTGTCTGTCTTCCAGCACTTGGAGATCCCTGCAAGAGCCTCCTATCCAGGCTGTGAAGTACATCTCCCAGCCTTCAGTCGGCAGACCAGGCAGTTCACAGGGCTGCCGGCATGAGCAAGCTGGCCAAGAGGGTGAACACCTCCTCCAGAACCTCTTTTGAGGTGTACGGCACAGGGTGCTCCTTTCCCTCCAAATTCACACACCGTGCGTGCCTGCTCCCGTCCCTTTCTCCCTAATAGCCCAGTGTTGCTTCTTGCCTTGCAAGGATAACAGATTTTTTTTTTTTTACCCTTTTCTGTGCAAATAGCAAAATTCCTGCCTCAGGAAAAAGTGAGAACTTCCCCAGGGGCTGTACTCACTTGGCTGTTCAAGACGCTGCGTGCAGAGCTGGAGCTGAGCCAGAGCCTGCTGGGAGCTTGGCGGCAGACCTAAGCAAAGTGAGGGATTTGAGTAGGATTTGAACCCAGTACAGTTCAGGGACTCTACGAAATGGCTCTGTCCTAAGATGTTGGCCCCAGGATCAAGTTAAAGAAATATGCTCTGGTCTCTAGCTGCCCTGTCTCTGCTTGGAGCTGGCCTCGAACTTGCCTTCTTGTAGTTGCTTCCACACTCCGATCCGACCCCTCCACTCTTCCTGCCCACTGGATCCATTCCTCCCTCCTGCGTCCCCCGCTCCATGCCTCACTGGATGTTGGTGAAACAAATCTAGTCTAAAATAATGAGCAATCAGCTACCCTGATGCTCGGGGCAGGCTGGGCAGGGCTGAGGGAAGGGGTAGAGAGCTGAATCATTTATAAAGCTTAATAAAGATGCAGATGAGCGGTGCTGAGTAGGAACCCCAGAGCTGGGCTTATTCATTATTCAAAGTTATGCAAATGCCACTGGGCACGCATGATAGAATCCTGCCCCTTGTCCCTCCCCACCCCTCCCCCACCCCCACCCGGGCTGACAGATCCAACCCTCCTTGTGTATCCCTCCTACACCTAGCAACCTTTTTCCAATGGTAACAGGGAGCCTGGCCAGCTCATTTCCGGAGGGAGGCCACAGGCCCTGGCCTTCAGGTGAGCCTCTCCAGGCCTGAGGAGAAGGGCTTCTCCATGCCGACGATGCTCACAGAAAGTGCTCTAACAGTGCTCACGTCCATGTCTTAATTTCTCACGCTTCTGCCTAAGGGGATAGATTTCCTGAAGTCTAATCTAAATCCCTCTTGCTGCACAGCCTGTCCAACACAGAAATAGCCAGATTCTCTTTAATTGTTCTCCCTGAGAAGTGAAATGCAGGCATGCCTAGAGTCGTTTTCCAGCCTGTGTCTGGAGGTCAGCTCTTCTCTTTGCCTTGTTTTGGCCCCTTCCAGGTTGGATTCACATCCCTTAAGCTCTCAGGCCTGTTCAGGAATACCAAACTTCGCCGAGAGAGTTGAACCAGGCCTGACCTTCAGATCACCGAGTTCCTAGGTCCTGCCCTCCCTCTGCACCAGTCTCCCCTCTTTCCCCACCAAGACCTCATTTGTCAATTTGTGAGGCTGAGGGATGAAGAATTGGGTCAGAGTGGGGAGCGGCATCGATTGCCTCGGCTCCCCGCCTTTTCTGGCCTGGCTCTCCTCCCTCTGCAGCCCCGGTCTATTTTTAGCCTGCCTCTGTTTTCCGTAGTCTGGTTGGCAACCGCTCTGGCCTCTTTCTCTTCATTGCCCTTATCATTCCCTCGCAGCCTGTGCAGACCCCAGCTGCCCCTCCTGAGGACTCTTACTGCCTCCCAATTGCTTCTGATTTTTCTTCCATCTTGAAGATATGGAGGGGCTGCCCATGAGGGGCTGCCTGGCCATGCTCAGGCGAATGAGATAATGCTGTGCTGGGCAAAGCCCTCACTATTACAGAGGTCCTCACACCATCCTCCAACCCCTTCCGCAGGGACTTCTGCTTCCCTGTGCTCCCAGACTTCCCCCTAGGTCACCTCTCCTGTGATCCCATCCAAATACAACTAGGGACAGCTCCCTCCCTTCCTCCCACCAACGTTCAGCACGCTGGGCCTTGGCCTCCGGCTTTCCTCCTCAGGCTTTGTGTGTGCCATGCTCCCGCAGGCCCTGCTTTCCTCCTTGGTCGCAGGATGCCAGTCTCTCCTCACCTGACCCCCGGTTCACCCCATTCTCTGCCAGCCCGGTCCCACACACCCCTTGGCCCCACTGCTACTGCTCTGCGGCTGCCAGCTGTAGCTTCCGCGGAGACTCTCTGGTCAAGGCCCAAGGCTGCTCAGGCAGAGTTTGCTAGTCTCCCCCACTTGTCCTTTCTCAGCCTCTGCAAGACATTGGTCTCCCCTTTTGGCTGTCACTGACAAGCTGAATAAAGCTGGATATTTTGGAAGGGGAACTGCAGCTGGCTGGGGGAGGAGGCCAGCGCATCGGAGGGAGAGGCAGAGGAAACAGAAGGCCGTGCAGCAGAGGCATGCTCCTTAGACGGCTCTCGCCAGCTTTGTCAGCATGAGATGGAGTTGCTGAGCTCATGGGCAGGACGCTGGGCCTTCTCAGCATCTGGTCTGTTTGACACGCCCCCCGCCCCCATGCTATACTATACCACAGTCCTTTGCTTTGTGGCTCATTCCTTTTCTTTTTCAAACAGAACCACCCTGGCCTCAAGTTCATCTGTATATAGCTGAGCATGACCTTGAACTTCTGGGCCTCCTGCCTCTGTCTTCTAAGTGCTGAGGTTACAGGTGAGCACCATGCCTGGTTTGTGTGGATCTGGGGCTTCATGCACATTAGGCAGATACTCTACCAAGCGAGCCACGTCCCCTCAGCTCTTCACGCCGTTCTTTAATAGACATCCAGTGCATGACTTGTCCTTCGAGACCCACTCCTCAGTAAGACTACTGTTGACCACTCATGGGAAGGCTCAGCTTCTCCCAGAGTTTCTTGTCCCTCCCTGGTCTGATGTCCCCCAAAACATTATGTGTTTTAATTTACATGTGTTATAATTTACATGTATGTTCTTAGCTCAAGATCAGTCTGGTCTACAGAGCAAGTTCCAGGAAAACCAGGCCTACACAGAGAAACCCTGTCTCGGAAAAAAAAAAAATCTTTTTAAATTTACATGCATGCATTGCTTACATGTCTTCTCACTGCCACCGTCAGCTCCAAAGAGTGAATTTTTAAAAGTCATGGTAGAATACATGTAACATTTATCGTCTTAGCTACTTGAGGTGCATAGTTAGCTCAGTGACATTAAACACATTCGCACGACTCCCAGAACTTTTGTCATCCTCCAAAAACTGAGGCTCTGGATGCATAACAAAGCACAGCCTCCTCTTCCTCCTCTCAGCCCTGGCGCATTCTCTCTCTGCCTCTGTGAATCTCACCACTGGACTCTCGCACAAGTGAGTCTGCACAGGATTGGTCCTTCTGTCTCTTTGCTTATTTCACTTAACGCGCCCTCATTTCAGCCGTGAAGCAGTACGGTGTCAGGGTCTCTTCCTTTTCAAGACTCAGTACTACCCCGTGACATGTACAGACTACGTTTTGTTCATCCATTCCTGTGTTAATGGACATCTGGGCTGTTTCTGGCCATTGTGAATAATGATGCTAAATCATGGGTGTATAGATATCATTTCGAGACCCTACTCTCAAATCTTTAGGAGATCTACTCAGAAGTGGAACTGCCAGATCATAGATTACTTCTCTTTCTAATTTTTTTGAGGCCCTGTGCGGGCTAGTTTTATGTCAACTTGACACAAGCTAGAGTCATTTGGGAAGAAGAACTCTCAACTGAGAAAATGCCTCTATAAGATCAGGTTGCAGGCAAGCCTGCAGGGCATTTTCTTAACCAGTGATTGATGTGGGAGGGCCCAGTTCATTGTGAGTGGTGCTACACCTGGGCTGGTGGTTCTGGGTGCTATAAGAAAGCAGGCTGAGCAAGCCAGTAAGAAAAAGTCAGTAAGCAGCACTCCTTCATGGCCTCTGCATCAACTCCGGACTCCAGGTTCCTGCCTTGTTTGAGTTCCTGCCGACGTCCTTCAGCAGTGGAGTTTGAGGATGAGACAAACAACAGACGAGGAGGGCACAGTGCGTCGCCGGGACAGAGACTCCGTGGATTCCTGGGGGTAGCAGACTCTGGGGTGCTAATTTAGATCATTAAAGCCGATAAGAAATAGAGTTACATAGACAATAAAGACTTCCTCAGACACTGTGCAATGTGGGGTCTTTGTTTATTTTTTTCCAGCAACTTGAGACTTGAGAGTTTTAAGCTGAAGTCAACCCTTTCCTCCCCAAGTTGTTTATGGTCATGGTGCTTTATCAGAACAACAGAAACCCTAACTAACTAAGACAGGCCCACTCTGCTGTTTCAGAACAGGGATTTCCATCTGTGTGTTTACTGATTGTCTTGGTTCCTTTTTCTGTTGCTGTGACAAATATCCTGGAAAAAAGCAATTTAGGGAAGAAAAGGATTTATTTGTCTTACAAATACAGATTAGAGCCCATTATTGTAGGGAAGTCAAGGCAGAAACTTACAAGTATCGCATCTATGGTCAAGAGCAGAGAGAGAATAAATGTATGTGTCCTTGCTTGCCCAATACTCAGCAGCCTTCCCTATCCTTATAGAGTGTAGAGACCTCTGCCTAGGGAATGATGATGCCCACAGTGGCCTGGGTCTTCACATGTCAGTAATCAAGACAATCCTTCACAGACATGCCACAGGTCAATCTAGGGAATTCCTCATTAAGACTCTCTTCCCAGATATTCTGGGTTGTGTCAAATAGACAGTTAAAACTAACTAGCACACTGATGCATCTACATAGTACCTGACACAAGTAGAAACTAAGTCAATATTTTTGTGTCAGATGAGTAAGTGATAATAATATCTGATCCCTACACACCTCTGTATAGTTGGTCAGTATTATTATTGCCATTTTATAGACTGAATTTCTGGGAACTGTGTGAAATTGTCCCCAAAACAGACTTGGCATGGGGCTGACAGGATGAGCTAGCTTTTGGAACTCACTGGAGAATTCAGTCAGGGCTAAGGCACATGTCTGGGCCTTTAAGGACTGAGGTAAGTGAAGCAATTTTCCTTGCGGTGTATTTCTTTGTGAATATTTTATTCCTATTGTTCACTTTCCCTGTCATATCTTCCCCTCTTTGTCCCAGCTTCTCTCTCCCTAGAACACTGAGATCCTGCTCTCCAGGGTGGAACTGGCCCTCTCTGGAGGTCCCCCGCCCCCTGGCTTTTGGGTACCATCTAAGCACATCAACCTTGCCTGAATCCCTGTTCACACCCCTCACCCCTCCACCCACCCAGGGGTAGTTACAAGCCCCATTCTCTTCCAAAGCAATTAGTGCAAGGAGAGGCCAGCCGCCCGGGTGCTAATGCTGTTTCATTAAGTGGGAGCAATCCTAATGATAATAAAATGGCACATTTAACATTCAAACATTGAACGGGGTTTCTAAGCGAGTGTGTCTCTGGCTTCCTTTCTGGTATAACAGTTCTATCTTCATAAGGACCTGACAATACACCTTAATGAGAGAGTGGGGAGCTGAGCATCTTCACAGATCCAGAGAGAAGATGAGGATGAGACAAAGAGCAGACGAGAAGGGCACAGTGCATCACCGAGACAGAGACTCCGTGGATTCCTGGGGGTAGCAGACTCTGGGGTGCTAATTTAGATCATTAAAGCCGATAAGAAATAGAGTTACATAAACAATAAAGACTTCCTCAGACACTGTGCAATGCAGGGTCTTTGTTTATTTTTTTCCAGCAACTTTTTTTTTTCCTGGCAAATGTTTATTTATTAGAGGTGAGACTTTATGTGAGTTGGTGATGGAGACCGTCTCAAGCTCTTGGGAAGGAGACCCCAAAGGCACTAGTGGTTTATAAAAGACAATCTTCTTCACGCTCCCCTGTGCAGATTTAGTCAGAGCATGCTCAAGAAAGAGAAATTTAAGGAGCCTCTTAGTCTACTGGGCCCATCTCAAGCCCCTCCCCATTGAGACGTCCATCTTGAAGCTCCTTGCTGTTCTGGGATGGTGAATCTCTAGCTGACTTTCCGGGGATGGGAAAGGAGATGGACTTGGGAAGATGACTGGGAAAAGAGGGTCAATCATTTGGTGTTTACATTCCTTCTCCTAGAAGTCTTCCCCATGAGGGCTCTCCTCCCCAGGAGTCAGCTGGAGTCAAAGGTGGGCTTTGCTCCGTGGAGAGAAGCGGCTCATTCGAAATGGCGCCAAGTCATAGGATGGTGGTAATTTCATGCTTAGCTCACAGAGGATCTTCCCCACGACAGGGGCCAGCTTGAATCCATGCCCTGGGTGAAGAATGTGTATCTTAGAATGTGTATCTTCAAGTACAGACTCAGGGCTCTAGGGAAGTTCCCTCCACACCCAAACAGTGCTACCTTTCCTCTTTGTCTCATCCCAAAGCTAGACATTGCCTTCTGCCACAAGTGCCCCCTTTTTTTGACTGCCTACCCTCCCTATACACCCAGTGTTCGGACTTCAGTTAATGCCCACGAGAGCCCCTTCTGTCTGGTACTTCAGTGGGTCTGTTTGCAGGCTCCCCACCTCCCCATCCTCAAGCTCACCAGAGAATCCAGCGCCGATGACGATGTTGTCGTACTTCGGGTGACAATCAAGAATGAAGTGCTCATCGGGCGTGTTCTAGAAAGAAGGCCATACCTGTGTCCTCTGAGGACAGGAGGGGTAGGGACTACAGGCTGGGGCAGGAAGGAACTGGCCTGGGACTCTTTCCCTAGAGGACTGCATGGGGCTGAGGTCGCCCCCTGCCTGCCCCATCCCCTCTAGACACGCTGGTTCTTACTGAACAGCTGTCACTCTCCCGCTGTACCATGGACACAGTAGGTAGTCATCTTCGCGAACTAACTTTAGCCAAGATGCCTCGGGCCCAGTGGCATCTGTCTCTTCTCTTTGTCCCCAAGGCCTGCTCAACTGGGAGCATCTTGCCAAGAACTGTTTTAGAGCTCTTCTGGGAAATATAGGGAAGGACTGCCAGGCAAAAGCCTCGCCGCCTAATAAAAAGAAATATGAATAATCTCTAACAGGTCCCGCTCTTATCGAGGTGAACCACCCACAGGAATTAGCTGGCTGGTTTAAAGTCACATACTGGGTGAGAGGTCAATGGAGTCAGGCCTGGCAGTTGTGGGTCTGTCTAACTCCTCCCCTGTTCTGCAACTTGGAACAGCCGGCTTACCGTGTACATGCAGCGCTCCATGATGTCTGGCTCGGGCTGAAGGCCTGGTAAGTGGTCTCTGACAAAGTGGCATAGAATCTGAACATCTTGGATGCCCGAGAAGGTTGTGGGGCAGTCCCGCTCCTCTGGGTCCACACTGTCACCATGGTGATAGCAGATCTATGCCCCCATTGGAATAGCATAGGCTGTAAAACTGGCCTTCTGAACATACCAGCCAGTGAAGGGTGGGTTTGGACGCAGGGTGTCTCCACCTATCTTCCCAGTCCCCAATCCTGGCAGGGGCTAGGATGTGTTAGCACCTGAAGTTGCCTAGTGCTCATCTCCAGCCCACCCTGTGTTTGTAAGGACCACGCACCCTAGGCCTCAGGGCAGGGGTGGGACATAGGATATTATGCTGTTAATGGCCAATAGTGAAGCAGTCTCCCGGAGGGTCCTACAGAGGTATGTTAGAATACGAATTAGGGCACGAATGCCTAGTAATACAGTAGCTTACCTTCATCAGCCCTGGGTACTCTGATGCTGGAAGTCCGTAGATGTGGTGGGGGGCCATGTCCAGACTCAGAATACACGGGAAAGCCTGTGATACGCTATAGCTCCCAGGGACCTTCTCTCGCCAGTAACACACATTGATCCTAAGGGTCTTGATGCAGGAGGAAATAGGAGATAAAGGGGGAAGCCATGGAACAGCCGATTCTGGTAAGGTCCTGTGGCCCTTTCCTAGCCAACCTGCTTGACCTAATTCTTGTCTCACGTACTCATACTGTACATTATGTTACACAAAGGTCTCCAAACTTATCTTGTCCCTATTCTTAGATTTCTCCCATGGCAGCACCCCAGCCCTCCTTCACCGTCTTCCCAGGAGTTCATACACTTCATATTTATTCAGTGATTACTATAAGTCTGGTCATCTCCTGGAGGCTCTATACACAGCAGAGAAATTAGTTTACCAATAGCCTTTTGAGGTAGCTGTAATTTCCCATACTGGCAAACCTGACGCTTAATGAGGTGAACTAATTTCCAGTGTTGACTGCTAGGAAGCGGCAGGTCCAAGGCTAAGTCAAGCCTGGCTGGCTCCAAGGTTCCCTCTCTCAGCTACTGACTCTCAGGCTCAGCTTGCCCTACCTGGAGAGGCAACTCAATTCCCAGGGGACGGAGAACCCGGTTGGTCCAGGGACCAGCAGTGATGACCAAGCTGTTGGCTTGATAGCTCTTCGAGGTAGTTTTCACCGTGACAGGTAGACCGGGTATTATCTCCACCACCTTCTCTCCGTCACACACTGTGCCTCCTAGCTGGCAAATCACGTGCTGAAAGGGCAGGCCCAAGAAAGACGAATTAATTAATTGTGATGTGGTTCACCCTAGGAGACAAGAGCTGCTCACTTAGGGCAGACAAGATTTCGGAATCTCAGGATGGGCAGTGGTGGTGCATGCCTTTAATCCCAGTGCTAGGGAGGCAGAGACAGGTGGATCTCTGTGAGTTCGAGGCCAACCTGGTCTACAAAGTGAGATCCAGGACAGCCAGGACAGAGAGAGAGAGAGAGAGAGAGAGAGAGAGAGAGAGAGAGAGAGAGAGAGAGAGAGAACCCTGCCTTAAAAAAATCAGGACCAAAGTGAACAAGGCAAAAACCTTCATATTGAATGCACTGGGGGCCGCCAGCCTGAAGCCAGGATGCCCAGAGAAGGGAGCTATATTGCTCTGGGGCTGCACAGCCTTACCTGGAGGGCTCTGAGGGCTTTGTCTGCATAGAGGATACCTCCAGTCTTGTCCAAGAGCCCCGCGTCTCCGCTGGTAAGCCGAATGTTTGGGAAACGTTGCTTTAAATCCGCTGATGAAAGATACTCATGGTCAATCCCCTGCCTAGACAGAGTGGCCTGGATTGTCTTTAATCCTGGATTCTCCTTCTTTCCCAGAAACAAGAGCTCAGTCTGCCTGTTTCAAAAAAGAAAAGGCCATCTGGGTGAAGGGATTTGTCATGGCCCTGGCCACCTATCCTCATTCCTCAGTGTGGGACCCACGTCTACAGCATTCCAGCTTGCCCTGACATTCAGAGCCCAGGTGATGCCATCTAGATTCCCCAGCCGGTTTCCAGACCATTCCCAAGGCCTTCCTTGACACTGAGTTCTGTTTTGCTTGTCCCTTCATCCTGACGGCAGAGATCCTAAGTCTCCACAACCTTTACTACACCTTGGAAATGCCAAACGAAATAGCAGGTGTCCGCCCAAATGCGGTTTCTCGCCCTTCCTCCTGTTCCCTCTTTGAGGGGCCCTCTGTGTTGTTCTGTTTCCTTTCCCATTTCTTTTTTTTCCCCTTCCCCACTTTCTTTATTTTTCAAAGATTTATTTTATTATAAGTTTTTAAAATTTTGTATGTGTGCATGCATACTTGAGTGTAAGGGCCCACAAAGACTAGAGGTGTCTGACGCCCCCAGGAGCTGGGGTTACAGGCAGCTGTGAAACACCCAACATGGTTGCTGGGAACAGAGCTCAGGTCCTCTGGAAGGGCAGTGTGCATTCTTATGTCCCAGCCTCTAGCTCCCACCCCCCACCCCCTCACCCCACCCCCACCCTCACCCCACCCCCACCCCGTCTGTCTTCTTATTATACACTGCCTTGTCCTTCCTGTGAATTTGTCTGTCTCATTTGTTTCTTCTCTGTGGCTTATTTCATGGAAAAGGAAATCTGACTCTGCTTCTAATCTGGGTGTCACCTTGATGTGACCTTGACCAGTGACTCACTATTCCACGTCCCAAATTCCTCCTGTGAAACCCAGGACATTGAATGGAAGTGGTACCGGCTGGCTCGTGGTTGTCACCAGGATGCCTGTGGTTGCCACTCAACATTCAGGGGATGCCAAGCTCCAAAAGATCACCCCAAGGCCTGTGGCACTTCCGAACGCAAGTGCAGACACTGGTTGGTGCACAGATCGCCAACAATAAACTTAGAAAATCTCTGGTTTTTGAATCTCTAGGCTTCTCCCACCCTTCTCATTCTGTGAGGGAGACTGCCGTTTCCCTTCGGTGGTTTCTAACTCTCCGACACAAGAGACCAGAGTCCCTTTTGGAGGGGGGGGGAGCTATCTAAACAATGGAAAGGTGCCTCTGGCCCTTGGGACTGCTCCTATGTTCCCTCTTGGCTTCAGCAGCCGCACAGCACAGCAGCAGCCTGCTGCATCCCCCAGGTACTGCCTATAAAGCTCGTAATAGCCTATAATGGAGTCTCATGGATATTACATGCTTCCAAATCCCACATTATCTGGTTGTGGGGATTAAAGAGGAGACTGGGAGGGGGTAGGGATGCCATGGGCCTGGGGGCCGGTGTCAGTACACAGAGCTGCGCAGCACGGCCAATCCATTCGCCATGGCCCCCGCCTACCCAGCATTCATGGGGAGATAGCCACACCAGCTCTGCCTCTTCAAAGCTCAGCTTAGGCTCCAGGAGACAGAATCTTCAGCCAGGAGCCAGTCTCTTTTCTGTAGCCGCCCAAAAGAACTTCAGATTAGTTCTTAGGTCATGAAAACTTGCCTAGTCAACTTCTTGGTCAACAAGATAATTAAGAAGCCACCCCAAAGGCTGGGGGTGTGGGTGGGTGGTGTGGCTTAGTGGAGAGCCCTTGCCTAGTATGCACAAGTCTGTGGGTCACATCCCAGCATCTCCAAAAATAAAAAAGCACCCAGTGTTTTGTAGTTAGGTTGTGATGCTGGAGATGGAACCCAGGGATTCCTGCACACTAGGCAAATACCTCACCCAGCCACACCCCTGTCTCAGATGTGTGTTTTTGTTTTGGTTTGTTTGAGAAAGGGACTCACTATGTATCCTAGACTGGCCTCAACCTCGAGGTCTTTCTGCCATCACCTCCCAAATGTTGGACTTCGGACATGTACCACTACGCCTAGTCAGGTGTTCTTGAACCTTTTTACCTGATAGACTCGAGGATGAGTGGAATTGTGGGAAAGATGCGGCTTACAGCTCCCCCAAGCAGATATGTCCGCTCTCTGGTCCAGAAACCCCACAGAGTGACTCTTGAGCCCTGCCTTTAATCTAGCAGCCTTGGTCTCCCATGTGCCCTTCCTTTCTTCCATCTTGCCTTCCTTCCTACCTTCCTTCTTTCCTTGAAACAGAACTCCATTTACAGAGACATATTGTATGGGGAAAATGAACTTGTGCCAAGACAACGGGCAAATCTGTTGAATTATGAAATGCTGAGTGATGTTCTAATTCCCAAGCCGTCCTATGGCGGGTGAAACCAGAGCTCCCCAACCCTAGGAGTAATCAGTGAGCTGATTCCGCGGTGAATGTAATTGTGCCGATTGTAATCATTTTGCTCCAGCTCTCTGCCCCTGTGGCATTTATTTCTTAGCCCAGATATTGATCTAACAGTGGGAAATTTTCCATCTGAATCTGTGATGCTAGACCCTCCCCAAGTCCGAAGATGTGTTTGGGAAATTCTCATTTTCCGTGGATCACAGCTGAGCTATTTGGCCTGAGGGAAACTGTGCACTGTTGGAGAAATGCCTTGGATTGAAGAGAGATTTTTGACCATTATGAGCAAATCGGAAATAAATGTAAAACACTGCCTGGAAATGCAAAGGCCTGTCATTATGGGAGATAGGTGAGAGGCTCCTATGGGAAATACTCAGAGAATTGGAAATCAGTCAATCAAAACCGGGATCGGAGACCGGGCCTTTTCCCAAGTATGAAGACAGATGACTTCCACAGGCAGATTGAAAATCATTTAAGTGCTTATTTTCTTAATGGTTTTTCCTAGATCCCAATAAATAGCCTACTCATTCGGCATCAATTCCTTACTCCTGTGCTTAGGGTGCTTAGGGATCCCCCCTTCTCTTTTCTCTTTTCTTTTCTTTCTTTTTCTTTTCTTTTTTTTTTCCTCAGATACAAGCTACAAAGTTTGAGAAGAAAGACAAAAAGACAAAGACCTTCACGTGAAGGGGAAACTAAGAAATGAATAGTTAGGGCTAGTCTAGAAAGGAGGGTCTAAAACCCTAGGGTTACTGGGGAACCCTAGCAAGTTTGCAACTGCCACCTCCCAGCATGCCCATCGCCTGAATTGGGGGCCCTTGCTATGAACAACACCTTTCTTACAGCCCGCTTTGCCCCAGCACTGAGAAGAGGCCATTGAAGATTGCTCTAGAAGGCCTTGTTGACACCTCTGTGGCCCATGGACTATGGGGAGCCAGTGATCGATGAGGCATCTCCAGCAGTTACAAAATAGGGCAGGGGGTCAGGAGGGAGGAAGGAGCAGGAAGGTGCTGGGAGGGGCAGACAACCCTCCTGAATCATCCGTTTCCCATCACCGGCCCTGGCTGCCTTTCTCTCTGCTCCAGTTCAAAGTGCCAGGTGAACCAGCTTTCAGCATCACCTTGGGGAAGGGCCTCGGCAATGGCTGTCGTCTCTGTCGGTTTGGGAACAGCTCTCTGTATTTCATCTTCTGCTCAGTGGGCCGAAGTGGAATTGGTTAACAAAGATTGCTCCAGGGAGGGGATGTGGCTGACAAGCCAGACACTTTGCAGGCACAGGAAGCAGCAGCTGCGGAGGGGGCCACCAGGTTCTGCCCGCAGCTGTACTGCCTACGGCTGTGATCTTGTCTGATATTGTCAGTGAAGCAGGGGCAGCCCGGGTCAGGAGCGGATAGTAGGACTCAAAGGGAGAAGGCGGGGCAGGAAAGAGATGGGCCTCAGAGCCTGGCTTTTCTGTTGGTACCAGCATCCCGGCTGTACACATCACAAAAGACTCAGGCCTTGTGATCCGACACATGTCATTGTCTGTTCCCAGAATATATGCAAATATCCCGAGCCCACCCATGTTTCATATGCGCTGTCACAGGAGGCAGAACAGAAGAACTGGGCAACCTGCTCCACTACCGGCTCGGGAAGGATTTTGTGGTTTTTTAAATCATCATCGGATGACATTAAATAGACTCATTTCTATCATTTATCTTATGGTATTATGCCCGTGTGTCTAGAAGGAGCTAGAGAGCATCGAGAACGACAAAGATGATGAAATCATTTAGAAAATCAAAATTAAGAGCAAAGCTAAGGCAATTTGGATGGCATTCAGCCCAAAGGTGGAGAGCTGTATTCAGATTCCATTCAGAGAGTGGGAAGGAGCTGTGCTACAACCTACTCAGTAACAGGAATAAAAAATCTAGTACACGTGAGAGCATGAGGGTAGCCGTAAGACAGGACTTGCTAATGATGGAATAATAGCAACAACAATAATAATACTTAGCACTCTATCGTGCTTTGAAGGTTTTTTAAAGCACATTCACATTACTCTTCATTTGTCTTAATTGGAGCTGTGAGACATCTGAATACTCTTCTCGTACAGGCTATGGTATTCTCTTTAAAAGCAAGGACGCACTTTTTCAACCTGGAATTCCATAGGCCTGAATTTGTTTGGAGATAGGCACGGACAACATAACCAGTTTGGACCAAATCTAGCTTCATGTCTATTTAATCCACGAGTTAAGATGATTTTTATATTTCTAAGTGGTTGATTTTTTAAAATCTAAAGCAGAATTTCATTTGGAAACACACAAATCTCGAGCAGGGTGGTGCCCATGCCCAGAAGCACTCCAGAGACTAAGTGGGGGGGATCTCAAATTTGAAGTCAGCCTGGCCTACTTAGTAAGTCTGGGGCCAGCTACAAAATAAAACCTTGTCTCAAAAAGGAGGGTATGTGGAGAGATAGCTCAGTGGCCAAGAGCACTGGCTGCTCTTTCTAAAGACCCAGGTTCAGTTCCCAGCACCCACATGATGACTAACAACTGTCTATAACTCCAGTTCTTGGGGATATGATGCCCTCTTCTGGCCTTCTTGGGCACCAGGTACATGGATGGTGCACATACACATATGTAGACAAACACTCATACACATAAAAAATAAAAAATAGGGTGGGAGAGATGGATGGTTCAGCTGTTAGGAGCACTTGTTGCTCTTGCAGAAGATCTAGGTTCGGTTCCCTGCACCCACATGGTGGCTCCCAACTATCTGTAAATCCATTTCTGAGGATCAAATTCCCTCTTCTGGTGCCTCCAAGGGCAGCAGGCATGTATGATTTGCACACACGTATATGCAGGCAAAACACACAAAATAAAAAGAAATTAAAAATTTAATTAAAAAACACAAAGAAATAACATGAAATTCAAATTTCAGTGTCTTGAAATAAAGTGTATTTTTTTTTTTTTAGAAATAAAGTTTTATTGGAACACTTCCAGGCTCATTTATTTGCTGCTTTCACACTACAATGGCAGACTCAGATATTTGCAAGAGAGACCATATGGCCAGGGAAGCCTAACATACTTGCTGTGTGGCTTACAGAAGAAGTTTGCTGACCCCTGTTACAAACCAAGAGTGCAGTAATTCATTGATTTACCATAATTATGACTGCTACACAGCCAATGGTGGCACATGCCTGCAGTCCCCAATGCCTAAGTGGAACCTGGGGCTTTGAGGCCAGCCCGGGGAACACAAAAACAGCAGAAGAAGAGGAGGAGGAGGAAGAGGAGGGAGAGAGAGGGAGAGAGAGCCGACCCTAACCTCAGTGGCTCCCCTTTTCATTTTAATAAAGTTGTGGAATGAACTAAGTGAGCTGTACATGTAGGGAGAATGGCCCTTCGTGGAATGCCTGGGGCCAGAAGTGTTTCTTATCTCTTTAGACTTTGATACCTGGAGGCAGGGACCCCCAAACTCTGGTCCTCAAGTCCGTGCAGCAAGCTCTTCTGCCTCTGTCTCCCAAGCGCTGGGATTACAGGAGTATACCGCCATGCCCAGCATCATGGGGCGCTGGAGATCAAACCCAGGGCCTTATGCAATCTAGACAAGCACTCTACCAGCTGAGCTACGCCCCTTTTGTTCCCTCTCGTTCTTCCTCGACAGCCCCCAACAGACCCAGGATGCGGCTGGCCAGAATAGGGGGACAGACCTCCGGGCACTGTGCCGAGTATTTCCCAAGGTCTCATTTAACCTGCACAGTTCCTTATGAGAGAGGTAGAGACCCCCACACCATCCCACATGGCTGGTAGGAGTTGAGGCAGGAAGTCAAACTCAAACTGTGTCTGTCAACATTTGCTGGGCAGACTCGTACCCTTCAAGACCTCAGGCCCGTCTCCGACCTCAAAATGCTCAGTAGTAGTCACAGCTAACTGCCAGAGAAGGGTCCCTGGGCCAGGCCACTCCTCAGAAAGACATTCTCCTTTATTTGGGTGCTTTATTTCACTGTCGCTGAATAAATCCTTAATTAGCTGCCCTGGCTGTATTTGCATAATGGATTTCACTTTGTTCTTAAGTTAATGGTGTTTTCGTAACAGAACAGTAACCTCTTGGTTCACAGCCATTAAAGTAACTGCCACCCTGTGGGGTAGAGCCAGGGTTATGTAAAGGGAGGTCAGTTAAGAGTTCAGAGGAGTAAGAGGCAATGCGGGAGTGGTTTCTGCCTCCTCCTTAGGAGTGAGTGTCTGAGGGTCAGTGATGGAGGAGCCCTAAAGTTTGGAGAGAACCGCAGGGGAACAGAACATTGCTACAGGCGTACTTCCTGGTAAACTGTCTGGCCCATGGAACACCCTCATTTTGTTCCCCGAAGATAATGTATCAATAAAATGCATTTGTGGGTTATTATGGGGGTGAGGACCCAGCATAAAAAGATAGGATACTGGGGGCTGGATAGATGGCACAGGGGTTGAGAGTACTTGTCGCTCTTGGAGAGGAGTTTTCTACCCGCAAGGCAGCTCACAACATCTGTAACTCCAATTGCAAGGTCTGATATCCTCTTTTGACTTTTCTGGGCACCAGGCACCAGGCACACATGTAGTTGTACCTACATACATGCAGGCAAAACATTCATACACATAAAATATGCATAAGTAATTTTTTAAAGTTACGACACGAATAAGAATATACAGCTGCCTCTTCCATTTTGACCCAGGCCCTATAAGATAGCTCCAGAAGGCTCTGTGTAGGCCTGCCCTGCTCTGGCTATCTGCCCACAGTGGTTCTTCAGGTTTTCAGAACACAACGTGTACGAACTAGCCTTGGACACAGGGTCTAACGCAGGCCTGGGACTCAGAGCTGGTAGGGGCCAGCAGGGCTGATGGAGAGACAATGACAGTGAGCCGGAGCCTTCCCTATGACTGGCACCTCCCTCCCAGGCTTGTGCCCCTCCAGTTACATTTCAAGCTCACGCCTCACCGCGTTAAATATTCACAGCACCTGGAGGCATGGAGCCCCTGCATTCAAGGTCTTCCTCCCTTGCCCACCTGTGCAATTGGGTTCCCGCCTCATGCTCCAGCTGGGCCCATGTCTGGTAGCACTCGTCCATCATCCTCGTGTAGAAATCCTCTGGATAAGCCTTTCTGATGATGCGGCTCTGTCCATGGGAGCTTCCTCGGGAATGCGGGAGAAAGAACTAGAAGAAGAGACAAGAGACGATGGAAGCTACTGCCCTTTGTTCAACCCTCCCTTGGCCCTTCAGGAGCCATCTCGTCTTTCACATGTTTCCTTTTTTCTGATCCCGGGGATTGAACCTCCGGCCTCGCACACACTAGGCTAGTGCTGTGCAGCTAAACCCTAGCCCTGGCCCTCCTTTTACTTTTTATTTTGAGAGATGTTCTTGTTATATAGCGTAGGCAGGCTTTAAACTTGCAATCCTCCGGCATCAGCTTCCTGAGTACCTCGGATTTTAGGTCCCCAGCACCAGGCCTAGCTATTTGCAGATATTTCCATACAATCCTTCAGTCCAGCGTCTCCTTGCAGCCCACTGACTGGGAAAGCAAGCGGTCAGCCCTTTCTCAGAGACACTGAGTGAGTTTTCCCTTTTGCAATCAGCCCTCGCAGCCACTAGTTCCTTTGTTAGCAAATCTCCCATCTTCCACTGTGCCGCATCCCAGTCAGACTCCTAGAAAAGCAGAATTCCAGATTACGCCAATCTAGCCCCTTGGCGTCATGGATCAGAAAAAGGATGCCATCTCTCTGTGTCTTCAGGTTACTCAGAATAAGGGAACTAACTACCTTGGGATTGGGGTGGGAAGAGGGTGTGTGTAAAAAAAAAAAAAAAAAAAAAATGGAGAGCTTCCTGAGGGATGTAACAGGAATCCCTTGGGCTTTGGGCAAACGGATAGAGAAACTGGAGACAATTTCTAACTATTCCAGGAAGGATTAAGTGGTAACCAGCGTGGAGAGCTGCAGGCAGACTGGGAAGGGAGAAGCCCTGAAGTAGAAAACTCCATGTGATGGACGGTGTAGGCTCGCGACCCTGAGGGGTCCTGCAGGTTCCCAGTGCTACCCTCATTTGCAGTAGTCACGTGACCACCTTTCCTTTAAGGAAGAGAAGGCCTGAGTCTTAGTTCCTGTGCATCAGGCAAAGAGGCTGCTATTACCCAAAGGCGGTGGGATGGACAGAGGCCCTGCTAGGTTCTGGAAGGAGAAGCAGGGATGATCCCTTCCTCCAAAGCTGGCACGTCAGCCTTTGCTTAGGCAAAACCGGCCTTATATAAGGCTACCCAGGGCAGAACTGATTCTTTTTCTGGACTGGATCAACAGTTTGGGCACAGAAAAGACAGGGTAACAAGAATGAAGAGAGGTGAGACACTTCTTGATCCAGGCCAAGAACTGAGAGGCAGTAAAAAGAATACACCAAGAGCCGGGCGGTGGTGGCGCACGCCTTTAATCCCAGCACTCGGGAGGCAGAGCCAGGCGGATCTCTGTGAGTTCGAGGCCAGCCTGGGCTACCAAGTGAGTTCCAGGAAAGGCGCAAAGCTACACAGAGAAACCCTGTCTCGAAAACCTCCCCCCCCCAAAAAAAAAAAAAAAAAAAAAAAAAGAATACACCAAGAAACTCCACATGGACTTGAGGGCGGGGCGTTTCTTTGACTTGTCAAGATTCACGGGAAGTAGCTAAGCTATGAAGTGCACAGAATTCATGATGTCCAGCCTTTTGGCTTCACCCATAGCCCGCAGGTTCTGGAAAGCCCTCCCTATGTGAGGAAAGAGGAAGGGACAGTCTTGAACAGCAAAGGGGCAGAAGGGACAGTATACCTGCTCCAGTAGGAGGACCCTCTTGGAGTGTTTGGCCAGGTGGTATGCGGTGAAGCATCCCTGGATGCCTGCTCCAATCACAATGGCATCCCAGAGACCTTTCTGAGCAGCCATGATGTCCGCTTAGGCCTCCAGTCACGAAGTCCAGGAACGAGAGAGAAAACAAAGGCACCTCCCGGGTAGAGAAGGAGGAGGAAGGCAAAGTCCAGCTTGGCCAGAGTTCCCACAATCCCCTGGTGCCCGTGTCCTTGCCTTTCTTTCCCTCCCGAAAGCCTGGCACGGAACTCATCCTCCGCCTCCCCTGCAGAGCAGAACTGGGTAGACTGATTTGTGAGGTTTAGCCCAGCTCAGCTGCCAGCCTCACCCTTGCATCCCTCTGGCTTGCTATTCTTGGCTCAATTATTGTCATGCAAATGGGCTCCTTCCTATGCCACCTTCCTGTCTCATTATGATCTTTGTCTCAGGACTTCGGCCCTGGAATTTCAATGCCTCCTAGACCAAGCTGGGCACCAGGAATGCTGCCTCCCCCTGCTGGCTTTTCCTCTCTGCAGCTTGATTTCCCCTAGAGATCTACAGGGCCAGCTAAGAACTTGGCAGCATGCCCAGGGTCTGGCCCTCCTCCCTGGTGGGTGGTGAGGTCAGGGGGTAGATGCAGGGGCCAATTGGGAGGGCAGTTTTGTGATTATGAAATCATTTTCAGTGTGTTTTACTTTCATGTTGAAAACGGAGAATAAATGATCCTGGAAAAAAAAAAAAAACGACAGGAAAGGACAGTGAGGAGGAACCTTGTCCTCAGGCACACAGGGAGCCAGGCACCAGCCCGGCACATGTAGGGCCATGTGTAGAGAAGCCTTCTGTGCCCGGCATCAGGCTCAATGGGTATTGTTACAGTCACTGGGGACAGAGCCAGGGTTGGCAGGTCCTGATTCTTACACAATTTGGAGGTCCATTTTTAAGATAAAAGGAGAAGGAGACTGGAGGCATAGCTCAGTGGTCAAGTATTGTGTTCAGCATGCTTGAGGTCCTGGGTTCAATCCCCACTAAAAATATAAGAGAAAAAAAAATAGAAAGAAAAAAATTAGTCATGCAAAATTAAATGGCAGGACTTAGGAGAGCCTGCTCAATGAGGGAGCCCCATGGTTGAGGTTTTATTAGCTTCCTGGTAAATTTGCCTCTGAATACATTATCTCATTAAATTCTCATTTTTGTGTATTTTTATCCTCGTTTTTTGGCAGAATGAAGATAGCCTCAAGTTCTTTGTCAGTGTTCCCACCACGTGCTTGCCTGGTAGAACACGGTGACTGCCACGCTATTTCCGGCCTAGGCCTTTGGGCAACTTTCTCTTCTTGCTTTGGAGAACTCATTCTTAGATCCTGAGCCACGCATAAGAGAGATGCCATCTTGGACCTCATGTCCAGACTGACTAAACACTGAGTGACCCAGTCAGAGCCACATGACCCAGCATCAGTATTCCTCGATTTTGTGAGGTAAAAGAAAACGCGTGTTTTTAGACACTAAGGTTTGAGAACGATTGTTTACATAGTCATAACTCAAACACCACCACACAGCCAAAGGTATATCCAAACCCATACCCAGTGTATCTAGATGCTGAGACATGAACCCAGGTCTGTCTGCTCCAAAACTCACTTACACTTGTTGTTTTCATTTCTTTTTTGGATACAGGGTCTCAGGCATTGCTTCACTGGCCTCTAACTTGCTTTGCAGCAGAGGTGAACCTTGAACCTTTGGTTCTTCTGCCTCTGCCTCCTGGGAGTGTAGACCCTATCGTCCTATTTGGTTTAAAATGGTACTGAGGGCCTGGCGGTGGTGGTGCATGCCTTTAATCCCAGCACTCAGGAGGCAGAGGCAGGCAGATCTCTGAGTTCAAGGCCAGCCTGGTCTACAGAGTGAGTTCCAGGACAGCCAGGGCTACAAAGAGAAACCCTGTCTCCAAAAACAAAAAACAAAAACAAAAACAAAAACAAACAAGCAAAAAAAAAAAAACGTGCTGGGGATCAAACCCAGGTTTCATGCGTGCTAGGCAAGTGCTCTATCAACCCAGTCACATGCCCGGCCTCATGACATTCCCCTTTCACTGCAAAGCTATCGTGACAATTCATCAGAGCTTATAGTCAAGTTTCTGATTTCCTTATTTTGCTGTTTTTCTGATGACCATACAACAAAGAGAGAAAATAGTGATATGGGATACACATAGGACTGCAGGGAGCTGCTTCACCTCAGCACAGTGGCTGACTGAGGCCCCCAGCAACACTTCTGCTCCACAGACAACCCCCAGAGAAGCCTCAGCTTCCAGCTGTCTTCTGGCCAGCCCTTCCTTTCCTAAGAACACAGGAGCCCAGGGAGGGACTGCCATCTGACCAGGTGTGTTTTGTTGTTGTTGTTGTTGTTGTTGTTTTCCCCCCCGAAAGAGAAGTCGTAAAAAAGAAAAGAAAAAGACAAATCCTTCTAGAGTCTAAAGGTCACGGCATTCTGTCTCCCCACCCCACAGAAGGCAGAACGGCATCTGCTTCACCACTGGACAGATCCCTTACAGTAAAATATTAGCAGATATAACCAAGAAAAATATGGTACCCTGAGTGTGTAAGGGCTTGATAGAAATATATAAGATCAGCCCCTGGATTTCTTATAAGATGTCAGCGGAGATGAACAGCTTGCACGGAAGAAAAGCAGGCAATAAATCCTTGCATGGAAGTGTGCCCAATTCCGCCAGCAGTCAAAGAGAAGGGAATTAAATAACTCGAAGGTACTATTACGTGTCTATTAAATAAACAAAAATAAAAATGATGCAACCGTATTATGTTGTCCGTGTTGCAGGTGGCAATTCAGATTGGATCCTGTGGAATGTTCTGGGGCCATTGCACAATAGGATAAAAGAGTTGAAACATTCTGACCTAGAAATTCTACTTGACAAACTACTCCCCCAGGGGAGAAAAGGCATTTGTATGAAGGCATGCATATCTATGCTTTTAAAATATTTTTTAAAAATGAAACAATCCAACAACAGGGAATAGCTAAGCAAATGCTGACATGTTGACATACTGCAATAACTGTGTGGCTATTCCAAATGGCAGGCGTGAGGATCCTGCTTTGTAGAAATGCCGATATGAAATTGATACAGAGACACAGAACACATGACACACACTGATCACGGCCATGACTTCTGTGCATGCTGATCAAAAATCTAAGAAGAAATTGGTGAGGTAATTGAGCTTAATGCTCATTAGTTTCCGTATTCTATAAAAATGGTGCCTCCATTCACAATTTGTAAAAGAAGGAGAAATCCCCGGGGGAAGCAGACGCTTCACATCTCCCGGTCACTGGTTCCAGGGCCGGGAAGTTCTTTCTTTGTTCTAATCTCAGTTCTTTCTGCTGCCGACATTGTTCAGTCCTCCAGGGAAGCTGCAGGGAAGCGGCCAAGCCACTCTGTATTCCCCCCCACCCCCGTTTAATATAATATCCCTTCAGAGATAAAATGACAATCCCATTTCCCCGTCCCTACTTCACAAGCCTGCCCTGGATTCCTGGACTCAAGCATTCTGTTTCTTGTTAAGAATTTCAAACGGCAGCTCCTCCGAAAGCCGCCAGTGGCCACGGCCCAACCTTGAAATGAAAAGCAAATCTGCTTCTAAAGGCTTCCCCTTCTCTCAGGATTGCCCGTCCTTGCATATGTCCTGACAGGAGCAGGCAGAGAGAAGCGATCCCCTCAAATTCCATTTTAACACCCATTCTGGATCGGAGGACTATTAAAGGGCGAGCCAACAGCCCTACACCTTGCTGCTTGTGTGTGTCAGCTGTCGCGGCTCGTGTCCTGGGGCAGAGACGCTGAGGGTGTGAGGCTGAACTGCTCATCCGATAGCTTGATTGACACTTTGCAGACAGGGGTGGAAGGAGCGAGCCAGGGAAGCAGCAAGCTGTACAGCTCAGAAATAATGAGAGGACCCGAATGGAGAGAGAGCGTGGAATAAATAAGAGAGAACTAGGAGGAGATGGGAGAGTCTTCTGCTGTTTTCTTCCCTGCCCCACTTTGCCAAGGAGCTGAAGCCTGGGGCAAGGAGGCGGGCAGGCAGGGATGAGTTGTACCCTGAGGGCAGATCCTTCCTGCTGCCAGGGAGCCTGGGGTCCTGAATGCTCAGTGGATGCCGGGTGTGGGAACGCAAAGAACAGGCTTTGTGAGCGCTTTCCATACACATCGCTGATCCGCTGGCTGTCTGATCTCAGGTTGATCGCCCCCCCCCCCCCCCCCCCCCCCCCCCCCGCCTCCTCAGTTCTGGTCCCCTTAGGTCTGGTCATCCACCCATCTCTTTAAATGGCAAATCTGGACAGGTTACTCCCTGTTAAAATTTTCTTCATAGCTTCCCTTTCCTTTTAGGATAAAAATCTGAACTCCTTAGCTTGGCACACGAGGTGGCTTTCGTTCTGACCTCTCTGCTGCTTCCCGGAGCTCCACCACTGACCCTTTCTTTCTCACTGTGCTCTTGGCACCCTAGCAACACTGAGTGGAGAGAGGTTCCAGCACTCACCTGATTATTTCAAACTCCCAGGCACCCCCCACCCGAGCAGATGCAGTCTTTCCTATACTGCCTCCCTATCCTGCAGAGGGTCCATGATAACAATACGCATATTGTGCTGTAATTGTTTGCATGTCTGCCTTCCCCCTACGCCTCTTAAAAGGAGGGAGTCTTCTTTCTATTGTCATTTTTCATAGGTAATACATACACACGGAACAACAGTAAACCATACAAAAGAGAACACTGTGGAGTCTCCTTTCCACCCATTTCCAGAGCTCAGCTTGCCTATCAGATGCAACACTGTTGCTATTGTCTTTTGTGCCTTTTCAGAGATGTTCCGTGAGTATACAAACATGCTTATACAGTATGTACTCTGTGTGCGTGCGCTTGTGTATGATCCTATATAACACCCTGCTAGCTTCATTTCCTTTATCTCCAAGATCCACATCAGTCATAAGGAGCTGGCCCATTTTTGTGATGACTGTGTAGTATACATGGTACGAAGGAGGCGTTTGGCACAGAGACAGCACCCATACATGCTTGTAATGGGTGTCAGGGTTCTTCAGTTATAACAGATGCCCTGGATTCCCAGGACTCTGACTGTTCTGGTTCTAGGTGTTCAACAAGGGAGAGCTGCCTCCCTGAGCTGCTGTGCCTTGAGGTGGTGAGTGCAGAGACCATGGCTCTTGCATCCTGATGTCCCTCTGATTTTATATTTATTAAAAGGCAGCTCTACAGCAGTGAAATCCCTAGGCTGATTCCAGGGAAGGGAGATAAATGAAAGTCCTGGGAATGAGGGCTGACAGCTCTACGAAAATATGAAATCATCTTTTCCTCTGACAGAGTTGGACTACAGCTAGAAAAGGATACTCTCCAGCCTGGTATGATGACACACACCGTAATCTAAGCCCTTGAGAAGCTATGGCAGAAGGATCAGGAATTCAAAGCCACCCCACAGCTATATAGCAAGTTTGAAGCTAGCCTGGACTTCACAAGACCCTGTTTTTGAGGGGTGGGGAGTATAAAATACTCTTTACTAGCCATGGAGGCACATGTCTGTAGTGGGAGGTTGAGGCAGGAAGATTTCCACTTCAAGTCCAGCCTGAGATACATAGAAAGACCTAGTCTCCAAAAACTAAGGACTGGGGTGTAGCTGAGCAGAAGAGCCCTTGACTAGCAGGAATAAAATCCTGTTTGAACCCTATGCACTGAGGGTCAAGGGGCATTCTCAGAGTTCATTGGGATAAGGAGATGTATTAAAAATTAGGTGGGATTCACTGTGTAGTTCTGGCTGTCCTAGAACTTGCTCTGTAGACCAGGTTGGCTTTGAACACAGAGATCCACCTGCCTCTGCCTCCCAAGTGTTGGGATTAAATTTATGCACCACCATCACCCGGCTGAGGCAGGATTTTTATTTAAGGGGAAACTTCCCCTAAGATCACTGAATCTTTTTTTTTTTTTAAGGTTTGTTTTATATGTAGGGATATTTTACCTATATGTATATATACATGTCACAAGTTCAGCTGGTGACCTTGGAAGCCAGAAGAGCATGTTGGAGCCCCTAAAGCTGGAGTTACAGATGGTTGTGAGCTGCCATGTAGGTGCTGGGAACTGAACCTGGGTCTTCTGCAAGAGCAGCAAGTGACCCGAACCATTAAGCTATCTCTCCAGCCCCATACACTGAATCTTCTTGCCCTTATCTCCAGGTTGGTCTGTCTCGGTCCCATAGATACGTGTGTATCTTGCACCCTTGTCTGAGGAGCTCTAAAATACGCCTGGTGTTCACCAGCAGGTGTCTTTACTCCGCTGTGTCCCAGTGGGTACATTTCTCCCGCTAAAGAGCATCCCACCGAAGCTCAGCAGACATCAGAGGAAGGACAAGTCAGAGGTCTGAGAAGTGTCCCACAGTGTCATGACTGTGGAGGTGAGGCTGTGTCAGGGATTGAGACTATCAGCAGCCTCCCTCTCTCAGGCACCTGCTTTTTTCCCCTTGCCTTTCCCGGTCTCCATAGCCTGACATTGTCGCTACAAGGTGGGCGTTCCCAGCCTGAGGTTCCCTGGACTACCCACGAAACATGAACCAGGCTGCCTGACTGCCAACTGCCGTTTTCCTTCTCCTGCTGGGGTATCCCTTCAGGGCTGCATCCTATTAGGAGGAATCTTTGGTTTTGTACTAGAGTTTGAACCTAGGGCCTTGGGTCAGACAGACGCTGCCACCACTGAACTATGTCCCCAGCCCCGTTTAACTTTTATTTTGAGACAGAATCCAGGATAGCTTCAGACTCACTCTGAAGCCCTTGAACTTCTGATCATCCTGCCTCAGACTCCAGAGGATCCGTAATCACAGGCCCCTGCATCCATGCCTGACTAGAACTTTCTCTGTTAGTCTCTCCACTCTACATAGGCAGTAGGCTTGGATTTCTAGGTCCCTCACTATACCAAGACATCAAAATGAAAATTGAGATTTGCAAGGATTGACACGGACTTTTTAAAGAAAGAATGTGGTGGCGCACGCCTTTAACCCCCAGCCCTCAGGAGGCAGAGGCAGGTGGATCTCTGTGAGTTCAAGGCCAGCCTGGTCTACAGAGTGAGTTCCAGGACAGCAATGCTACGGGAATGGAGAGAAACCTGTCTCAAAAAACAAATCAAAAAAAAAAAAAAAAAAAAAAAAAGAAAGAAAGAAATGAATGTTTTTACCCTCTGGTCTCTTCCATGTTATCCTGGTAACATCTTGCTATGTTCAAGGCTTTAAAGGTGTGTCCTCAATATCCATTTTTTCCCCATTGTTTTCCATTGTTTACTGGCATGGTTGGCCCAAATAACCAGGCTTCCAGACTTGGTTCTTGTCCAATCATTGAGCTTCAGAATACACAAACCCTCCAGGATGGCCTCCATTTATACTGTTCTCATGTCATCCAATCCCTTCCTAGATATCAGTGGTGGAAAAGGACAATGACAATTGTCAGTAAAGATGACCAGCTCTCTCCTTGGGCAGCAAAGTGGGAATCTCATCCTAATAGGCAACAGGAGAGCTGGCTTTGTGTGAGGCAGCCGGGTTTCGGCTGGGGGGACCAGTATGCATCCACCAAAGCACATTTGAGTTGAAATAAGTGCAGGAGGAATTTTACTGAAGAGATTGCCTTTAGGAAATCACTGTATTTGTTTAAAAAGAAGGCCATGTTGATAAGGTGTGGGTGTAGGCTGTGACCCCAAGGTTAATTGTCTTTAGCTGAGACAGGGTCCTGCTTCCTGCATATGTTTTGAAGAATGAGGTGTATAATGACCCACCATCCCAAATGGTACAGAACACCTGAGAATCGCAGCCTAGCGTTCATCGTCCCCCGTGCGGTACCTAACCTCTCTAAATAAAGCGTTGAACAAATGTTTAAAGAAAATCAGGTTTTTCTTGGTTCCTGTAACAAGAAGCGCCAGTAGCTGCCTCTGGGGAGTGTAGCTGGGTGGAATCTTGTTATGTATAGGAAAGGCTTAGAAGGAAATGCTGTGCAGATCACTGCATTCCTGATGGGACCCAGGAATAGGCTCTGGGCATCATCAGCATCCTGCCTACAGCTTCACTCTCAGCCACAGCCCGCCCTTGGCTTAGATAGAATCCAAATCCACAGCAAAGCTAGAATAGGTGAAAGGTCACGAGCAAGCGGTGTCTGGAAAGTCCAAGAATATAAAGAAAAGGAGGTTTGTGGGGCCCATGCTGGGCTTCATCTCACTAGCAGGGTTCTCTACAGAACCTTAAAAGGAGCCTGCTGGGTTCTCAGTGGCATGGTGAGTTGTAACCAGCTGCTACCAGCTTCCTGCCTCACAGTGGTTGTCAGCCCCTCCCCACTCCCCTCTCCCTGCAGTCCCCCCCCCTCCGTACCCTGCCCCCACTCCCTGGCAGGCTCTCCCTTTGCACATTTGTCCACCTTTATTTGCTTGCTGTTTAGGGGGGCAGGAGAAAGAAAGGTTTAGAAAAGACATTGGGACGATTCCAGCTGTGTTTGGAACAGACTCTCAGGGCATCTTGCCCAGAATTCTCAAAGGAAAGAAGAAAGTGGAGGTTCCTGGAATGGACAAGGAAAGGTCTACAGGGCGCTGCCTCAGAAAGCCAGAGAGATGGCTCAGTGGGCCAAGGTGCTTGCTGCCAAGCCTGAAGACCCAAGTTCGAGCCCCTAGACCCACAAGATGAAAAGAGAGAATCAGTTCCTGAAAGGTGTACACACACACACACACACACACACACACACACACACACACACACACACACAGAATGTCAAGTATCCCTGTTCCCTGCACCCCCCACACAAATAAAAATGTAATAAAAAATTTTTATTCTTTTTTTAAAATTTATTTTATGTGCATTGGCGTGAATGTGCCAGATTCCCTGGAACTGGAGTTATAGACAGTTGTGAGCTGCCATGTGGGTGCTGGGAATTGAACCTGGGTCCTCTGGAAGAGCGGCCAGTGCTCTTAACCACTGAGCCATCTCTCCAGCCCCTGTAATAAAACATTTTTAAAGCTGCTTCTGGACATCTCAGATGGCTTCTTCTCATGACTTCTTCACATATACTTGCTACAGGTTTCAGAGTACTTACTTCCCAGGCTTCTCAGTCCATCACCAGCAGCCCTGTAAAGTCAACAGGCGGGTACATCCATCCTTCCTTCCTTCCTTCCTTCCTTCCTTCCTTCCTTCCTTCCTTCCTTCCTTTCTTCCTTCCTTCCTCCCTCCCTCCCTCCCTTCCTTTATACTTATTTTTAATTTGCCGGTGTGCATGGGTATGTCTGTGTGTGTGTGTGTGTGTGTGTGTGTGTGTGTGTGTGTGTATGCTACACGTGTGTAGGTACCCCCAGAGGCCAGAAGAAAGTACGAGATCCCTTGGAGCTGGAGTTACTAAGCCACCAACATGAGAACTGAACTCAGGTCTTCTAAAAAAACATTAAATGCTCTTAAATGCTGAGGCACCCCTCATACATACACCACCCCCACGCCCACTTTTCTTTCTGGACAGGGTTTTATCATGTTGTCCAGACTGGCCTCAAACTTGAAGTGATTCTCCTGCCTCAGACTCCCAGGTACTAGGATTATGTGTGCCAACATGCCCAGCTAAGAAGGAAGGCATGTATGTATGTATGCACATATGTATGTATATGTACATATGTATATATTGTAGCTTGGAGACAGAGGCCGGTAGACCTCTAAGAGTTCCAGGCCAGCCAGGACTACACAGTTGAGACCCTGTCTCAAAACAAAACAAGACACAAAAAATTAAAAACAGCCGGGCGGTGGTGGCGCACGCCTTTAATCCCAGCACTCGGGAGGCAAAGGCCGGCGGATCTCTGTGAGTTCGAGGCCAGCCTGGGCTACCAAGTGAGTCCCAGGAAAGGCACAAAGCTACACAGAGAAACCCTGTCTCGAAAAACCAAAAAAAAAAAAAAAAAATTAAAAACAAAATTTACAGATGAAGAAACTGATAGCTGCAGTGTGGAGCCAGCACCCTCCCACCCTGGACTTCTCCCCAGCCTCTCTCTGTGTGCTACTGGGTGCTACTGGGTGCTGGGTCCTGGTGTCTTCTGTGAAGCTAGGGCAAAGACTGTAGTTCACTCCGGGTTGCACACGGCTGTACTCCACTTTCTGTGTGGCACACCACCACGCTCCATGCTAAAGCAGCCCTAGGGACCCTTGGAGAAACTATTTATTCCAGTCCCTCCTGGTAGTCTGTGCCACATCCATAACGTCAGAGCTGGAAATGAAGTCCCCACTGTCCCGGCAGCTGCTGGTTTCCGCTGTTGCTCACCCAGGGTTTGCCTCTGGTTGATTGATAAGGAGCCAAGGAAATGAAAGCCCCCCCCCCCCCCCGAGAGTATTGACGAAGGGAGGGGCAGCCTCTCCAGATGAGAAAAGGAAGGATCTGGAAAAGAGGAAGGGGGTGGAGGGTGGGGTCTTGTCTGTCAGTGTATATGGAAAAGACCTAACTGTGTGGAAAATACCTTCCACTTAGGTGGAGAGAGAAAAAATGCATCTTTAATCAAAGCAAGCCAGTCTTTCAAGCGTCTGTATCCGCCTGAGGGAAGGCAAGACCCTCCGTCAGGCTGTCTTTCTGACCTGCGGGCTCTCTTCTCTGGGAGCACTTGTCATCCTCCAAGGTCTGGGGCAGGGAAAAGGGTGGCAGAGAGCAAGAGCCCCAAAGGCCCTGGAGGAGAAGAAAGACACGGAAGAGGGTCCCGGGAGGTTGCCCAGACTAAAGACAGTATCCCCATTAACGGACCCGGAGCTGCTAGGGGTGAACAGCTCTGGCGGAGGAAGCACTTCCGCAGATGTGACTCCTGCATTGGCCCTCCGGCACCTGTGATGGTCTCTGATCCTGGCTAACTGCTGGTTGTGACCAGCTCATGCAGTCCCAGCCAAGCACACAGGAACACATCAGTCGGTGAGGGATGGCCCGAGCGGTCCCGAAACAAGACATTTAAAGTTGTCCGGAATTCGACCTTTGTCTG